>NC_056745.1:356853633-357171133 GCF_019279795.1 Protopterus annectens
AAACAGATTGTTTTTATTCATATTTGTTGTTTAAACATTGTGAATAACACATTTAAGTGCAAAACTACAGCTTGAGGAATACCTGTGCCTTTAAAAAGAGAATTGAGGCAATTATGATTTCAAGCTATATAACAGCTGATCACAGAGTTAATTTATAGTTTGAAAAAGTCTGTCAGGAGAAAAGATGAAAGCGCTTACTACAACTGCTTTGTGCTTGGATTATTTATTCTTTGTACTTCGTCTTGGTTGCAATACTGTGGATACTTTGTGTTGAATAAATTATTTGTTTTGCAATTCTTCAGTTTTTTGGACAGCCTGTGTCAGACTTGGATTGGGTTTTCTCAGTTTGGTACATTTCCAGTCCAGACACTCGTTTGTTTTGTGATGTCAGGGAGGGATGGGCATGCCTATCCTCAGTACTTTCAGTACTCTCTGAGGAGAGGCTTAGTCCATAGAGGGGAGAAGCACTTGGGTGTATGAGACAAGTATAAAGGAGGAGAAGGGACAGAAATGAGTGTGGATTATAACAAAAGAAAATCCCTATCCCTCATGGTAAAACCCCCAGAATACTCTTAAGTTCCATACTGGTCCCAGCTAGAAAATGGTATTAGTCCTGGGATGGAAGGATGAGCTGGCAGCCCTAGCAATGGACAGGGACACTAGGGTAAGGACCAAAGATATGAAGCAAGGAGGTAGAGAAGTCAAAAAAATGTTAATGTTTACAACTGATGCTTGGTGGAAATAACAATCTAAAAATTAAAGTTGCCTAAATTTAAACACTATTTTGATACTGGCAGACTCATTCAGACCTAGAGCATCATTAGCACCCAGGGTTCAGTCCTAGGACCGCTCTTGTTTGGCATCTACTTCTATGAAGTACAGGCCAACACTAAGGGACTCTGACTAACAAAGTTCACAGAAGACTGCAAACTGGGAGCCATTATTGAATCCCCAAATTATGTGGATATTCTACAAAATGGCCTTACAGAAACAGATGCTTGGTGCCAGAGCCATGGGCTCAAGCTCAATGCCAAGAAGTGTATAGTTATCCCCTTTGGGAAAAACCATGTACCCATGAATTACCACATAGGTAGCAGTACTTTAAACACCGAAAGTGTGATGAGACTAGGAACACAGGTGGACAGTGGTCTCATCTTCGATAACCACATTGCCAGAACAGTCAGGAAATCCTTCTATGTGGCACACCTCATCTCTAAGGGCTTTTCATCCAGAAAAAAGGAGGTCATTGTCCCACTGTACTCATCCCGCATTAGACTCATCATAGAGTACAATGCCCCATTTGGTATGTACCTCACAAGATATCTACAACAACTGGAAAGGCCGCAGAAACACCTCACTAAAAAAAAATCACAGGCCTAAAGCAGATGCCCTATGCTGACTGACTAAAAAAACTCCAGCTATATTCTGTCGCATATCATCTACTCAGAGGCAATCTTTACTTAACATACAAGGCCATGTCAAACCCAGAGCTGTTGAACATGCTACACTTAAAGAAATCCCAATCCGTCAGAGCCACATGCTCCAGGAACCTAAACCTTGTTATCAGAATGAACAAAACATACTGAAGGGATAGGTTCCTGACCCAGAGACTCCCCATACTCTGGAATAGACTGCCCATACATGTCAAGCAGAGTGCCTCCTTGGCCCTTTTCAAAAGGAACCTTGACGACTGGATGGGAGATATGAAATTTACCCCGGGGATCATGTCAGCCTCCCTGCTAGATAGGGGTTCAGGGAAGTAAATATTGTGGGAAGAAATAGCCAGGGAATTGTTATGGCTAGGCTTGTACAGGCCCTAGGGCTGATAGCCTAGTACCAACCTGTGAACCAACCTATGAACTTATGTGTGATTCTTCATTCCACCTCTTCCTTGTTTAGGAGTTCTCTGCTATCCAAACCTACATGGTACAAAAAATAAGCTTAAAATTTTCACAAATTAATCTGCATTCTGCACTATATTCTTGCAATTTTTTCCATGCATAGGTATACTCTGATTCTATGTCATATCTTACAAATAGTTTACCTTTGTAGAATACCTAGGAGCAGTCACAATACTTGTCCATAGATATATTAGGAAAAATGTTTGGTTCTTCATTAATACATTTACATTCTGAGCACATATTATATCAATAAGCATCTGTGGTTTTATTGTTCATTTCTCTTTTTCAGACCTATCTTTTTCTAACAGCCTAAAATTTTTATTTTTATTATGTATAAAAGAAAATCTTCATAATTCACTACCTATCTCTGTGAACACCTTGAAAAATTTTCCAGTTCAGTTTAATTTCATTCTTTATTATCTGACTATCTACCCAATAATCTGGCATCATGGCTTGCATTTTGTCTTTATTCAAATTTTTCTTAATGGGATCTAAAATCACCTTATTTGTCATGGCCCATAAAGTGAAGCAAAAATCATTCAAGCTTTTACTTTAACCTCTGCCATGGCATCTAGTATCAAATAATTTTTACATTCCCTTTCTTCAAAGAGGAGAGACATCAGGCCCATTTCCATTTCAAAGCCTAAATATTCAGTCACTTCTACAACAATTCTAATTGCTTGGCCTCCAACAATTATTTATATATTGCATTTGACTGCTGTGATGGTCCAAGTGGATAGACAAGCTGCCCCTTTTCAGCAGCGGCCCAGGGAGAAAATATCCACAACAGTAAAACAATAGATAATACATTTTAGACAATAAGCATAAATACATTTTAGTCACAGTCTGATACAGATTTGTTATACCTGATATGGAAATAGTACACAATAGAACAGAAATGTCATATAATGTTACATTTGTGGACAAAAAAATGTAAACAGATTACTTATTATTGACAGCTCTAGGATTCTCCATTGAACACACGTTTCACCAAAACGTAAACCACCGAACACACTTTCTTTCACGAAAGTGCATTTATCAAATATGCACTTTCACAAAAAAAAAAAACAACAAAATATTAAAAAATAAAAGACTACTCAAGGTTATGCAGGGGGCACACCCCCCTACACCCCCATGTGGGAGGCAGTGCCCCCACACCCCCCACTTAGTATTCTCACTCTGAGATCACACAACAGTGGGGAAAAGAGAATATTCCCTTATCCCCACTGTACCACAATCTAAGCAACAGTTTGTTTAGTTGTACAATCTGCAACACATGTTGATGTACAACTAAACCTACATGCAAGCAACTGTTTGCTTACTTACCTTCTGGCGAAAGTGCATTTTTGATAAAATGCACGTTCACAAATTTGAGCTTGTCCATTTACTTTTCGGTGAAATGTGTGTTCGATGGAGAGTCCTAGATCCATTATTGACATATAATGCAACCTGTTACAAAATGTTATGTTTGTGGCAAAATCTTTTTTGTAAATTGTGAAGCTGACAATAAGCCTAGGAGGTACTTTGAGATACAAAGCAGTAGACCAGATTGTGGTTATACCAGGAAAGGAGGTTCAGGAAAAGAGGCTGTTAGGGTGAGGCAGCATATAGGTTATCCCAGGAGAGGTGCAAGAGCATAGCCAAGTACCTTTTATGTGATCCTTTAGGTGTAGTTTGAAAGATTTATTGTTTTCTAATATTCTAAGAGAAAAGGGTATGGAATTCCAGATGTTAAAGGGGGGGATATAAGAAGTCTCCATCACTATTTGATTCAGTTATGGTTAGCAATATTTTGTTAGAAGAGTGTAGTGATTTTTGGGACTGTCGAGATGGTGAACTTTGCTTAGACTTGGGCATTTGTCTGGGTCATATATGACCTATATGTCATGACATGATGTGAGCAAGTTAAATAGTCCTGTAATTCTAATCACTGAAGTTGCTTTAGTGCAAGGCTGTGATGTGTCCAATAATGAAAGTTATCAGAAAATATTGCATTCTTATTATATAATGCCTTTAATATTATAGCACTGGTCAAGTAAGAGGAGTTGACTTGATTTTAAATTTGCAAGTATGGGGCTGCATATAGGAGAGTAGGGATGAGAAGAAATGAGAACTTGTGGGGGGTTAGAAGGGACTGTGAATCAGTTAGTCAAGTCAATATCTGTGACAGAGCTTCTTAGGGGTGCTGTTGTAGTTTAACCATATTTTTTTAAAGTAGACGATTATGGCATTGTCTACATGTTTTATGATGGTTGCTTGTTTGGTTGCTAAAACGCAGGTCATTAATATTGAATATATTAAAAAGCAGTGGACCCAATACAGAGCCTTGAGAGACTCCTTCAGTTATTGGGAGAAAGGAAGAGGCATTCTGCCACATTACAGTTTGCTGTCTGTTTGAGAGGTAACTGTTAAACCAGAATAGTGTAAGTTTATAAAAGCATAGATATGACATCTTGCATAGTAATTTTTGATGTGTCACCATGTTGAAGGCTTTGGACAGATCAAGGAATATGGAAGAAACAAGGTTAATGTCTCTGCTTTGGTTTACTGCTGTAGCAAAGCTTATTAGTACAGTGGTGGTACTGTGATATGGACAGAAACCATGGTGTGTACACAGCAGAAACAACTCCAATAAATTTTTTACATCACAAAATTCTGAAAAAAACTAATCTTGTTCCTCCAGATCATTTACATTTTTCTTTAATCTCTCACTAAAGGCTACTGTTTTACCCCCACGTGGCTCATTATTGAAAAGTGTCTGATGTACCCAGCCAACAAATATTTAAATAAATTCAATGTAACATTTGGCTAAATAGTTTTTTTTCAGGTGCAGCTGCAACATTTACTTAGGTTACATTCAAACAAAAGGACTCAAAATCTACTCTAATCAGAACTAGCCAGGAGCAAATGGTCTAATTATCTTGTAGGCATATCTGCATATAGGTAAAATCAGGTATATGCAGGTCACTTCCTTAGCATCCCTGTAGCAAGTGCTAATGGCTATTGTCTCCAGAACATGCAGCCAATTAAGCAAGCATTAAAGCAGGAACAAAAAGCATATATTACAGAGGTGGGGAAATGCTTTTCAAATGAAATGGGAGAAGATGTTCTAAAATGCGAAAAGAGTTGATAATGATAGCACATTCACAACTTCATTTCAGAGTGAGTATTAGCTCTCAAGGCTTATTAATGGAGTACTATGTAAACACTGGTGGGTGACAGAAATGCTCAAATAAAATCAAATGAATACTTGTCTTCTAATACTCAGTTGTATCAATAAACAGAAAAAAATAGCCTTTTTCTTATAGTCTGTCCATGGCTATGGAACAAATCCAGTTTCAAAAGGTTCATATTGCCACTGTGAAAAACAAAACCGAACTAATAATGTTCTTCAGACATGCATTTTAAGGTTGCATTGGTCCACTATGGAAATCATTAAGGATGTACTTAGGAATGTGGGGATAGAAATCGAGATTGTGGATTATCAACTGCATTATCATAGGTTCATAGGTTCATAGGTAGGTACTAGGCTATCTGCCCGAAGGCATTTATAAGCCTAGCCAGAATGTGTTGGCTTTTGCCACCCCATTGATTAATTAACTGAGCCTCTGTCAAGCAGAGCCAATGAAGTGATCCCAGGGGTGTACTTTCTTTTACCCATCCACTCGTCAAGGCATCTCTTGAAGAGTGTTAGTGAGGGGCTCTGCCTAATGTAGTTAGGAATTTTGTTCCAAAGCATGGGGAGTCTCTGTGACAGGAATCTATCCCTCCAGCATGTTCTATTTATTGTTGTGGTGAGGTTTAGCTCACTAGAGCACGTGACTCGCAGTGACTTGGATATCTTTAGGTGGAGCATGTCCATCAATTCTGAGTTGGACATGGCTTTGTAAGTTAGGCAGAGATCACCTCTGTGTAAGCGATATGCCACTGAGTACAGCCGGAGTTTTTTTCAGTCGGGCTGCATAGGACATATGCTTGAGGCCAGTAATCCTCTTGGTGAGGTGCTTTTGTGGTCTTTCAAGCTGTTGGAATTGTCTTGTGAGGTACATCCCAAATGGGGCATTGTACTCTATGATGGGTCTGATAAGTGTCGAGTAGAGGGGCACTATAACCTCTTTATTTCTAGATGCAAACCCCTTAGTAATTAGATGGGCCACATAGAAGGATTTCCTAACTACTTTGGCAATATGATTGTTAAAGGCGAGATTGGGTCTCCAGATCTCTTACTACTTCTTCTGTATTAAGGGAGCTGCTGCCTATGTGGTAATTCGTGGGTGTTTTGTTTTTCCCAAATGGGATGACTATGTATTTTTTGGCATTTAGCTTGAGGCCATGACTTTGACACCAGGTGTCTGTCTCAGTAAGGCCTTTTTGGAGGATGTCCGTGTCAGCCAGAGAGTCAATTATGGCTCCCAGTTTGCAGTCATCAGAAAAATTGGTTAGCCATAGTCCTCCTGTGTTTGCCTGTACTTCTGAGAAATATATGCTGAACAGTAGGGGTCACAGAACTGAGCGTTGCAGAACACCACTTGTGACTGATTTAGAGTCAGACCTGTGTGAGTTCTGTCTGTAAGCCAGATGGCAACCCATCTTGTGACATAGGGGTTTATGTTCAGGCTGGTGAGTTTTTCTATAATACCGAGTGAGGAATGGTGTCAAACGCCTTGCCAAGATCAAGGTAGGCTGTGTGAACCACCTCTCCCTTGTCTATGGCCTTGGTAACTGTCTTGAAGAAGTCAACCAGGTTTAGTAGGCATGATCTGCCCTTAACAAAACCGAACTTGGTCGGGTCAAGTGTTTGGAGGTTCCCAATGTTCCATGATGATGCGCTCCATAGCCTTGCAGACCAGGCTAGTCAGGCTTATGGGGCGATAGTTACCAGGGTCAGTTGTGGCTCCTCCTTTGTGGAGTGGAATAACCACTGCTGTGCGCCATTCTATGGGCACATAGCCGGTGGAGAGGCTGAGGTTGAACAGCGTGTTTAGGTGGGGAGTTAGTTTGTTCTGTAGTTCGTGCAAGACGCAGCCTGGGACACCATCTGGCCCCATTGATGCTGTGTTTTTGGCTTTTGAAATGGCTGTTTTCACCTGTGCTTCTGTGATTTCCGGGACACTACACTTTTCTGGTATTGTTGTGGGCCCTTTTGAAGGTGAGAGGGAGGTGAAGTTTGCACTGAATCTATCTGCCAGTATGTTGGCAATATCAGTAGGTTCAGTATATTTTGTGCTATTTTGCACTATCTCAGAACATATCTGTGAGTTGCCACTTAGATTTTTGACATAGCTAAAGAAGGCTTTGTGGTTATCTTTCGAGTCCTTGGCTATTTTTCTTTCGAAGTTAGCCTTGGATGATTTTATGAGGGACTTTAGTTTCTTACTGATACTGATCAGGGATGTCTTTCCTTCTTGGGATTTGCTTTTTTTCTGAACTAGTTTCCTCCTTTTGTTGTATAACCTGTTTAAGGCAGGGGTCCACCAGACTGGTTTCCTTCTCTTAGGGGAGTGAGTCTTGGTTTTGCTAAGGATGGCATGATCCATGCATCCTTGTAGGTGCTCATAGAGTGCAATTGTAAAGGATTCTGCATCTTGGGCAGTGTTATCCTTTAGTGTCGGGGGCTGTGAAACTTACCACCTCTGACTTAAGTAAGGTGAAGTTTGCTTTAGAAAAGTTTTTCACTGTGGTTTCCTTGGTTGGGGGTGGTGGTGGGGTGTGGACATCCAGGGTGATTAATTTATGGTCTGATCTAACCAGTGACGGGCTGACCTCTGGTACGGAGCACCTGTTGCCCATGTTGGTGATGACCAGGTCCAATATGTTGTGGCCTCTGGTAGGGGAGTTTACCAGCTGATCCAGGGCATTTGAGTTGATAAATTCCAGGAAGCACTGAGCCTAGGAGCTTGTACTCAAGTAGCTTTCCCAGTTAATGGTAGGGTAATTGAAATCTCCCAAGATCAGGGTGTTCGGTAGGACCTTCATGTTTTCCAGTGTCTCCAGAAAGGCAGAGTGGTGGTCCTGGGTCATGGAGGGTGATCTGTAGCAGGCCACAATTTGCATTGCAGATTTGCCCGATGTTAGTTGCACATGGATGATCTCAGAGGTATCATGCTGCGCCACTAACCTGGAGGTGTGGGTATCCTTGATGAATAGGGATACACCCCCTCATTTTGTGTTTCGGTCCGTGTTCTGTGGCCGAAATGTGTGGTATGAGTTGTAGCCCAGTAGTGCTGGAGTGTTCTCTGGAGCCTTGAACCAGGTTTCAGTTACTGCACAGATGTCGATGTTCTCCATACTTAGGAGTGCTTCGAGCGCATGCATTTTGAGATTTAAACTCCTGGTGTTGAGTAGCATAACCCTCAGTTTTTTACTTGTGCTGTTTATGGAAGTGGGTTTGAATTTTGAGCCTTGCCTAAAAAAGGCACTATGGGGGCAGCAAGAGCCTTGGCCAGTATTTGAAAGCCAAGGGATGACAGGTACAAGCCATCTCTTGTGAAGCATCGCGGCTTGTCATGAATATCATCCCAGGCTGACAGACACTGGATCCCCTTTGAATGACACCAGAAGCTTAGCCACTTGTTGAAATTGATAATTTTTTTCTTTATACTGAGGTATCATTCTTGGTGAGGGCAGGATGCTACTCAGGGTCAGGGTCATACCCGCCTGGGCTACATGATCAGAGAGCTCTTCCATATCTCTTTTCATGTAGTCCAGGGAGTTATGGATCAGGTCGTTCACATCAACATGAACAATGACAGAGTCATATTTGTACTTGTTCTGGAGTGACCTGAGTGCTTGTGTTATGTGGTGAATTCTGGCTCCCGACAGGCAGCTAACAGTAACCTTCTCCTTGTCCAACCTAGTGAGTGGGGCGTCAGTGTGCCTGACTATTGAGTCACCTATTACTAGTGTGTTAGGTATGCTATTTCACCTTAAGGGCTGTGATTGTGCGGCACACTGATTTTGTGTTTTATGTGTTGTCTGGTTTGTGACAGGAGGTGGAGGTTTTGTGGGTGTCTGATTTGGAGTTCTCTGATGCTTTTGCAAGTTTTTATTTAGAGCCTCAGAGTATGATTTTGTGTATTTATGCATATCTTTTGCTAGTGCTAGTTTAGTAGGTCTATGTGAGGCTGGAGGTGTGGTGCAAGTGTTAACCTTCTCCTCATGACTGCCTGTTCCAGTCTTGGGTGGAGATACCTTAGCCTCCAGTTTGACTGTATAATTGCATCTCTCACATATGTTAGTGTTTTGTGGTAGGAGGAGAGGGCTGTCTGTGTACATGAGGCAGTTGTAATATTGCTTCAGGATACCCAGATTCACCAGCTGGACTGGAGAGCACCTGAAGTTGTCGTTTGGTCATGCCTGACTAGTAGGGTGAGCTGCTTAGTCGCTTGGTTGGTGAGGGGTGGATAAAGAGCCTTGCCCTGCTGGGCAGTCAAGTGTCAGGGTATATTAGTGCTTGCTATTAGGTCTGAGCAAGTGCTGGATTGTAGGATGATTTTTGAGTGCTTAGGTTGAGAGTTAGACTAGTTTCAAGTGAAAAACTGAAGGAGACTTAGTGGAGCCAGGAATAATTTAACCTTAGCTAACCGGTTCTGCCCGGCACACAAAACCATGTAACATGTTTTTTAAACTACTAACTTCTGGACTGGAACCACTCATCCAGGGACAGATGGCTGCTCAAAGTTCCCCTCTCTCACAGGTGAACAGAGAAACTTCCCTCTATCAAAGTAAGATATGGGCAACTCAGAAACTTGTAACACAGCCCTGAATTCAGCACTAGCCAGAAAACTGGAATATACTAACTTAGAAAGGAGAGAAACAAGACATTTATTTATTTTTTTGAAAAGATAAGGCAAAAACAGTAAAAAGTACACTTAAAACAGCTTTAAACGACTACAAGTGATCAGAAAAGGCTATTGCACTTTAGTGTGTAGCCTACAACAGTTAAACAATTTATTTAAACAAAAACAACTTTTTAAAAGTGCAGGCAGTCAAATAAGTACAATATGTGAAAAAAAAAAACTTTTAAATCAGAATAAGTGCTGGAATATCAGCGTTTAGACATAAAACAGTTAAGTACAGCAAGAAAATACAGAAAACTGCTACTCAATCACTCCAAAGTCTCTCTTTTAAGCTAGGCGACTTATATCAGTTTAAGGCTTTCTAGTGCTTTCTAGTAGGTTAGTTACAGGAAAGATGGGAAACAAGCGCAGATGTGGTCTTTTAAACCAGAAAGTTGAAAGAGATGGTCAGCTTCCCAAATGGTCAATAAACTACAATTCCTGGGCCAGAAACCACTCCTCTTGTGGTAGACAGGCTACCTAGTACTTACCACTCCCACTGATAAGCTAGAAGGCTGCACTCCAACACAAGGGCTTGGGGGGCTCAGAAGCTTACAAACAGTCCTGGATACAGCAACTCTGTATCTGGACTAGGCTAGTAACAGGAAAGGTGGGAAACAAGCGCAAGTGCGGCTTTTAAACCAGAAAGTTGAAAGAGATGGGAAAAACTGCCCAAACGGCAGTAGCTACAATTTCTGGGCCAGGAACCACTCCTCTTGTGGTAGATAGGCTACCTAATGCTTATCACTCCCGCTGATAAGCTAGAAGGTTTCCTTCCAACACAAAAAGGCTTGGGGGGGCTCAGAAGCTTACAAAGAGTCCTGGATATAGCAAATCTGTACCTGGACTAGACTAGTTACAGAAAAAGTGGGGAACAAGCGCAAAAGCAGGCTTTTTGTACTCCTTATTCAGACATTCCTTGCTGTTATAATTTTATTATGTTTTGTTTCTGGAAATTACTGCTTGTATTACTACTGAGATTGAAAAGAACTCACTACTAAAAGAAAACAACTTTCAGTTTTGAACACAATGTAGGGCAGTTTGTTAAGCTATGGTCATTCAGTCTGACTGTGGGCCATGAAACATGATCTGTTTTTCTTATCTTCAAAAAGTACAGGACAATGTGCACTGTATATATTTCTCATTTTATATTATCCTTGCTGCATTAATTGTCATTCCATTAATCTCCTGTCTCAGGTGTTATCACAATGCAAGTAGTCTATAGTTACATCATGAAAGGAAGTCTATGGAGATACAAATTTTAGAGTGAACCTAAATTCATGCTCATGGCTCAAACGTACCTTGTATACTAACTCAAGGAGCATTGCCAATGATGATAAACTCCTGCCCACCTTCTCACAACTGCATCCCCACATTAGTGAATAGGCATACAGCAAAACACTTTGAGAGCTAGTTGTGCTGATTAAGTAGGAAGTTTCATCTTGTGACATATCTACCTCCTTATATTAACTCTGTCTCCCTAACGATTTGTGCCACGGTAACTGTTGCACAAACATACTCCCTCTTCTTGTTTATTTAATTTGGCATTTCCATGTGTGAAATAACAAAAAACAAAAAACAGGCCAGCAACTGTGTGCTGTGTATATTAATTTAACCTTACATGAAACACAAGAAACAATAGACTGGTTTTGGCTAAGGAATTAACCTAGCCTTCATCAGTGTGTCATTTCCATGTGTGACTCAATCTATTTTAAAAGGGTGTTTCTGGACAAACCCTTCTTAGTAATATAGTTCCACATAATTGTAATCCATGAAAACATTTTCTATCAGATTATTTATATGGAATTATTACCTTGGTACTCTGTACTAACAGGCACATATTTTCTCATTAATTCCATTTGTGCAAGTTATTTTTCAGTGAGTTGTTGCTGACATTACTATATATTCACTTTTCACTATTATTCATTTTAATCTTTAGGTATATCTAGTCCAAAGTCATTCTTGTATCATATATAATGCATTAATTTCAGCATTCATTTCTTATATTTATGTTTCTGTTTATTATTCATAGTCATGAAATGTAGAAAGTAGTTTAGATTAAGCAAATACCACAAATAGCAGAAACAACAACAGCAAACTGAGAAAAAACTAATAATCCACTTCCCAGCATCACACCAAAAACAGAGCCAAAAAAAGTCACCACTGATTCACAACTTTAATAGAGTTTATTTTTTAAAACAAAAAAACACTAAAAGCAGATTAATAACCAAGTGCTTTTGTCCCGTTTACACACAGGACTTTTTTTCAAAAGGTAAAGAAATAGACACATTCACCCATTTAAATAACTCGCCACCTAAGATCATATGATCAATAAATCAGCTAACACCAAAACATTTAAAACAGCCCTTTAAAACTGAACTTAAGTAAAATATATTAAACAAAATAATGAATTTTTTTTACATAAACATAGGAATATGATAACTAAAATATAAAAAATATATAACATATCCTAAAAAACTAATGATCAAGGGCCTTCAATTTCAGGAGACAACCTATAGAACAATTCTCATTCAACCCCAGATAGTGAAATGCATTAAAATGCAGTTGGCAGTACATTTTTTTTGCTTCTAACTCCAGTCATTGGTAAGAGGGAGGTTGGGCATTTTACACCAATTTTGTCTGCTAAGCCTCTTAATGTTACTACAAGGAGGGTGGCTGAAAAGCCATATGGCATTACTTATGCTTATGCCACTTCTTTTATAACTACTTTTAATATGCAAAGTGAGGTTGTTAAATGGCTTATTGAGAAGAACTGGGCTATGGTTATTGAAAATGAGGAACTTTATAGGAAATTGGGGGATAGACATATTATAGTGTACCATAGGGATATGTGTTTAAAAGATATTTTTGGGACATTGTATTATGGTACTACTGGTTTGATTAGGGGAATGCAAAAATGTGTTGTTGCCAGTATTGTAAGTTCATTATGATAGGAAAATTCTGTAGGATTAATGGTAGGAGGTTTTGGCAAGAAATAATTTTAATTGTCTTTCTAAAGGTGTGATTTATATAGCTTTATGTCAGTAATGTAACTCGTATTATATAGGGAAAACCAAAAGTAATTTAAAAAAAGAAGTTATGTCCTTACCATAATGTTCCATGTGAGTTGTTCATCTCGCCTTTTTGTTCTTACACATGGGTTTGGAGCCGATCCCTCGGCTCTGAGTCGGCCACTTTTCAAGCTCAAACTCTCAGAGAAGCTCGAGACCCAGTATATATCCCATGATGCTTCACTGTAAATCCCAGATCTAGTACGCTGCACCCGAAGACAGCCTAAAAAAATTCAACACTGCAGTACCTACCTATCTAGGTACCTATAGATTAGCAGAAAGGAAAAAAACAGTCTGTCTTAAGAAGAAAGGCTGACAAGACCAACCGATCCACCAAGGCAACCATCTTTCTCACCAGGAGGGGGAAGGTGGGTGGGAATGTAAGAACAAAATGGCAACGTTATGGTAAGGACATAACTTCTTTATGTGAAGTTGTTCTATCTCGCCATTTTGTTCTTACATGTGGGTAGCATCCCAAGCACCCTAATCCTGGGTGGCTCAAGGGAGAACATTCCTGAGCACAGCGCACCAAAGGAAGCCCTGTCCCTGGAGGCCCTGTCCACTTTGTAATGAGTGATAAAAGTGTGAGGTTTGGACCAAGTAGCAGCTGCACAGATGATATCCAAGGGTAAACGAGCTGCATGGGCTAACGACGTAGAAACAGCCCTGGTAGAGTGGGCTTTGACATTAGTCGGTAATGGCTGGTTAGTGGAGGTATAAATGAATTTAATGCAATCAGAAAGCCACTTAGATAATGAGATCTTTGATACCTCAGAATCTTTCTTGTTCTCTGCGTAAGAGACAAGGAGTTGATCAGATTGCCTGAAGTCTTTTGTTCTGTCCAAGTAGAATCTCAATTGTCTGTGAACATCAAGCTTGTGTAACATATATTCCAGTCTGTTGGTATGGTGTCTAATAAAGGTTGGGAGCTCAATGGACTGATTTAAGTTATTTTCTGAACAGACCTTAGGAAGAAAGGTAGGATTTGTCCTGAGGGACACCCTATCAGGGTGGAAGATCAAATATGGGGGCTTGGAAGTTAAAGCTTGGAGTTCAGAGACCCTACGCGCCGAAGTAATGGCTACTAAAAATATTGTTTTCCAAGACAGAAACTTGAAATTACAAGATGACACGGGTTCAAAGGGGGTAAGCATCAATTGGGATAAAGCAAGATTCAAATTCCAGGGAGAGACAGGGTGTCTGATAGGAGGTCTGAGATGGTGGGTCCCTTTCAAAAAGGCCTTACATAGTCTGTGGGACATGATGTTAGACCCGTTAAACCCTACACGAAAGTTGGAATTGGCAGCCAATTGAACCCTTATGGTGGCAGCTGCTGCACCATCATCGAACAAGGAAGACAAAAACTCTAATATGGTATGAATAGGCGCAACATATGGGTCAACATTGTGGTGAGAAGCCCAGTGAACAAAACGTTTCCATTTGCTATTATATAGCTTCCTTTTTGACAGTTTATGAGAGGAAACTATAATATGTTGGACCACGGAAGACAAATCTTGAGACCTGGCTAATATGGGAATTGGAGCAGCCAAGCTGTCAGTTTTAGGGAGATGAGGGAGGGATGAAGAACTCCCGACAAATGAGTCAGAAGGTCTGGCACTGGGTCCAGAACCCATGGTTCTTCCACTCGATACTTCTGCAGGAAGGGGAACCAAATCTGACGAGGCCAAGATGGGGCTATCAGAATAACAATCCTTCCCAGACTCTTGGCTTTCTGTATGAATTTTGGAATTAGGGGGATTGGTGGGAAGGCATACAGGAGGCCCCGGGGCCAATCATGTACAAGCGCGTCCCTCGGGTTGCTCCCCACTGGGGGATAAAGGGCAAAGTAGCTTCTGCATTTGGCATTCATCGGAGATGCAAACAGATCGCAGCAAAGCTGGCCCCACCCGTGGAAAATCTTGTCCGCCATGTGCTGTTTGAGGGACCACTTGTGAGGCAACAGGATGGCCCTGCTCAGTTTGTCCGCTATCACGTTGGATGACCCCGGGATGTGCATTGCTGTTAGAAAGCACCTTATGGCTACAGCCCATTGCCAAATTCTTAGGGCCTCTCGGCATAAGGAATACGATCTGGTTCCCCCTTGCTTGTTGATGTACCAGACTACTGACATGTTGTCTGTCTGAATTGCAATTGTCCCTGGAGGAAGACAGTCGTGAAAGTGTTGCAACGCCAGGATTACCGCTGTCAGCTCCAGGACATTTATATGCAAATGTGATTCCATGCTTGACCAAGTACCTTGGACAGTCTTTCCCTGAAATAGCCCCCCCCCACCCTATCAGGGAAGCATCCGTGGTCACTGTGGCTATGGGTTGGCAAAGAACAAGGGGACGTCTGACTACTATCTGGTTGCTGTTCAGCCACCAATTGAGATCCTTCTTGCAAAGATCTGTTAACAGAATCTCGTGCAACATGGGCAGTTGTTGGTAAGACCACTGTGTGAAGAGTAGCCACTGGAGTATCCGCATGTGCATGCACCCCAACGGGACCACTATTAGCGTGGCTGCCATTGTGCCTAGCAGCTTCAATGTCTGGGACGCATGAGCTTTGTTCTGGGTCAACAGACTGGACAATTGACTTCTTAGAGATAAGATTCTTGTTTGAGGTAACCTGATCTTTGTATCGACAGTGTCTAGCTCTGCTCCTATAAAGGTAATACGCTGCAAGGGTGATAACACAGATTTTTCGAAGTTTAAGGTTATGCCCAACTGGGAAAACAGGTTGATAGTGTAGTCTCTTGCCTGAATTAGTTGATGCCTGGAGGTGGCGGTGAGGAGCCAGTCGTCCAGATATGGAAACACCCGGAATCCTAAGCATCTCAGGTGAGCCGTGACCACTGCCATACATTTGGTGAACACTCTGGGGGCTGTGGTGAGACCAAAGGGCAGGGCTCTAAACTGGTAATGACTGGCCCCATCCAGAAACGCAAGTGATCTCTGGATGATCTGGCCATTTTGATGTGGTAGTAAGCATCCTTGAGATCTATAGAGCACATCCAATCACCCATTTCGAGGAATGGAAGTATCGATTGAAGCGTGACCATCTGGAACTTTTCCTTCTTGACGAAGGTGTTGAGTTTGCTGATGTCTAATATGGGCCTCCAGTCCCCTGTTTTCTTTGGAACTAAAAAGAACCTTGAGTAACCTCCGGATCCTATCTGGTCCGCTGGGACTGGCTGGATGACTCTTTTGTCTAGCAAGTTTTGAATCTCTATGGCTGCTAGTTTTTGCTGACTGGGTGGAACGTCTGGAATACTTGTACACATGAGAGGGAATTTTGTAAAGGGAATGTAGTAACCTCTGGAAATTATGCTTTTTACCCAAGAATCTGTTGTAATGTTTAGCCAAGCATTTGGGTATAAAGCCAAGTGACCCCCGACCGCCTCCAGAGAAGGACAGCTGGGCTTCCTTTCAGGAATGCTGATAGGGCTTACCAGAGAACTGCTCTCTGTCACCCTGATTTTGTGGACCCCCTCTGCCGTATGGATGGCACCTTCTGTTTTTACCCCTTCCTCTGCCCCTAGAGGGGGTATCCGTAGGTGTGTTCTGGAAAGCTCCTTGGGGTTTTCAAAACCACATTTTTCCACTTCGTTGCCCTTTGGGGTATCATCTAGTTGGAGTGGAAAAATGGACTCCTACAGCAGACAGAGTCTTTCCTTCTTGTTCACACCTAGTAAGCATCTCCTTCACTTTAGGCCCGAACAAGGCAGAACCATTGAATGGGGTATTGATGAAGGAAGACTTGAAGGCTTCTGCAAAGGAGCAAAGGCACATCCAGGACTGTCTCCGAAGAGGTATCACTGAACCTGCCACCCTACTCGATCCATCAGCGGCATAAGAAATGAGCTGCATGGATGAGTTGACTATAGAGTTGAGGGTGTTGAGTTGTGCAGTGACTTTCTCAGAAACTGCATCAGCTGTGTTACCCTGTAGAGTATCTCCCAGCTCTTTAAGGAGATCTCGTTGAAGGCAGGTAAAATGGGTCAGGTAGTTGAGCGATCTCATGGAAAAAGCCACAGAACTAAATATGCATTTCCCATACCTGTCCATCATCCTAGAATCCCTATTAGGAGGATGGACAGAAGAAGAGGTTTCCAACATCTCTTTCTTGGTGGGTGCCGCCATCACCATGGCATCAACTGGGACTCCCTTGGTAAGAAAGGCCTTGTCAGCAGGGGAAGTAATGAACTTGTTGGGCCTCCGAGGGACTGGTTTCACTGAATCAGGGGACTCCTACACCCTTCGAGCAACCAGATCCATTAGTTCATCGAAGGGAGGAGTCACCCAGGAGGTGGATGGTTGAGACCCAAAGGCCTTCATGAGTACCGACTCGTCCTCAGAAGGGGCAAGGGACTGCCAATCACCCCTCTGCCTTAAGATCTCCAATATGTCTGCAAATGAGACATCCTCTGAGGGGGATCAAGGGGACCCTTCTGATTCCTCCAAGTCGGTATCCGATGTCAGGGATTCCTGTGAGGAATCCAAGTGCCTCCTCTTGCACAGTCTCTTCCTAGGTACTTCATCGATGGGAGCGTCCAGTGAAGTCCCTGTAGAGGAGGGGCCACCCAATGGGGATACCTGAGGCTCTGGGTCTCGACGCTTGGTAGGGACCTGTGGGGAAGAGTTGGAATGAGGCCCTTTAAGGGGAGGGGAAGAAAGATCCGAGGAGGTAGTGGTCTTGGAAGACATGACCTTCCTCATGACATCGAAGGCACCAGAATCCCGGTCCGAGAAGTCTGTCGGCTCCAAAGAGGCTGGAAGCCCTCCCCAAGCTGAGACCCCATGCTCCAATCCAGAGGATGGAGATGAACCCACCTGTGCCGAAGCCCTGAGAGGAAGGGTCAGAACAGAAGTCTCGGTCTGACTCTCCACCCCAGAGCCAGAGAGGTAGTGTCGGCTCCGAGACTCCCCGGTCAGGACTAAGGAGATCAAGGTCGAGGGAGCCGAGGGAGCTGGACCGAACCTCGGCTCCGAGGGCTCTACCAACATCGGTTCTTTCTGCCACGGCTCCGAAAGTTCGATTGGCTTCGGAGGAGGAGGAGAGGAAAGTGGGGCTGGAATTTCAGGTTTCGGGGCCGAGTGGCTCAAAGCAAAAAGCATTTTGGCCAGGGCCAGGTTCTCTAGCAATCTCTTAACCAATCGGTCCAGGTCCACATCAGATAACCTCAAAGAATGGGTCGAAGAATGGGTCGAAGACAGCACCGATTGAAGAATCTGAGACTGAGGAGTCTCCAACACTGGATCCAGAACTGGGCTCCGAGGTAAGGAATTGATACACGGCTCCAAGTGCTGTGGAGTCGATGATCGAACCATACTAGAGGAGCTCGGAGCCGAGGACTTGGGATCCGAGAACCCCTTGGATGACTTCAACCCCTTCGAAGCCTTGGAAGAAAGGTCAGTTTTGTCCAGCACAGCCTGAAACTCAGGCTTCAGGACTTCCCTATCCACCAGCTTCCTGCGCCTTTCCAACAGAACCCTGACGCTAAAGTAGTGGCAGATAGAGCACACTTCCTTCAAATGAACAGAGCCCAAACAGTACACACACGTAGAGTGGTTGTCCATGACAGACATTTTTTGACCACACTCACACCTTTTAATGCCAGACTTTTGCTTCTCAGACATTTTAAGATAGGCAATATATTTAACACTATATGTATATGTATATATATATATATATATATATATATATATATATATATATATATATATGTATATATATATATATATATAGATATATAGATATATAGATATATATATAAGTTCAGATCCCTGAACTCTGAATAATAATACAACAGATATTCTACAAAGTAGCTAAATTCTACTAAACTAATGAAACACACTACACAAAGGAGCTGACAGAGCCCTGTCACGCCCAAAAAACTACTAAAGGCCTAGAGCAAACGGCCGTTAAGAAAAAACACTCCAAGTAATCTATTCTAACTACTCAAACTACGCGCTAAGTCTAATTAAACTATTATTTTAATTAGTACAACACTGGCTAAATAGAAAAACTTTGAAAAATATTCCTAAATATAGAAAAAATTTAAACACTGTCCCGAGCTTCCTCCAATGAGTCTGTAGATCCATTGCAGCGGCAAACTAGATCTGGGGTTTACAGTGGAGCATCATGGGATATATACTGGGTCTCGAGCTTCTCTGAGAGTTTGAGCTTGAAAAGTGGCTGACTCGGAGCCGAGGGATCGGCTCCGAACCCACATGTAAGAACAAAACGGCGAGATAGAACAACTTCACATCAATGTATTTATGAACATATCTATGATCTAAAAAAGAATAAAACTACTAATGCACTTGCAAAACATATGATGGCTCATTCGGGCCATGAGTTTAGATTTTTTTTTTGGACCAGGTCGCACCTAATAATAGAGGTGGGGCTTGGTCTTTGTAGTTAGAAGAAGAAAAACTGTACTGGCAAGTGTATTTTAATGCATTTAACTATCTAGGTTTGAGTGAGAATTGTTCTATAGGTTGTCTCTTGAAATTGAAGGCCCTTCATCATTAGTTTTTAGGATAGGTTATATTTTATTTTTTTACTTATCATATTCCTATGTTTATGTAAAAAAATTCAGCATTTTGTTTAGTATATTTAACTTAAATTCAGCTTTAAAAGGCTGTTTTAAATGTTTTGGTTTTAGCTAGTTAATCATGTGATCTTATCTGGTGGGTTATTTAAATGGGTGAATGAGTCTGTTTCTTTACCTTTTGAAAAAGTCTTGTGAGTAAACAGGGTGAAAATACTTGGTTCTTAATTTGTTTTTAGTGATTTTTTGTTTAAAAAAAATATTAAAGTTGTGAATCAGTGGGGACTTGTTTTGGCTCCCTTTTTGGTTTGACACTGGGAAGTGGATTATTAACTTCAGATTAAGCACTTAACTAAAGACTGACTGAGCTTTGTTAAGTAACACATAACATTTTTGAGCATTTGCTTTGATTATTTCAATATATTTATTAACAGTTTATGACCACTACACACCAGTGACCCCTTCTAGTGATGACATAGGAGTACCACTTGGTTAAGTGACTTGCTAAGAGCCATCCAGTAGGCAAATAAAGGTGGAAGGAATCATATCTTGTTCTCTTAGTTACAGGAAGCAGCTCATTAACAGACCAGAGCCTTAACTTCTGTACTAACAGGCAAACACTTCCATCTAATATCATTTGAATAATGACCAGCAGGACCTACATAGTAATTGCATTCAGGGAGGGCTGGCATATGATAGGTGTAAGAGGTAGTGGCATAAGAATCACAAGGATATAACTGCAGGCATGGTGCATAAACATTTTTAAAATATGGGTTTCCATGCAATTAGTCAGACTATGTCATTTATATTCACTGTTTTCTTGGTTTGTGTGTTTTTTGATTTTTTTCCTACTCCTGCTGAGCATTCTAAACAATGTATATAGTTCTTGATTATTCTGCTACAATTGTGACAAAGATTTCTGTTATGTTCAAACTGTCTTCTAATTTTTTTTAGTACTGTGTGATAAAATTGCTAAAGAATTCAATTCAAAAAGGGTACTAGGAAAGTAAAACAAAGAGGTTTCTGAAGACATGATCAGAGAAGGGTAGAGAGTAAGAGAAGAACTGATAACTCGAGAGAATGTTTACTTATTCCTCAAGATCATGATTCAGGAAGCACCTACAGGAAAAGTGATGATATGAAAGAAAATATCAGGGATTATGGCTGAGATGTTGTAAATCTATATAGAAAAGGAGCACGTGGAGGAAAAACAATTAGAGGGAAAATATGACCTACTTTTTTGATTTATAATAGCAGTAAGTTACCTTAATTGGCAAGAAGAGAAAAAGAGAGAGGAAAATTTCAATGTAACACTGGCTCTGGTGGATCGAGGAATTTAATGAAAAAGTGTGCAAGTAATTTTTCCAAATGAGATAAGGGAAAATCCAAATAAAGTAGGCAGGCTTAGACTTCAGGACTTCAAGATAATACTGGTGGAAGGATGTGAGGTAAGCAATGAAAGGAGGAAGGAAAGAAAAAAGGAAGGAGAAAAGGGAGGGAGGAGAGCATAGTGAAGCCTAATGGTGAAAACGGTGAAAGGAATATCTATGGCAACAAGAATTTTTGAAGACTCTAAATGATAAGAAAATGAGGCCAAAATTAAGAAGTCCATGACATAAGCATAACTCTAAAGAAACACAAGAGGATTACTGTGAAAGATTGATTGCATTGGTCCAAGAAGTCTTAAAGTACAGGGAACCTGAACCACATAATATTTTGACTAAAGGAAATTTTTATCAATAAATGCTTACTTATTAAGCAGGTGACATGTGCCAGAGATATGGATTGTTGAAATTATAGCTTTGAAGGGCATCACTGTTAAATTAGACAAAACAGATATGCTAGAATGTAATAAAGCAAAAAGAGCATAATGATTAGGGGAATATGCCCTCAAGAGATACTCCTTTGTGAAATGACAGAGTATATACTATTTAGGCATAAGAAATGAAGCCCTGTGAGTGAATTATACACATTCATACTCATATGACTTTTTTTGTGTGATTTAGTTTGAATGCAACCATCCATCTAAAAAAATGTCACTTAAACTGATATTTCCAACTGTGTAGTAACTTTACCTCCCACATACCTGATCCACCTGATTAACTCACCCATTCTAAACTGAGATTCAGTTTACCACACCATTACTGGTCTAAACCCACTATGCATAATCTAGGTCCCTCTTTCATCATTCTGGTCTCTGTTAGCTTTTGTAACCTAGCCATTATTAGCATATTATACCACTTCTCCCTTTTTAACCCTATTCTTCCTTTTCTATTCCAAATATGTATGCATATATTGTTGGTCTGATTTTCTGTGCTTACTCATAAATTTTTTTATTTGTTTTAATACCAGAGTGTGGAATAGTATCCAAGGCCAAGCCAGATTCACATAAGCAGAGAGAAGGATTCAGTGTAGAAAATTGAATGCAGAAAGCACCACAGCAGAATAGAGCAATGGATATCTAAATTAAGGGGAAACCAGTGGAACAGGAAGCAATTGGTCAGGTGCCATATCAAGATATTTTGGAGTCTTCCATAGAAAACCAGTATAAACATTCACTTGAAGCTAGACAGCAAGGAAAGGAACAGGAAACGGTGGAAACTCTGATGCAGTCAATGTTGAAAAGTGATAGGCCAGTGAGTTCCCATATGACAGAGCAACAGATAACACAGGATGAAATTGAAGAGAATGTGCCACAGGAAGATTCTATAGAATGCCCACAGGAAATGGAAAATAAGGGATGTGCCCTCAGTTTGGAAGAAAATGAGCTAAGAGAAGAGTTGCTTGATTTAATGGGCATGGATAGATGTATTAAGATCAATGAGAGAAATAGACAGAAGAAGGTCAATAAAACCCAAAAAGTAAGACATCTGATAAAAAAAAATGAATGCAGTAATTAGGAATGTCCATAGAGATTCATGCGATATAACAGAAGTAAACAGGATATGTTACTGTGCTGCTAAATTAATTACTGATAAAGTTCTACCACAACAACACAGGGTAGTGAGGGAAAGGAAGGGGAGAAATCAAATACCATGGAAGTATCAAATAGAGAAAACTATAAAGCAATTAAGACAAAAAGTGTCACTGTTAGAAGATTATAGGAGAGGGAATAGATCAACAAAAATACTAAGAAAGATAGATGTGATTAAAGCAATGCACAGTATTAGAAAAGATGTGGATCTATCTTGCAGTCTCGCAAATAACAAACTAAAAATTTCAGCACAGGCGAAAAAACTTAGAAGATCCACAGATAAATATAAGGGAAAAGTACAAAATAAGCAATTTATTGATGACCCAAAAAATGTTTTACAGAGAATTGGGAAATAAGGTAAAAGGAAATGAAAGACCGCCAAAAATAGAGGAAGTAGATACATTTGGAGAAGTATCTATGAAAATCCTGGGGAACATAACAAATATGCTAAATGGATAGAATAAGTAAAAGAAAGAATAAGAAATTTAAAGGTACAGGGTATGAAATCGGATAAAGTAACAGCCAGAGAGATTGAAACAAAGTTAAGAAAAGCCTCTACCTGGAAAACCCCAGGCCCAGATGCAGTACCTCTTTGCATGAGGATTTAGCCATGAATAAGAACTATTTATATGCACACCCCAAACAGACACCACACTGGCTAACAACAGGCAAAACAATGCTCTTACTAAAGAGTGAATGTGCAAGCTACCCTAAAAATTATAGACCAATAACTTGCCTTCTCATTACGTATAAACTATGGGAACACTTCACAATGCTGAAATCCTGAAAGATCAAATTTCATATGACCAAGACCATATGATCAAACTTTCGTAATCCTGATTGTGAACGGAGATCTGCATACAGCATGGAATGTGAGATTTCCCTTTTCCTCACTGTAGTGCAATCTTGGAGTTGGAATATTTAAGTAGCGGGGGTGTGGGGGTGTAGGGGGGCTTGCCCCCCCTCCACAGAAACATTTAAATTGTTGCTTTTTTTTATTTTTATTTGTTTCAGAATTTCGATATTCCAAAACATCGATCTTATGGTCTCGATCATATGAAATTTGATGTTTTGGAATTTTATGATTCTGAAGTGAATCCATAAACTATACACGAGAATTGATGCAGACAGGGTTTATAGTCATTTAGAAGAAAACTCAATTATGACAGTAGAACAAAAGGGCAATAAAAGAAAGTCATATGGAACAAAGGATCATTTGTTGTTAAATAATGTTATAGTGGAGAACTATAAAAAGGGAAAGAATCTACATATGGCATGGCTTGACTACAAAAAAGCATCTGATAGTATCCCACATTCATGGATAAAAGAGTGCTTAAAAATGTATAAGATACACCCTACACTGATTGACTACATTACAGTAACCATGAAAGAATGGCAGACCATTTTGCAATTACGCCATGATAAAGGACAGATTATTATCCCAGGGATAAAAATTCAAAGGTGGATATTCCAGGGTGACTCTGCGTCACTGTTGCTATTCTGCCTTGCTGTTAATCCATTAAGCTGTTTACTTAACAGCTTAGGCCATGACTACAATCTGGCTCCTAGTCATCTTTTGACGATGATTTAAAACTGCATAGCTCATCAGATGAGGAACTGAAAGCACAGCTGCAGGTTGTCAAAACTTTTTTTAGATGATATTAGAATGTCATTTGGTGTTGATAAATGTGCAAAAGCAACCTTTAAAGAAGCAAAACTGCAGCACCAGAAAAACATAAGATTGGGACAAGAACGTGATATAAAAGAATTTGAGCAAGAGCGAGTATATAAATACTTGGAAATTGATGAAGGATCAGCAATAAAACATGAACAAATGCAAATAAAACTCAGCAGGGGATACTTTAGAAGACTTAATTTAATCCTGAGAACAGCATTGACATCTAGGAACAAGATCCAAGCTATAAATCAATTTGCTCTTCCTGTCCTAAAGTACAGTTTTGGAGTGATTAACTGGCCCCAAAAAGTGTTGGATAGATTAGATATTAAAACATGAAGGATGCTTCATGCTCACGAAATGATTTATAAAAATCAGTGTATACCAAGATTACATATTCCCCATTCCGAAGGAGGGATGGGCCTTCTTGAAATTGATTGCATGTATAGATCTGCAATCGTGGCACTCCACACATATCTACTGATCTCACAAGATCCAAATGTAGTGAAAGTTTTGAAACATGAGGAGAATAAATCTAAGATGACTTCTCTGCTTAATTTAGCAGAAGCATATCGATGTCAAGCAGGAATGGAAATCAAACCAAAAGTAGATAAAAAACAGGCAGCAACTGAATATGCCAAAAAACAAAAGAGAGAATATAAGGTGAAGGACCAGATGAGAAGGCAAGAAATGTAGAAAAAACATAAATATAGTTGCAAGTATAGAAAACTTGTGGAAGAGCCTCATGTTGAGCAAGAATGAATGCATTAATGGTTAAGGAGAGGCGAATTCAAACCAAGAAATGAAAGGTTAATATTGGCAGCCCCAGATAGTGGGCTACGTACGTGCTGATTTACAATGTCCATTGAACATGTGGGAGAAACAAACACATGTAGGTTTTGTAAAACCAAATTGGAAACAGTCACACCTTGTTGCTGGTTGTGACACACTAATGGCAGAAGGACTGTATACTGAAAGGCATAATAATGTGGCGAGACTGTTGCACTGGGGATTGTGCAAACATTATGGTATCAAACTGGCTGAAAAACACTGGAAACATGAGCCACAAAGCATCATAGAAAATGATGAAGTATATATCACGTGGGATCATCCATTACCAACAGTTCAAAAGATAGATGCTAGAAAACCAGATATAGTGGTCCAAGAAAAGAAGACAAAAGTTGCATTGATAATTGAAATCACCACACCCAGTGACTATAGTGTCTTGCGTACAGAGAGACACAGCTATGAGTTTTTCTAATCATATTAACCAATTGGCTAATGATAGTTATAGAACTGTAGGTTGTATAAAAAGATTTATAAAGTCTAGGAAATCAAACATAATGAAGTCATTGTTTGTTAGTTACATTAGACCCAAACTTGAGTATGGAATAGCAATATGGAAACCCTATAGGAAAACAAGCATGAATAAACTGGAAATAGTACAGCGGAAATATACTAAGGGCATCCATAGATGTGAAAATCTAAGTTATTATGAAAGACTAAAATATCTGAACTTGTACAGTGTCTCTTACAGATATTTAAGAGGAGATCTTATTCGGGTATATAGGGCATTTAGGGGCAACTACCTCTGGGAATGTTTGGGATTATCAAAAAGTACTAGAGAATCATCAGATAACCTGTGTAGAAGACTCTATAGGAATGAGAAGTGTACTAATTGGTTCTCTAACAGAGTAGCTGATGCTTGGAACAGACTACCAAATTACATTAAAGCAAGTACTAGTTTAAATATATTTAAGAACAGCCTGGACATTTATTATGGGAACAAGTGTTTTGGCATATTGGCAAGCTAGGAGGGCTTTAATGCCCATGCTTGAAACATTTGTATGTATGTATGTATATATGCATGTATGTATGTATATACAAAGTCTTAAAATACCAGGATCTGCAGGCAGAGATGAGAGCAATGTGGAAGAAAGATACCCAGACAGTTCCAATAGTAGTAAGAGCAACGTGTCTTATAAAAAAGAATTTACAATCATATTTAGATGTTACCAATCCATGGGGTCTATACCAGAAGCACAAACTTTCAAAAGTTCGAGTCTCATATGGTCAACACCATATGAATGAACTTTTGAAAGCTTGCAAGTTTCAATGGAGATCGCCATATGGAATATTTCCCTTTACTTCACTGTAGTGCGATATCGGAGTTGATATATTTAAGTAGCGTAGGGGTGGGGTGTAACCCCCCCCCCATGTGGGTGGTGCAGGGCAGCTTGCCCCCCTGCTCAGAGCATTCAGGTAGTTTTTTTTTTGTTTTTGTTTATTTGTATTATATATTCAATGTTTTAAAACTTTGTTCATATGGTGTCAATCATATGAGCATCGAAGTTTTAAAACTTTGAGCATATAATATAGACCCAATCCATGTAACCCCATACGAATTGCAGAATGAGTCATTACTGGGCACATTGCAGGTGCTGCGAAGAGCACTTTTAGCTGACATCAAAGACTGAAAGAATACTAATTTCATGAATAATCATACTTTGACTTAGGAATGGGGTCCATTCCCATCATAGTATTAGAAACCCAAAATATTTGGAAAAATTAGAAAATGCAGAGTGTGCACGGAGCTGCCTTCATAAAATGCTTCTGTGGCCTTTTTAAAGTAACTCACTAATCTTCCCTTCATTAAGCCAGATAGGTTTTGGGGACAGGGTATGTAGGTTCCATGATTATATGTTCCAATGTTTTACAAATTAAACTAGTAAGACTACTTGCTTTGTAGTTCTCAGGGTAAGCAGCAGGATCACCTTTGCGGACAGCTGCAATAGTTGATGTTCTTCAGACCTCTAGCACACACCCTATGAAAAAGCTAATAGGTTTGTGAGCAGGCCAGTGGGGCAGTGTTTTATAGCAACTAGGAAACAACATGGGATATTGTCCTCAAGCAGTGAGATAGAGGTTTGTGAATAGATCAGTAAGACAGTATTTCATAGTCTTTGATATGAAGAGTGATTATAAGAGCTCCTCAGGAGTAATCATGGCAGATTATACAGACCAAAGATCAGGAAGTTGATTAAGTGATACATTTTGTGATTATGAGTCTTTTTAATCTGACCAATATCGTTTTTTTCCCTGAAATATTTTTTTTTTTATTTTCAATTAAAATAACATTTACATAATATTTTTAAATATAATTTTAAACAACTATATACAATATTTACAATAGCCTGACTTTCAGTTATATACACTGTATGTTATTAAATATAGAATTAACAGATCAGTTATCAGAGATACAATATTGATTATTGCACAGTGTCCAATAAAGATATAACTTTCTTCCAAGGATTATTTATCAATGGCCTGGGATAGATTCATAGTTCTTTGATTTTTATTTCCATCGATGCATTTGTCTTCAGTAAAGTGTAGAATTATTCCGAGGTCGGGGGTTATTTGAATTCCACCTTCATTCAGTATTGTCCATAACAAATACATATTTGTCTTATTCAGGTAGGGACCTTCATTTACATTTAATATAATCAATACTTTAGTTAAGGTAAAGGATTCATTAAATAAAGCTTGTAAAAAATGATTGATTCCATTCCAGTATGATTTAATTTTATTACATTCATAAAAAATATGAATCCAGTCTGTTTTATTTGACCTTTCACTTCTCCAGCAAAAAAACGTTTGTAGTAGTACTCATTTTTTTAATTCTATCTCGTGCTAAAAATGCTCTACATAAGTATTTCCAGTTAAATATTTTCCAGTACTGTGTGTTAGAGGTGTAATTAACTGATAGTAAGATGTTAGTTTTAATTTCTTCTGTTAACTGCAATGACTGGCCTTTTGTTAAGAACTGCCAGTATGATGGTTTGGGAATTGTTTTATATGTTATTAACTCTTTATATAAATTTGAAATGGAATTTTTCTTTTCACAACTATTATATATACATTCATATAGAAAACTTATTAGATTTGGAATATCTTTAAATGAGGAATTATTAATTAATCAGCATAAATCTTGAGTGTACATTAGAATGCTTTGTAACATTAATCAGTCCTGTGTTGGAATATTGTAAGCAGTTTTTATCATATGTATATCTAAAATATTTAATTTATTTACACATTGAAACCAGGATAAGAATCAATTTTGTTCCCAGGAGGTTATTGTTTCCCTATATATTTTGTGAGGAAAGTTCTTAGCGATGGTAAATGGGGTTAAAAGGTTAAACCAAAATTTTAGATCTATGTTTGCATTGATAAGTTATAAGTTCCTAAAGGAATTGATGTAATGAATGATCAGTGTTGTTTTAGAAGGTTTTGTTACATTATATCGTATACTTATGCATAGTATGTACCAGGGTTTGTTTGATTTGTCTACTATTAAATTTTTTTTAACAGATTAAATTAATTTGTTAATATAGCGGTTGTTAATTCTTTCCAGTTGGCAAAATAATTTGGGTTTATCTAGTCTATTGTAGTTTTAATCACAGATGCTTTTTTATATATGTTTCTATTTCTGAGAAGGTCAATCCTCCTTGTTTTCAGGGTCTAATATGATAAGTTAGAGCTACTCTATTCTTTTTGGGATACCATAAAAATTTTATTAAACATGAGTTTATTTCTTTAAGAATGCATCTTTCGGGAATTAACTGTATTGCTAATGCTACATATAGTATTTTTGGCAATAAGACCATTTTTATTAATTGCAGTCTGTCTTCAAAAGTTAATATAATTTTGTTCCACTTATATATATATATATATATATATATATATATATATATATATATATATATATATATATATATATATATATATATATATATATATATATATATATTGTTTCAATAATATTTTTATAATTTATTAATATTGTTTTGTTTATATTTTTGCATAATACTATTCCTAAATAATTTAGCGTAAGTTCTTGTTTTCCTATTATGCATTTATTTGTAACTTGTAGTTCTTTTTTCTTATTTAAAAATAGAAATTTTGATTTTGATCAATTAAAGTGTAGACCTGGAATCTTATAAAATTTCTCCATTACTTCTTCTAGCTCTCCTAATGACTCTCTGGAGTTTGATAGAGTTAATAAAATATCATCAGCAAAAAGCATTATTTTAGATATGTACTGGTCATAGACTTCTATTCCTTTTATTCTTAGATTATTGCGTATTGTTTCTGCAAGTATTTCTATAGCCAAAGCAAATAAAATAGGAGAAAGGGGCATCCTTGTTTAGTACCTTTTGTTATATGGATAGATTCTGAGGTGAAAGGACCTAATTTAATGCAGGCTAAGTTATTAATATATATGTTTTTTAGTAATAAGATGAAGGGAGGAGGAAATTCAAATAATGCTAACGTTTGAAATAGATATTCCCAGTTGAGGGAATCAAATGCTTTTTCTACATCTAATCTGATTACAAGTGTTTCTCTATCTTCTTTATTCACATAATCGATAAGACTAAGTATCCTTTTAATATTATGTGTGTGCCTGTTATATAAAAATCCAATTTGATCATTATTAATTGTCTTGGAAAGTGGGATTTTCATTCTGTTAGCTAGGATTGACATGAATATTTTGTAATCATTATTCAGTAATGATATAGGTCTGTACAAGGTGCAAAGGTGTGTGTGTGTGTCTTTCGGCTTTTCCCGGTTAGGGGTCGCCACAGCGGAACTCCGGTCCGCTAATGATTGGCAGTAGAGTTTTACATGCTGGCTTGCCGGGCCTAACGCACAACCTTCAACGAAGGAACGCCCATTCACGCATGTCGTCATACAGTAGACGCTTTAACTGAGAATCGAACGGGCAACGTCTAACTGTGAGGCGACAACGCTACCGCAGCACCACCACAAGGTGCAAAGGTCTGATGGTTTATTATCTTTTAGAATTGGTGTAATGAGAGAATATTTCCATGAGGATGGTATTTTTGCTTCTGAATGGACTTCTAGCAAAGTTTTATGAAAAAGGGAGATTACTGTTGAAGGGAAGAGTTTGTAAATTTATGTAATTATGCCATCTATCCCTGGGGCTTTGTTAGATTTACTTTCTTTTATCTTGTCAACAATTTCTTTGTAAGATATAGGTTTTTGTAGGTCTAGTTTTAAGTTTTTGGGAATTTTTTTTATATTGATAAGGTTTGTATCTAAGTTTATTTGGTTGGTATCTAAGTCTTCTTTTTTGAAGTGTTCCATATAATGGAACTGAAATGCTTCAAGGATGTCTCCTATATCTGATACTTTTTTCCCTTTCTTTTCATGATATATACTACTAATGTTATTTTTTTTTAGATTGTATTTTAATTCTTGTAGATCAGTTATGTAGATAGCTGGGGGAGGTGGCTAATGAGTTTATTTTTTATTTTTCCAAGGCTAGACAAGTTTTGTGTGTTAGAATTTCATTATATGTTTTATTTAATTCCTCTATTTCTTTTTTTACTTCTGGACAATTCTGATTTTTTTTTAGATTTTGCTGTCAAGAGTCTGGTTTGCAAGTCTAATGACTCAGATTCCCACTCTCTAACTTTGTTTTTTTACCAGCTAAGGGTCTTACCAAATAAATATGCTTTTAATGAGTCCCAAACCATGACTCTACTGATTTCTGTTGTATTATTAATTTCAATAAATAAATGTAGTTCTGACAACATCCAGGGTCTGAATTCTTTAATTTTCATGATATATGATGGAATTCTAGTTGAGAGGATTAAAGGTTTAATCTCTATTTGGAGCTTCATTATCAGAGAGCCATGATCTGAGAAGGAGCATGGAACTATTGAGAAGTTGAGGATTTTTTTTTGTAAATCTTGAACTACAAATAATTTGTCTATTCTGGTTTGCGTTCTAAATCTATGGTCTTTATGGGAAAATAATAAGGATTTATCATATTTTACTTTAAAAGTGTCTATTAAATGAAATGAATCAATCCATCTTTTTAAGGATTTTGAAATAGTTGCTATGCAAAAAGACTTCTTGGTTGTTTTAGAAGCTTCTAAGGTACAATTAAAGTCTCCTCCCAGTATAAGATTTTCTTTATAATTGTTGGAAATAAAATTTAGGTGTTTTTTTAACCATTCCTGCTCCAATTCATGGGAACCACTAGAGATTAGCTAAGGTCAATTTAATTATAACAAATGCTAGTAGACCTTCTTTGTCTTCATATTTATAAATAACTGTGGGACTGATTATGTTTTTCTTCCAGAGAATTGATACTCCTTTTGTCTTTGATCTATAGGAGGATTGAGCTAAGACTGTATAGTCCTTAAGGTTCCAAATTAAGCTATCATTAGTCTTAAAATGAGTTTCCTGGAGAAATACTACTTGTGCCTTATTTAGATTTAAATATTTTAGTAAGTTTGATCTTTTATTTGCATTATTTAAGCCATTAGTATTTAATGATAAGAATGTTAAATCCATTTCAAGTTATTGTTGGAAGAAACGTTTTGCTTCTTTTTTTTTATTTTGATTAAAGTAGTTATACCGTATTCTCTGATAACATGGAATGTTATTTTTATACGTGTAAACTTGGGAGTGTAATTTAATGTTATTTCTTCTTTAAATACAAGTAGGGTAAAATTCTGCTCAGGCTTTAAAAAAGTACTTCTATAAAACATTAATTCTAAAGTATCAAATACAAGTAAATATGAATTTCCAATTAAACATGGAATGCAAGTCATTCCTAATCCAACAGATAAAGATAGATCTATTGGATTATCACTCATACATTTAACCAACAATATCAAATATTAAATTATTATATGGAGAATTTTCTTAAAAGAGATATGACATTCTATATTATTCTATTATTGTTCTATAGTATTTTATATATCAGGATGGAATGTTAGTAGTGTAAACAATTATTATGCTGACCTAGAAAATATCCAATATTTAGTTACCCTTAAGAGATCCCAAACATGTCAGATATGTCATTCTGGATAAATTAAATGCAACCTTTCCCATAACTAATCTAGTCCAGGTACAGATTTGCTGTATCCAGGACTGTTTGTAAGCTTCTGAGTCACCCCAAGCCTTTGTGTTGGAGTGCAGCCTTCTAGTTTATCAGTGGGAGTGGTAAGTACTAGGTAGCCTGTCTACCACAAGAGGAGTAGTTCTTGGCCCAGGAATTGTAGTTTATTGATCATTCGGGAAGTTGTCCATCTCTTTCAACTTTCTGGCTTAAAAGACCACATCTGCGCTTGTTTCCCATCTTTCCTGTAACTAACCTACTGGAAAGCACTAGAAAGCCTTAAACTGATACAAGCCTTCTAGCTTAAAAGAGAGACTTTGGAGTAATTGAGTATCAGTTTTCTGTATTTTCTTGCTGTACTTAACTGTTTTCCGCCTAAACGCTGATTTTCCAGCACTTATTCTGATTTAAAAGCTTGTTTTTTTCACAGATTGTACTTATTTTACTGCCTGCACTTTTAAAAAGTTGTTTTTTGTTTAAATAAATTGTTTAACTGTTGTAGGCTACACACTAAAGTGCAATAGCCTTTTCTGATCGCTTGTAGTCATTTAAAGCTGTTTTAAGTGTACTTTTTAATGTTTTTGCCTTATCTTTTCAAAAAAACAAAAAAATAAATAAAATTTCTTGTTTCCCGCCTTTCTAAGCTAGTATAGTCCAGTTTTCAGGATAGTGCTGAATTTAGGGCTGTGTTACAAGTTTCTGAGTTGCCCATACCTTGCTTGGATAGAGGGAAGTTTCTATGTTTACCTGTGAGAGAGGGGAACTTTGAGCAGCCATCTGTTCCTGGAGGAGTAGTTCCAGCCCAGAAGTTAGTAGTTTAAAAAACATATTGCATGGTTTTGTGTGCCGGCCAGCACCAGTTAGCTAGGGTTAAATTATTCCTGGCTTCACTAAGTCTCCTCTTCAGTTTTTCACTTGAAACTAGTCTAACTCTCAACCTAAGCACTCAAAAAGCATCCTACAGCCCAGCACTTGCTCAGACCTAATAGCAAGCACTAATATACCCCAACACTTGACTGCCCAGCAGGGCAAGGCTCTTTATCCACCCCTCACCAACCAAGTGACTAAGCAGCTCACCCTACTATTCAGGCATGACCAAAGGGCAACTTCAAGTGTACTCTCCAGGCAGCTGGTGAATCTCGGTATCCTGAGGCAATGTTACAACTGCCTCATGTACACAGACAGCCCTTTCCTCCTACCATAAAACACTAACATATGTGAGAGATGCAATTATACAGCCAAACTGGAGGCTAAGGTCTCTCCACCCAAGACTGGAACAGACAGTCATGAGGAGAAGGTTAACACTTGCACTACACCTCCAGCCTCGCTTAGACCTACTAAACCAGTACTGGCAAAAAATACACATAAATACACAAAATCATACTTGGAGGCTCTAAATAAAAACCTGCAAAAGCATCAGAGAGCTCCAAAGCAGACACCCACAAAACCTGCAGCTCCCGTCACAAACCAGATAACACATAAAACACAAAATCAATGTGCCGCACAATCACAGCTCTTAAGGCGAAATAACATACCTAACACACTAGTAATAGGTGACTCAATAGTCAGGCACACTGATGCCTCACTCACTAGGCTGGACAAGGAGAAGGTTACTATTAGCTGTCTGTCGGGAGCCAGAATCTGCCACAACAAGCACTCAGGTCAGTCCAGAACAAGTACAAATACGACTATGTCATTGTTCATGTGGGTGTGAATGACCTGAGATGTAGCTCTCTGATCATGTAGCCCAGGCAGGTATGACCCTGACCCTGAGTAGCATCCTGCCCTCACCAAGAATGATACCTTAGTATAAAGAAAAAATGATCAATTTCAACAATTGGCTAAGCTTCTGGTATCATTCAAAGGGGATCCATTGTCTGTCAGCCTAGGATGACATGCTCGACAAGCCACATTGCTTCTCAAGAGACGGGTTGCACCTGTCACCCTTGGCTTTCAGATACTGGCCAAGAATCTTGCTGCCCCCATAGTGCCTTTTTTAGGCAAGGCTCAAAATTCAAACCCACCTCCGTAAACAGCACAAGTAAAAAAATGAAGGTTATGCTACTCAATGCCAGGAGTTTAAATTTCAAAATGCATGTGCGCAAAGCACTCCTAAGTATGGAGAATGTCGACATCTGTGCAGTAACTGAAACCTGGTTCAAGGCTCCAGAGAGCACTCCAGCACTACTGGGCTACAATTCATACCACACATTTCGGCAACAGAACCTGGACCGAAACACAAAAGGAGGGGGTGTACACATATTCATCAAGGATACTCACACCTCCAGGTTAGTGGAGCAGCACGATGCCTCAGAGATCATCCATATGCAACTAACAATGGGCAAAACTGCAGTTCAAATTGTAGCTTGCTACAGATCACCCACCATGAACTAGGACCACCACTCTGCCTTTCTGGAGACACTGGAAAACATGAAGGTCCTACCGAACACCCTGATGTTGGGAGATTTCAATTATCCTACTATTAACTGGGAAAACTACTTGAGTACAAACTCCCAGGCACAGCACTTCCTGGATTTTATCAACTCAAATGCCCTGGATCAGCTGGTAAACTCCCCTACCAGAGGCCACAACATATTGGACCTGGTCATCACCAACATGGGCGACAGGTGTTCCGTACCAGAGGTTAACCTGTCACTGGTTAGATCAGACCATAAACTAATCACCCTGGATGTCCACACCCCACCACCACTCCCAACCAAGGAAACCACAGTGAAAACTTTTCTAAAGCAAACTTCACCTTACTTAAAGCAGAGGTGGTAAGTTTCACAGCCCCCACGCTAAAGGATAACACTGCCCAAGATGCAGAATCCTTTACAATTGCACTCTATGAGCACCTACAAGGATGCACGGATTATGCCATCCCTAGCAAAACCAAGATTCACTCCCCTAAGAGAAGGAAACCAATCTGGTGGACCCCTGCTATAAACAGGTTATACAACAAAAGGAGGAAACTAATTCAGAAAAAAAGCAAATCCCAAGAAGGAAAGACATTCCCATACCTCTCAAGTGTACCTCATTTTGAGAAACATATCTCATTTGGAGTCTTAAAAAGTTCATGTTCCTCGATGTTCCTCAAAGTTCCACATTGAAAGACTCTGTCACACATTCAGTGTTAGGAATTTTTTTTAAGTGAAATCCATTGTAAATAGAAGTGAATCATATTAATTAATTAAAAGATCTTCTTTGAAAGTAAATCCAGCTTATTTTAACCATCCTATGACCTTCCTAGTTGAAGTTGTTAGTAAGCCATTAGTATGTGTTCCCCATTTTGCCCATTTGTTCCACATTATGAAGGCTAGTGTTCCTCATTTTGGACATGGAAGGTTGAGAGCTATTCCTGATCAGTATCAGTAAGAAACTAAGGTCCCTCATAAAAACATCCAAGGCTAACTTCAAAAGTAAAATAGCCAAGGATTCGAAAGATAACCACAAAGCCTTCTTTAGCTATGTCAAGACTCTAAGTGGCAACTCGCAGATATGCTCTGAGCTAGTGCAAAATAGCACAAAATATACTGAACCTACTGATATTTCCAACATCCTGGCAGGTAGATTCAGTGCAAACTTCACCTCCCTCTCACCTTCAAAAGGACCCACAACAATACCGGAAAAGTGTAGTGTCCCGGAAATCACAGAAGCACAGGTGAAAACAGCCCTTTCAAAAGCCAAAAACACAGCATCAATGGGGCCAGATGGTGTCCCAGACTGCGTCTTCCACGAACTACAGAACAAACTAATCCCCCATCTAAACACGCTGTTCAACCTCAGCCTCTCCACAGGCTATGTGCCCATAGAATGGCACACAGCAATGGTTATTCTGCTCCACAAAGGAGGGGCCACAACTGACCCTGGTAACTATCACCCCATAAGCCTGACTAGCCTGGTCTGCAAGGCTATGGAGCGCATCATCATGGAACTCATTCACAAAGACATTGGGAACCTCCAAACACTTGACCCGACCCAGTTCGGCTTTGTTAAGGGAAGATCATGCCTACTAAACCTGGTTGACTTCTTCAAGACTGTCACCAAGGCCATAGATGAGGGAAAGGTGGTTCACACAGCCTACCTTGATCTCGCTGGGTTGCCAACAGTCTTACAGACAGAAATCACACAGTAAGAATAGTGGGCTCCAGGTCCAACTCTAAACCAGTCACAAGTGGTGTCCTGCAAGGCTCGGTTCTGTGACCCCTACTGTTCGGCATATATTTCTCAGAAGTACAGGCAAACACAGGAGGACTATGGCTAACCGAGTTCGCCGATGACTGCAAACTGGGAGCCATAATTGACTCTCCGGCTGACACGGACATCCTTCAAAAAGGCCTTACTGAGACAGACATCTGGTATCAAAGTCATGGCCTCAAGCTAAATGCCAAAAAATGCATAGTCATCCCATTTGGGAAAAACAAAACACCCACGAATTACCACATAGGTGGCAGCCCCCTTAATATAGAAGAGGTAATAAGAGATCTGGGGACCCAGGTAGATAGTAATCTCTCCTCTGACAATCATATTGCCAAAGTAGTTAGGAAATCCTTCTATGTGGCCCATCTAATTACTAAGGGGTTCGCATCTAGAAATAAAGAGGTTATAGTGCCCCTCTACTCGTCACTCATCAGACCCATCATAGAGTACAATGCCACATTTGGGATGTACCTCACAAGACACTTCCAACAGCTGGAAAGACCACAAAAGCACTTCACCAAGAGGATTACTGGCCTCAAACATATGTCCTATGCAGCCCGACTGAAAAAACTCCGGCTGTACTCAGTGGCATATCGCTTACTCAGAGGTGATCTCTGCCTGACTTACAAAGCCATGTCCAACTCAGAATTGATGGACATGCTCCACCTAAAGAAATCCAAGTCACTGTGAGCCACGTGCTCTAGTGAGCTAAACCTCGCCACAGCAATAAGTAGAACATGCTGAGGGATAGATTCCTGTCACAGAGACTCCCCATGCTTTGGAACAAAATTCCTAACTACATTAGGCAGAGCCCCTCACTAACACTCTTCAAGAGAAGCCTTGACGAGTGGATGGGTAACAGAAAATACACCCCTGGGATCACTTCATTGGCTCTGCTTGACAGAGGCTCAGTTAATTAATCAATGGGGCGCTGAAAGCCAACACACTCTGGCTAGGCTTATAAATGCCCTCAGGCAGATAGCCTAGTACCAACCTATGAACCTATGAACCTATACACCAAATAAGCCAACAACAAATAGATTATTACTAAAATAATTTGACTAAAAGGACTCTGCAGGAGACAATGAGTGATTACCAATGAAATATGAATTTATTGTAGGTGTACTGTCTTCCTTTACTTTCCCACTCTTCAGCTCATCAACATCAACTTACACTTATGAAAAGACATGGCTTATCAGTGGTATCCTGACTCTGAGTAGAGGCGCCCTACATTCTAGTGTGCAGTGCTTTTACATATTTATAGATTTACAAAGCAGAGTCTAAGAATGAACTATGATCACCCTGACAATTCCCAACCTGCATAGGGGACCTCCTGCTTCCAGAATGGGTAATCACATCAGGTCTAGAATGAATGTGAAGGTACCTATATGGTAATCAAGACTTACCTTAGGTAAGTATTAATCCAAATGTATTTAAAGCATCTTAGAGAGTTCTTGGGGCAGTTAGAATACTCTTAAGCCTCTCCTCCCTTGACCAAAAACAGAGATTCCCCTTCCTTTTCTTTTCCTTGTTTTAAATCAGTACTAATAAAAGAAATTCAGCAAACATAGGTAAACAGAAATAACATTCAGTAGTCCATCTTGTACAAGACTTGCAATCCATTAAACAAGTCAGTGACTAACATCACTTTAGTAAACATTATAAAGACAAATTAGAAATAATGTCCTAGCTCTTTGAATTTTCTGATAAAGCAAAAATTTAAAAATAAGCTATTTTAACTAAAAGTATAAAGCATTTTAATTTTTTCTTGCATGTATACATTTCTACTTATATCGTAGTGTCAATAGCTGTCTTTGAAATCTGTACAATACTTCACTTCTTCAAATCATTCCTTTTTCAATTCAGGTTTTGTTTTGTCAAAACGGCAACAATATTTCAAGGGCACAATTAATATTTGACTGATGTTTCAAATAAATAACTTTTCAGTTGCCAATTGAGTTAGTTTAGAATGTATGGTTAGTGCAAATATATCATGTTGCAGAAATAATATGTATTTTTGGTGTGCTCTAGAGACTGTCATATGCAAGTGACATATATAATGTAGCATATATAAAGCAGATAGCTTATGGAGTCAGGTTGTTAAAGTAAATTGTGCTTATTAATCAGGCAGTTTCATTTAAATTCACAAGTAATTTGGAAACATTTCAGTTGAGATTCCAGGAATGTGTAGTCCAATGTGAGTAACTGAGTTCACTTTTCCTCATAAACATATGTCACAATTCATTAAACAAAGCAGAGTCTAACGTGTCTAATAATCATTATAAAGACAAAGAATAGTAATTTCCTAGCTCTTCAAACTTTCTGATATTGCAAAATGTTGACAGTAAGCTATTTTAACTGGAAGACTAAAACATTTCAATACTTCCTTGTGAATATATATTTTTACTTTTACTGTAGTGTCAAGAACTGCCTTTGAAATCTATGTATTACTTCACTTCTTTCAAGTCATTCCTTTTACAGTTCAGATTATAATTTGTCAAAATGTCAATAGCATTTCAAGGGCACATTTCATATTTAAACTGATATCTTTAATGAATAGCTATCAGTTACCAAGTGAGTTTGTACAGAATGTGAGGTAACTGCAAAGATAACATGTTGCAAAAAGTAATATGTATCTTTTCATGCTCACTAGAAACTGACAATTTCAAGTAACATATAAAATGTAATGTTTACAGTTCAGACAGCTTGTGAAATCGGCATGTTAAGCTGAGTAATACTTTTTAATCAAGCAACTACATTTAAGTGCACGTGTAGTTTGGGAACATTTCAGTTGTGTTTCCAGGAATATGCAATCCTATGAGGATAAATCATAAAATATTTACAAATAGTCCTATTATGTATTTATTTTACCTTGCTTAGGTTGTTTTTCATTTTAATAATTAAACAACATTAAGCGGTTGGGTGGGCATTCGAAAGACATGCGTAAATGGGCATGCCTTCATTGAAGATTGAACGTCGAGCTGGCACCTCGGCGTTCGTCAAAATCTACTGCCAATCATTAGCGGACCGGAGTTCTGCTGTGACGACCCCTAACCGGGAAAAGCCGAAAGACAACAACTTTTTCTTATTATTTGTAATCTGTGAGGCTAAATGCACTTCACAGGTTCACAGTGTCCTTAGAAACTGCAGCAGTTGTTTACTGTTGCTATGGCAGCGCAAATAGAATGTGAAGAAAGCACTTCTCTTAACCAACAGTACATTTTCCTTCCTTTTTTTTTTTATATATTTGTTAATACTAAAAGGAAATAATTCAAAGGACATATGTACATGAATGGAACATTTCAGAGTTAATCACGAACATGTCCCCAATCCCAATAAGTATAACAGTGACTATCATTGATCTAATAAATATTGTAATAATAGTGAACAATTAAGTTCACTATTCCAATTAGTCTACCTTAAAACTCGATTATTTTAAACTATTATTTATCTATGTATAGATAGTGATTTATTAAATATATACAGACTATATTAGTATAGTAAATAGGAGATAATTTAGAAAGACAGACAAGATGCAGTTAAAATAAATAATGAGAAAAGAGAGAAGAGAGAAAGAAAAGAGAAAATTAAGAGAAAATGCACATATACTAGGTATGTTGATTTACAGTATAAATATTGTATGTGCTATATAACCCTCCTTCTGTGAAACAAAAGTACCCTGTTTTACATACCTGAGGTAATGTGAAAACTCTTATGTGTCATCTATTTTCAAAAAATGTAGATAAAGATTCCAGTAGTTAGCTACCTTTGTTTTAAAATTCCAAGCAGTAAAATTGGTCCTTTAAAGTAATGTTAAAACAATTCATATCATAGTAGATGCTTTGAGAGATTTGGCTGTAACTGTATCAGTCTTTTGCCTCTTCTTTTTGATATCTGTCCAGACATTTGTTTCTTTTGTTCTCTTGAGAGAAGGTGACATCCAATCCATATCTTCTGGTACAGTAATCACATTATTAGTTTTAATAAATGAAGAGGCTTCCTCTAAGTCAATAAAAGTCCTCATCTCGTTGGCATACAGTATTCTTATCTTAGCTGGATATGAAAGTTGTGCCGTGATGTTATTTTGTTTCAGAAACTTTATCATTGGCCACACTTTTTTTCTTTGTTCCATTATTCTAGATGAATATTCGTTATCAAATCTTATCAGGCTCTGTTTATATTTTAGACGTGCCTTCCTCCAAGCAGATCTTAAAATCAGTTCATTGTCCAAGTATGAAATAAATTGATAATTATTGACCTAGGAGGAGAGTTTGAGTTAGTGGCAGGTTTCCTAAGAGCTCTGTGTGCCCTTTCAATGCCAAAGGAAAGTCCTTCTTTTAAATTTAAAAAGTCAGGGATCCAGCTTGATAAAAAGGAAATAATATCCTCACCTTCTGTGTTTTCAGGCAATCCAAAAATTCTGATGTTACTTCTCCTCTCCCTATTTTCCAAGTCATCTACTTTATTAACCAACCAAGTGTTTTGTTTAAGAAGCAGTTCTTTCTGTGTTTCCCCTTCCTTAAGTCTGCTTTCTAAGTCATTTAGAGAAACCTCTGGTGTTGTTATAGCATTTCCTTGAGGGTATCAGCCTGTTTTTGACTGCTTGTTTTAAGATTTTCTAGGTTCTCTTTAAAATCATCCATCTTCAAAGACAACTCCTGCAGGGTAGATGCCATATGTTGTAGTTCCTTCTTTAAGGCAGCATCCTGGTGAGAATTCCTTGACTTGCTCATTTTAACAAGTGAATATATCTCCAAGCTTTTTGACAGGAAATTATTTGTAAATCTTCACCAAACTTTCTAAGTATGTAAATTAGTCCTTTATCTACAAGAATTTATACTTTGAAGGGGAAAAAAAAGAATATTGTTTCCTGTTTTATTTAACTACATATATGGAGCTCTAAAATACTGCTGCCTTCAGTTAGCCATTCAGGCTCCGCCCCCGAATATCATTTTTTGATAGTTGCTACAACCCATTTGCATTTCAAACTTGATTAGTTGTAAGAGAGTTATTATTAAATTATAAGATATAAAATTTCAAAATGTTAGAGCTGAAGAAGAGTTTTAGTCGAAAGGGCTTATCTTATTTTATGTATATGTATTGTATTGTATGTATTTTATTAAAGTATTTTGTTTATGTTTACTGCCATGGGTGGGTTTGGTACTTTGTTCTTTGATATATATATATATAGGTTCATAGGTTCATAGGTAGGTAATAGGCTATCTGCCTGAGGGCATTTATAAGCCTAGCCAGAATGTGTCAGCTTTCGCCCCATTGATTAATTAACTGAGCCTCTGTCAAGAAGAGCCAATGAAGTGATCCCAGGGGTGTATTTTCTGTTACCCATCCACTCGTCAAGGTTTCTCTTGAAGAGTGTTAGTGAGGGGCTCTGCCTAATGTAGTTAGGAATTTTGTTCCAAAGCATGGCGAGTCTCTGTGACAGTAATCTATCCCTCCAGCATGTTCTATATTTTGTTGTGCCGTGGTTTAGCTCACTAGAGCGAGTGGCTCACAGTGACTTGGATTTCTTTAGGTGGAGCATGCCCAAAGTCAGGCAGAGATCACCTCTGAGTAAGCAATATGCCACTGAGTACAGCTGGAGTTTTTCCAGTCGGGCTGCATAGGACATATGTTTGAGGCCAGTAATCCTCTTGGTGAGGTACTTTTGTGGTCTTTCCAGCTGATGGAAGTGTCTTGTGAGGTACATCCTAAATGGGGCATTGTACACTATGATGGGTCTGATGAGTGATGAGTAGAGGGACACTATAACGTCTTTATTTCTAGATGCGAACCCTTTAGTAATTAGATGGGCTACATAGAAGGATTTCCTAACTACTTTGGCAATATGATTGTCAAAGTAGAGATTACTATCTACCTGGGTCCCCAGATCTCTTATTACCTCTTCTGTATTAAGAGGGCTGCCACCTATGTGGCAATTCATGGGTGTTTTGTTTTTCCCAAATGGGATGACTATGCATTTTTGGCATTTAGCTTGAGACCATGACTTTGACACCAGGTGTCCGCCTCAGTAAGGCCCTTTTGGAGAATGTCCATGTCAGCTGGAGAGTCAGTTATGGCTCCCAGTTTGCAGTCATCTGAGAACCTGGTTAGCCATAGTCCTTCTGTGTTTGCCTGTACTTCTGAGAAGTATATGCCAAACAGTAGGGGTCCCAGGACTGAGCCTTGTGGGACACCACTTGTGACTGGTTTAGAGTTGGACCTGGAGTCCGCTATTCTTACCATGTGAGTTCTGTCTGTAAGCCAGTTGGCAACCCCTCTCATGATGTAGGGGTTTATGTTCAGGCTGGTGAGTTTTTCTATAATTCCCGAGTGGGAATGATGTTAAAAGCCTTGATGAGGTCAAGGTAGGCTGTGTGAACCACCTTCCCCTCATCTATGGCCTTGGTGAAGTTTGTACTAAACCTGTCTGCCAGAATGTTGGCAATATCAGTCGGTTCAGTGTATTCTGTGCCATTCTGCACTAACTCAGAGCAGATCTGAGAGTTTCCACTTAGGTTCTTGACATAGCTAAAGAATGCTTTGTGGTTATCTTTGGAGTCATTGGCAATTTTTCTTTTGAAACTAGCCTTGGATGATTTAATGAGGAATCGTAACTGATCAGGGATGTCTTTCCTTCTTGGGATTTTACTCTTTTCTGTACTAGTTTCCTCCTTCTGTTGTATAGCTTGTTTATGCAGGGGTCCACCAGACTGGTTTCCTTTTCTTGGAGGAGTGATTCTTGGTTTTACTTGGGATAGCACAATCCATGCATTCCTGCAGATGTTCATAGAGTGCCTTTGTAAAGGTTTCAGCAGTTTGGACAGCATTGTCCTTTAGCATGGGGGCTGTGAACCTTTCCACCTCAGTCTTAAGTAACATGAAGTTTGCTTTTGAAAAGTTTTTCACGGTGGTTTCCTTGATTGGGGGTGGGGGTGGAATGTGGATATCCAGAGCGATTAGTCTATGGTCTGATCTAACCAGCGAGGGATTGACCTCTGGTGTGGGACACCAGTCACCCATACTGGTGATGACCAGGTCCAATATGTTGTTCCCTCTGGTGGGGGTGTTGACTAGCTGATCTAGGGCATTCAAGTTTATAAATTCTGGGAAGCGTTGGGCAAGGGAGTTAGTACTTGAGTAGTTCTCCCAGTTTATGTTGGGTAACTGAAATCACCCAGTTTTAGGGTGTTTGGTAGGACCTTCATATTTCCCAGTGTCTCCAGAAATGCGGAATGGGGGTCCTGGGTCATGGCGAGTGATCTGTAGCAAGCTACAATTTGGATTGCAGTTTTGCCCATTGTTAGTTGCACATGGATGATTTCTGATGCATTGTGCTGCGCCACTAACCTGGAAGTGTGGGTATCCTTGATGAATATGGATACATCCCTGTCTTTTGTGTTTCGGTCTTGGTTCTGTGGCCGAAGGGTATGGTATGAGTTATAGCCTAGTAGTGCTCAGGTGCTCTCAGGAGCCTTAAACCAGGTTTCTGTTACTGCACAGATGTCGATGTTCTCCATACTGAGGAGTACCTCAAGTGCATGCATTTTGAGGTTTAGACTTCTGGCGTTGAGTAGCATTACCCTCAGTTTTTGGTTACTTGTGCTATTTATGGTGGTGGGTTTGTCTTTTGAGCCTTGCCTAAAAAAGGCACTAATGGGGCGGCAAGAGCCTTGGCCAGTATTCAAAAGCCTAAGGGTGGTGACAGGTGCAAGCCATCTCTTGCGAAGCAACGTGGCTTGTCGAGCATGTCATCCCAGGTGGACAGATACTGGATCCCCTTTGAATGACACCAGAAACTTAGCCAATTGTTGAAATTGATCATTTTTTCGTTATACTGTGACATCATTCTTGGTGAGGGCAGGATGCTACTCAGGGTCAGGGTCATACCAGTCTTGGCTACATGATCAGAGAGCTTTTCCATGTCTCTTTTCATGTAGTACAGGGAGGTACGTCTCAGGTCATTCACACCAACATGGACAATGACAGAGTCGTATTTGTACTTGTTCTGGAGTGACCTGAGTGCTTGTGTTATGTGGTGGATCCTGGCTCCCAACAGGCAGCTAACTGTAACCTTCTCCTTGTCCAGCCTAGTTAGTGGGACATCAGATATGTTGTATCTATTCTTAATCAATCAATGTTTTCACATTATATCTAATTTAGTATAATTATTTAAACTGTAAATATCTTTGTACTATTTTTGAAGACTGTAAATGTATTGTGTTTACATTTTTTTGGTAATACTTTGAAATTTTCTCCCCAAGCCTCTGCTGAAAATGGACACCTACCCTGTTAGACTTTCCTGGTAATGAAATGTCAATAACTAAATAAATAAAATAAATAAATAAATAAATAAATAAATAAATAAATAAATATTCTCTGACTCGGCTATTGGCCATTACCTCATTGTGCATGATATGGACTCACTGTAAACCACTCAGGCCTGAGATATTTTTCTGGACACTATTAATAAAAAAAATTCCCAGACACATATTTAACTCTCTAACACAACAATGAAACTGGTAGCCACCAAAATATCTTCCATTAGACAACACTGTTAACTACTTAAATGAAACCTTTCTTAAAATCTTAAATTCTCTATTTCCACTACAGAAGAAAAAAATCAAGACATCTCTTGCCCCATGGTTAACTTTTGATATGAAATAAATAATGATTCAAAGAGACAACCCCTTTCAGTCTTACAAAACTATTGAGCACTTAGAAACAAAGTAACATCTCTAATTTGGACATAGAAGAAAAACTATTGCAAAGTACAGTCTACTAATTCTAAGAATCTAAAACTGTTCTGAGCTAATAAACTCTGATAAAACTAAATAAAGAAATAAGCTCAATAAAGCTATATTCCTAATGAAACAAATCACAAGAGTATCTGCATAATGAATTCTAATTTTATCCAAGCTACTGCATCTCTACTGCACCAACAAAAGTCAGTAACTCATAATATCCATCAAGCAACTACCAACTGCAGCTTCACTATACACATAAGCCCCTTACATATTATCAACAAATACCAGTGAAGCTAAAAATTAGCACAGCTTCAGATCATCTATCTACTGAGTTCTTTAAAGCCCCTGCCCTCACTATAGCCCAGTATCTGTCCTAATAAACCAGTTAATGGCCATATAGTGCATACCTCAGATATGGAAACAATCATATGTTATTCTAATGTATAAAGACAGAGCTGATCTTATCATCTCTAACTTTAGAATAATAGCACCCTTCTCATCTATATCTAAAATACTTGAAGGATTTGTCAACAAACACCTTCTTAACCACCTAAATAACTATAACTGATCGGCTACAGCACAGCACGGTTTCAAATATGGACATAGCACCATTATAGTTCTTCTGTCCTTTCTGAACACCATAAACTCCTAACTTAATCATTAAGCAATGATACCCACATGCTTCCTAGATTTCTTCTAAATAGATTGGCCCTACTTGATATTCCAGAAAAACACTCAATCAGTTCAAAAGCTACCTGTCAGGGATATCATACTCAGTTAAATGAAAATATGCCTGTTCTACTTTTATTCCCTTTATTATTGTGTTTGTGTATATTGTAGCAAAGACTAATCAAAAAAATTGTACATGTTACAGAGTTAAACTACACCTAAATGCATCAGCACAAATTCAGTTAGCTAAATCCCTCTTACTACCAATCCTGTTATATGCTGCTTCCACCCTATTCAATCTAAAAAAAAAACATTCTAAACAAACTGTAGCCATGCCATAACAAGATAGCTAGAGTCTTTTAAAAATCCATGAAAGAAACCACACCACCGTTAAGCCCAATAACTCTATGAAATGCAGCCAGACAAAACTAGTGTAGCATTCTTTACTCATCAAAAATGCCCAGCTATTAGTAACTTCATCTTGAAATACTCACCTAAGAAACAACTTAAATCACAACACCTTTGTCAAATTATTACAACAAAAACTAATAATCTGTATGGTGACTCTCTTTATTCAGTCTCTATAGCTAAACTGAAATTTAATTCTCCTAGCCCTGAGAGCAGAATCCAAAACTTATCCAAAGTTAGGGCTGCCACCTTTTCAAATACCCAAAGTGGGACATTTTTGGTACAAATGTCAGATTTTACAGTCTGAAACATACCCACAGCCAGTGCAAAGGACAGAACTTCACTTTTTTGCCTAAGTAAAAGCTTATTCTTGTAGCATTTTAGTTGCTTATTTTGTTTCATATAACATTTAGGTGGTTCAGATACAAAATAGCTGTTTTATGCAACTATTACACAAAAATAGGAAAGAATTTTGTCCTAAAATCTCAGGACATTTGCCATTTTTACAGTTTTTTTGCAGGACACAACTGCCCAAAGAAGGACTGTCCCTCACAAAGTGGGACAGGTGGTAACCCTATCCAAAGTAAACTACAAACTACTTAACTACAAGCTAGGATTGCCCCTGGTATAACCGGTGAATTACTAATAATGATTCCATTCCTGTACAGCAAGGACTATAAACTACTACTACCTCTGCTAGTACTGATACTACGATTTCTTCTTGCATGATAACCTTTTTACATCTCTTAGTCTTCTCATATCCTAGTATGCCAGCCCACTCACTTTACCCTCCCCCAACCAATATCCCCTTTCCCTCTGATATCCTGTATTTCCCAACTATACTTTAAATTAACTCACTCTACCTCATAAATCTGCCTATTGTTCCTTCCCATCCTTTCCAAACTGTTCCTGTCATGTCATTGATACAGCCTTCTTTCTCACCCATAACTACACTACATATTGTCTGTGAATTACATAGCAATTTTTCTGCATCTTCTATAAATTTGTGTATTAGTCTCATAACAGTTCTATATCATGCAATTATCTTCTCTTTCTGTGCTTATGTAACATTTCTCTTTCGTTCCATGATAAGGCTACTCATTTTGACTGCAATAATCCTTTGTAACTGTTTTTTCATCAAGTTCAATCAACTACTGTACCCTTGTCATCTTTTGCATTGCAATATTTCCACTTTTGTACAGTTGATAACGTTTTCAAACTTATGTGGTATGTATGCAAATTATACAGATTTTGTCCATGTCATCAACACAAAACTGTTAGGGTTTATCATAGACTACCAACTTAAGTGTGACCTCCATATCAACCATATTGTATAGCAAATACTAATCAAAAACTTGGCACATTTATCTCCCTGGAATTCCACTCAAAAGGGGCATCCTGTCTAGACAGAGTATCATAGCCAACAAGTGTAAATAAACAAGGCTTGTAGTTCAGATAGCTTTTAGTTTAGTATTCTGGTATTGAGAAGTTCCACGCAGATATTAGTTTAAATAGGATTCCTGAGGTTGGAAGACTTAGGAGATTGACTAAACCTAAAAAAAGGGACTGTAGGGGAAAGAGTGAATTGGTCAACATCTGGAAGCATTGGAGAGAGAGAGAGCTGCAGACTAGCCCTAGTAAGCAGGTAGGACTGTCCAGTTCTTCTTCCATGACAACACATACTGGACACCCCCCCTTGTTAATTTATGTTTGTGCTGTGACATACAGTGTGGTGAAGGCAGGATAAAGCTCAAGCTCATCAGCTTCTAATAAATATGAAGTGAGCTTAGTCATGTCAGTCTTAATATCTTCCAAAGCAGGAAGTGGAATATCATTCACTCCCACATGTGCAATGATCAGGATACATGCATATTTGGGATGAAGGGTTTTAAGTGCCTTGGTGGAGCAACAGTATGTCTAAATATTGAGCCACCTATGACAAGGACATTGTCATGTGTATTAGTGTGCTCAGACAGTCTTAGGGGCTTCTGCATACTGTGCTGGTGACCCATGCTTGTCTTGGAAACATTAATGAGTTTAGTAGGAAAAGTATGATTATGCATCTGAGGTCTGGATGAGGTATTATGTTGCCTACATGGCTAAGGAAGCTTTGGGAGGGATTTCCTGAGGACCTCTGTAGTAGTTTTGGTGTTAGTGGAGTAACCAGTCGGTGTGATTGCATAGTATAGAAGTGAGAGTGTCCCATAAGCACTGAAAATCCAGGAAGGCATGGGTTTCAAGAAAGAAGTTTGCCTACAGTTTAAATTTATATCTACACCTTTCACATATGGAATAACTTTCTGATAATGATAAGAGTTTTCAGAGATCTTAATGCAGTTCATTCACTGTTTCACAGCACTTAGTGCTAGGACAATGGCAATAAAAGGGGTTGCAGACAGACTGTGACCCCAAAGTGGCCCGTGAGCTGTTGGGGAGTCAATGTAATTAAGTACAATGTAATATGGTGGCGAGGATAAAATAAAAGTGGCTTAAATAATTGCTAGATAGTTTGCTGACAGAGTTGAGGCAAGAGTGGACTGAGTATATGCATAAGATGGCAGACCTAGGGAGGAGTAAATGGCCAACTAGTTAAATGTCTTTGCAGTTTTCTAGAGGAATAAATAGGCATTTAAATATCCATCACATTAATTTCTTGCACAATATGCTCTGCTGGAGTCTGTCTAGCACCTTGCAGTCACATCTTTGAAAAATTACATTCTGCTGATAGACAGACTCATGGATGGGGGGGTCAGACAAAATGGGGGACTGTGATGGGAGGTCTCAGTCTCCAAAATGAAAATTAGTTCCTATCACTAGACAAGCAAGGTACAGGACCTTATTAGAAACTCTGAATCAGGAAAAATTGATTCACTTGATGTAAGAACGTACCAAACACACTTAGTCATTACCAAGTCAGGTAAAAGAGACAGAAGAAAAGGAGAAGAAAGTATAAAGCAATGGGAGAAGCAATTAAGCCTGTGAAGAAAGTTGAGGAAGGCCAAGGTCAGACTAGAGATTAAACTAGTCTAGGGGGCAAAGCAGGGAGAAACATAATTTTCAGGTACATTTCAGAGAAGGAAAGTGGAACACCAACATAAACAGTTTAATAAAAGTGAAAAAAGAACTTGGAGATTACAAGAATTTTGCTAAAGTACGAAATGAGTCCTTTATTTCAGCATTAATAAAAAAAGAGATGCCATTCTAGCAGGCACAGCTTTTACTTCTTTGCTTGAAAAACAGAACAAAGCCAAATATAACAAAGAAAAGTTTCCTAAAATCTGGGTTAATCTACAACAGATTTTACATCAATATGCATTTTTTAAGAATAAAATGTATGAAACTTTTATGTCTGGCATTATTGACTGATTGTAATCCTTGGTGATTCAGCAGAAAAACAAAAAAATTATGAGGGGCAAGGCAATGTTATAAGACAAAGTTGGGAAGTTCTGCAAAATCAGGAAGAGCTAAAAGCTATGGAAGGAAGACAGCAGAGGGAGATGAGAGATGGATGGATGGGTGAGTAGGCTAGGAGAAGGTAGAAAGGCCATCTTCCAGGTTGACAAGGAATAGGGCTCTGACAGCAAATGTCAGACTTCTTCTCAACAGCAAGTACCTTGGCAGAAATACTCACAGAAATCTTTAACAACTCTCTGGCCAATGGAAAAATACAAGATGAGTGGAAAACATTCTCAATTGTCCAGTCCTGGCATTTACTGGCCAGTGAACCTGAAATTAGTGGCAGCAAACATGATAGAGAGGGTTTAAAAGAAACATTTGAGGCCTTTCTAACAGACAGACATTTTCAGGATACAACGTAACTTGGTTCCACTATCAAGATGAGTTGCCAATCAGACTCTATGATTCTGTAACAGCAAAGCTGGAAAACATTTACCAGTAAATGTGGTTTATCTGAACTTCAGTAAAGCCTTCAGCTTGACACTGCATGGAAAAACTGAAGGGGTGAAAAATGTCAGATGACCAGATGTATGTGTGTATGGTAATGCATATGTGTGAGATTCTGGTTCAGTTTCTAATAAAAGGGGGGTAATATGGGAACCAGAAGTCAGATGACCAGATGTATGTGATGTCATTCTGTAATCCAGCACTGACATAATGTTGTAATACTAGATGAGACAGAAGTCTCAAAGCAGTCTGTTTGTGAAACATGACAAGAAAGACCACTCACCCACATCACCTTGCCTTGCTCTATTCAGTAAATATGAAATAGTAAATATTTATATCGGTCAGGACAATATAGTAAGACTAGTTAAGTATTGTTTTTCTGTATCTGTGTGACTCTTTCCATCTGCGTTATTTTTAATATATCCAGTGATTCAAACACTATTTTTATTGTAAACAGATATTTAGTATTTTCATGTCTTCTATTTTATTATTTATTATTAAATATATCTATACCTTTCATTGTGTCTGGTATTTAAAAACATAGTTTAACCCTTGAGAGAAACTGCATTTATTTGGTGGTACTGTGGGCTTCATGCTCCTGAAAGTCATGGGCTTAGAAACACTACTATTTGTATAAGTATTGATTTTACTAAAAATAATTGGGTATCCTGGTAAGAGAAGAGCCTTAAAGTAGCTGGCTCTCGGCAGTGAATCTACCTTATAGTCTGGGCAGAGGGGGCATAGCTGGTAAATCTGTGCCAGCCTTTCCCAGGTGTGTGTGTGTGTGTGTGTGTGTGTGTGTGTGTGTGTGTGTGTGTGTGTGTGTGTGTGTGTGTGTGAAAATCAAATCTTAAAGACACAGAGCACTGGTTTCTGCAGAGATAAAGGTGAGGTCTTATTGGGGGCCTGGAAAGGAAAACCCATCCCCAGACTGAGTGTGTTCCCTGTGTCCTCATAAGGGAAATCTTGCTTGGTGCAGAGAGCTGCATCTGAAATTACTGTGTGTACCTATTTTTATTCCAACTGAACATCCCTTACCTGTGTCAGTGGTGAGGATTGAGGCTCATTATTACTGGGCCAGAGCAGGGATGTCACACTAGCTTCCAAAGGATCTTGGGATGGGTTAGAGAATAGATGCATACAACTATCACATCAGAGAGTGAAATAACATTCTAGTTACTGAAGAGTTCCCTAGCAGGGATATAATTTTATCTCTTTTAACCCAGTGGGCACACATCAGCCTCAGGGCAAAGTCTGATTGACTCTGTAACAGTCACATGCCATATGTGCAGAGTTCCAGAGAGTCAAACCCTGATTTTCAGGCAACATCTCATGGGTCTATATTGGATGCTCTAACTTTCCGAGTGTCTATGGTCTACACCATATGATCGAACTTTTGAAACTTTGAATGTTTTAACGGAGATCTCCGTACAGCGCAGTATGAGAAGATTTCCCTTTACTACACTGTAGTGTGATCTCAGAATTGATATTGATATATTTAAAGAGCGGGGGGTGTGGGGGGTGCAGGGGGCTTGCCCCCCCTGCTTAAAACATTCAGGTAGGTTATTTGTGTAGTTTATTTATTTTTTTTTGGATGATCGCACTTCTAAAAGTTCGATCACCCAGTATAGACCCACATCTCTTTTATAGCTAGTTACCTTAGTTCAACAAAATGTACCAGTCACAGTTTTTTATGTAATGTTTTTGGAAAAGACATGAATAATTAAATGATCTAGCTATCAATAAAGGATCTCCTGGGGAGGAAGAATAAAAATTAATATCCTTATGTGTTTTACTCTTAGAATACCTGTAAGTCGGTTATTTTTCCTGATTCTAACTCTGCAGTTATATGGTGTTTCACCTTTATAACATCTGCCACAGCAGAGATCAAATCTGCATAAAGACAACAAAGACTTCATGAGCATTACTTGACTCTTCATTGATTTATAGTGCATTTGTTTTTTGGTTTGTGAGCATTCCTCTTTCTCTGTGCTTGTCAATAGTTGTCATAAGCATCACAATGTCATGCTTTCACACTAAGTGCTGGACTGAAGGAATCAGCAGTTTCCTAGCAATAATTGCATTTGCCATCTGTGACAAAACACGAAATGGGAAAAAAAGCGTACACTGTTACATTATATATCTATGGGGGTTACAAAGTCTAGTCTGCATTCTGTATGTCAAAATATAGAAAAATTATTGAATTTTTGCCTATACTTTCCCTCTCAAAAGTGAAACCTAAATCAAAAGCAGAAAGTAATGCTCCCGCTCCATGAAGAAATGAGTCTACAATATAATAGACATAATATTAGAAAATAACGACTAACAATTATATAAAGGCGGATGCAACATTCAAAATGTGTGCTATATTTGACAGAATTTAACTCATTATGACACACACACACACACACACACACACACACACACACACACACACACACACACACACACACACACACACAATGCATGGCACTCTAAAAGTACAAAGAAACTCTTAAGAGTAATGACTGCAACAAGCTAATTATTTCAAGACATCGGTGACCTGATTTGCAATGGATGACTAATGTACTTACATCACGGAGGAAGCAGGTGCCATTTAAGTGTTAGCTTTTATGATGTGAATCTCCTGTGGCCCTGAGATCTGCAGGTCTGATGCTCATCTATGGCAAATAAACATTTGTCAATGCTCAATAATTAGATTTTAGTTTATTTCAAGACATGAAATAAAATCTATTTGTAAAAGCTTCATAAACACAACAGAGAGATACATACAAATAATTATAGTAAAAAAATACCCAGACTGCTGTCACAGAAGGACACTGTCCAAAACACAAAACAGCAACTGCTTCTTACCATAAATTGCAGACCAATTAAAAAGCAGTATATTAAGCAGAACGTGCAGAATACTGTACCAAGACAAGCTTCCATCCTGAGGCCAACATCCAGAGCTGGAATCGATTGTTAAACTGTAGCAAAAGTAGAAGGGAAAATGACATGGCTTTAGCAATGGGAGTGTCTGCAATAGACATACTAAGAAACAGGTACTGGAAGTTGTGCATTACATTTCAGTGCTATTTGCTGACAAATTCAGGGTAGATCTGAGTTATGATAAGTAACAGAAAAACATCTCTCCAAAAAGAAATAACAGTAATACAACAACAATTTTTTAAACACATGAAAATATAGTAAGACAGGACAAATGAAACAGAATATAATGTTTTTTTTCCCTTTAAGAGTCCTTGCACTAGAGGAAGCTGCTTGCAGTCTCCACAGTTCGAACTGTCAACAGATGGGAATTCACGTCCCAGTTCTGACTCCTCAGCATCTGTGCCACTCTTACATAACTTCATCTTTCTGCCAGCGGCACCACCTGTGCCTTAATCTTAATCTATCATAAGATAGACGTTGTAAGATCCTGGATGTCACAGCCCTAAATTAAACATGCCTTTATTAATTCTTTAACGCAGCAGAATTTTCACATTATTGTTGACAGGTTCGTGGTCCTGCCATGTAAAATGTCACATACAATATTAAGCACAGGTGTAAAGTGGCATTCAAGGCAAGGTTGCTAAACATTTCAGTGTGACAGCTGTAAGTGTAGGTCTTATGAATATCTTGTTATTCTAACAATGAGTTATCACTGAAGCAAAAGATTTCTGTTTATCCACAAGCAAGTTGTTCATTCATTCATTCTATTATTCCAGGTCCTAATGTCCCACTGTTAGACTCCTCCTATGTGTCTTAAAATAGAACAATGCCAAAATAATTTAGGACAACCAAAAAAAAGAGCCATAATAATATGTTTTTATAATTATCTGTTAATGTTGTCCATCTCCCATTTCTCTGCCTGTTTTTGAACAACCATCCTGCTGTAATAACTTAAACAAGAAAGCTAATTAAGTCTCATACCTGTAAAGTAAGTCAAAAGAACTCTGTTACCCCCCCACAACACACAAGCAATGAGACAGAATTAAGTTCAGTATATGGAATTGGTGCTGCAGTCTTTACAAAGTAATAACACCTTTGAAACGTCCACAACAAAATGAAAATTACATTACCCATGACTGGCTTGAGATAGTACTGCTATAGCAATTCTGCATTCACAGCCAGGAACATATTTCCTGATCACAGAATTGCCTTTTTGTCTGCAGCATTGAGGTGTATCTGGTTACAGCATGCCATTTCAAGAAATAATCATATTCCTTTGTTGTTTATCCAGTATTGGTTTGGCTGATGCCAGGCCCCTCCCATATCAGACTAATACCACACAATGTCAAAAACAATTTTTACTTACTAAGATGACTAAAAAAACACTGAGTCAAGAAACTAAGATACTGTACCCTGAGACATTATTAGCAGACATGCATATCATACTACTAAAGATGTTGCTGTTTACAGTGCCGTCAGCTTCACAAGTGTGAGTGCAATTGCTTATTAATATACTCAGGCCATCAATGGGATCATGTAGAACCATAATAATTAAGACAGAGAGAGAGGGAGAGACACTAATGGACTGCCAATCCTATTTTACAAGAGACAACTCGTGCATTGTTTTGACGATTGCCTTGATTGCTAATATTTTTGGGATATACCAGTCTTTACATGTTGTACAGGCTCATAACTAAGTCCTCTATGCATTATATAAGTGTATATTAATATATTTGCAACTTTTTTGCACTTTTGTACCCAAGTCGTGACTTAAGATTATCAAATTGTAAACTAAAAGTTAAAAAAATACTGTGGTAACAAATATTAATAGACAAAAGAAAGTTAATTCAGAAATGAAGTAAGTATTCACAGTATAACAAGACATGTTTAACTATTTGGTGTCATTAAACAAACATGAATAAAATGTGAGGCACTGTAACAAAATTAAATTAACACAGGCAGGGGATAGGCATAAAATTAGAGGCACAATAGCATGTAATTCCCTTAAATGAGATTTGCTTTTCGAACCAAAGCGGATTTCCACAATTTATTAACTCATGCTCCGTGCATTTGTCTCTAAATAAGGAAATAGAACTGCTACAAAACATATGGCTTACATGTATGGCCCTGGTGAGCTATACAATCGTATTTATGGTGCTATATTTAAACATCATGCATGTACATAATGAAATATTGGAGAATATTTATCAAATGACAGATGCACATATATGTTTCAATAGTTTAAGTAAATGGGAACAAAAGAAATATGTTAATGTTAGCAATGTAAGAAACAATCTTTGCAAACAACAATTCCAATTTTAAACAAGTGGTTTCTGGCAAAGGTAGCTTCACATCTGGCACAGAAATCAAGTCAGAGCACAGCAGAGTATGTTAGCTGGGTGGTTGCCTTCAGTGCAATGAAGACTTGTTAGTCTCTGCTAACAGAGCAGAATTAGACTGCAAACTCACTTAACTAACTGTGCTAAGAAAGTTTTTTATTACTTAAAAGAAAGAGTTCTGGAGTATATTCACAGTTTAGCAGCACCACAGGAAGTCAAACTGCTTAAGGTATTAAAATATTGCTTTCAAAACCATCTAAATCCAAGCTACCAAAAAATTACAAAAAGAATTGTTCCATACAAAAGATGGCTTCAGAAGTGGAGGAACCTGAGACTTGTACATAAGTTCATGCTAAGCAAATGTGTAGGGATCATTCTAAGCAGAAATCACGGAAAGAGAAAGGAGGGGCCCCAAGCATCGGATTGTAGGGACTAACCAGTCCCTAGCTCTCCAAGCATCTTTTTCACAAAGAAGGTTTTAGCTCCATGGGACTACTGAAATAGGTGGTGAACAGATCGTCCAGAGAGACATTCAAGAGAATATTAGACAGATGGATAAAGAAGAATGGGCAGAAAGGGATTGAGCAAAGACAGAATGGTAAATGTACAGAAAAGGCAGACTATGCATGTATTTTGCCAACTTCTTTCATAAAACAAGTGCAAAGTACATGGCCTGTACAGCAACTATGGATACGGTTTACCATTTCACCAAATGTTGTTCAAAACTCCCAAGGAAAATATGCAGTATCCCTGAGAATTCAGTCTTATGGTTAGATCCAAAGGCATACTGTCCTCTGTGAAGAAAAACAGGTTTCAGACTACCAAAACAGTGAAAACTGTCAGGTCAGATCTGAGTGTAAGAGAAAAGAAAGTATTGTACAAGGTGCATTGCTGCCAACTGACAGTAAGCCCATTGAAGGCATGTGACACTAATGCTAATGGGGAAACAAGATGGCAAAGCCAGTATGGAAACTGGAACCAGGAAGATGGTCCAGTTGCAAAAAAGCAAAGAAGAGCACAGTCCAAAGATCTGTAGTGACAGAGGTGAGCAACAACATCACTAAACTCCAAGGACTCTGGATCAGAAGTTGGGAGTGGTCACCAGCAGGGTAGATGACTCAGAAGAGGTGAGTAACTGAATAATCAAGTGCACTCTGAGTGGGGAAGCTAGAAACAAATTTTACCAAGAAAAAAACTAAACGGATATCCCAAATGTCACTTGCTGTAGAAGAGTTCTTCTAAAATTATCTGACATGTAAAGTATTATCATACTTTTATTTACACAGAAAGTAGCTACTCCAAAAAGTATAGCAAGCTATAGAAGAAGAAGAAGCAGCAGGACTAAAAATGACAACAGAAATAAATGTGCCCCCATGTAAATTGAAAAAATTATCATTAAGGGTGCAAATAAACCAAGGAAGTTGGGAAGTAAATAGGCAGGGGTAATAGTAAAAAGAAAACAATTTAAAATTTCCCCTGAATATTTAATTTAACAAATAAAAGCCAATAGCTGAGGCAAGAGTAAAGTTAAAATAAACAAACACCAAAAACACTTTAAATAATACAAAGGAACTTTACCCCCTGTCCCCCCATCAGTAAACCAGGACATCCCTCGGCAACTACCCCCCCCTCCCCTCATCACCAGGGAGCAAGTCTTTAATGCCCTCTCAAAGGCAAAAAAATACAGTCTCCATGGGACCCGACAACATCCCTGGCTGTATCCTACATGAACTCAGGCATAAGCTTTCAGCTCCATTAGGCACCCTTTTCAACCAAAGCCTGAGCACTGGCTTTTTTTTCCAGCTGAATGTAGGACACAGCCACTGTCATCCCTCTACACAAAGGTAGAGTGTCCACTGACCCAGGCAATTATAGGCCCATCAGCCTCATTAGCCTGATCTGCAAGGCCATGGAATGTTTTATCATGGACCTTAAAACCAAGGACACTGGCAGCCTCCAAATGCTTGACCCCAGACAGTCTGGTTTTGTCAAAGGGAGATCATGCCTGTTAAACTTGGTTGACTTCTTCAAAACAGCCACTAAAACCATGGATGGGGAGGAAGACGGTGCACACCACCTACCTTGACCTAGCCAAAGCGTTCAACACTATTCCTCACTTGGGCATAATGCATAACCCCTCCCAACTAGACATCAACCCGTATGTTACCAGATGGGTAGCTAACTGGCTCACTGATTACCCACTCAGTCAAAATAGGGGAAGCCACCTCTAGTAGCATACCCATAATGAGCGGTGTACCCTAAGGATCGGTCGTGGGGCCTCTACTGTTTGGGATACACTTTTCTGAGGTGCAAGCCAAAACCAATGGTCTGTGGCCTACCAGGTTTGCAGATGACTGGAAGCTGGGTGCTGTCCTAAATTCCCCTAGTGATGTGAACATCCTCCAAGAGGGCCTTACCCAAACTAATGACTGGTGCCAGAAACATGGCCTCAAACTCAATGCCAAGAAATACATCATTATCTCCTTTGGGGAAAATGGCATCGCAAATAATTATCATATTAATAACAGTGTACTAAGCATGCAATAAGTCGTGAGGGACTTGGGCACCCAGGTAGATAGCAACCTGACTTTTGAATGCCACGTAGTCTCCATTGTATGGAAGGCTTTCAACATGGCCCACCTCATAGGTAAGGGTATTTCATCCAGGCACAAGGAGATCATAACATCCTTGTACTCCTCCCTTATCAGACCCATTATCGAGTACAATGCCCTCTTCGGTGTGTACCTTGCCAAGCACATGCAGAAGCTGGAGAGACTACAGAGGTTCCTGACCAGGAAAATCCAGGGTCTCAAACACCTATCTTATACAGATAGGCTAAAAGCCCTGTCCCTTTACTTAGTCTCATATGGACTGCTCAGAGGTGACCCGTGTCTGGCATACAAGGCCATCTCAGACCCAGCCTTGATGGAGTTGCTGCATATCCGTAAATCAAACTCCACTTGTGTAACCCATAAGCAAGGCCTCAACCTGATCTGTGACATTAATAGAACTTATTGGCAGGATAGAGTTGTGTCCCAAAGACTCCCCCAACTGTAGAATAGACTCCCTCTCCATGTCAAGCAGAGTACCTCTCTAGCCTTCTTTAAGAGGAACCTGGACAACTGGATGGGAAACATAAAATACACCCCTAGGATCCCACCTGCATCCCTGCTGGACAGGAGAATCAGATGCTGACTTTGTGGGAACATGGGTGAAAATCTTGTCTAGGCTTATAAGGGCCAATAGCCAAGTAACATCCTATGAATGTATGAACCTATAAACTGGTACAAATTAAAATTAGCAGTTTATTTTAATATCTGCTTTTGTTTTTCATGTTATGAAAGCAGATATTAAAAGTAACTACACTAACTGTAATTTGTACCAGTTCCTTTGTGTTATTTAGAGTGGAGTTTTTGTTATTGTTAAATATTTCATTTATCTGACTAGTTGTATACTATCTAATTTGTACTTTTGTAGTTTTGGACATTTTCCACCAAAGGGGATGACTGTACATTTTTTGGCATTTAGTTTAAGGTCGTGACTCCGGCACCAGTTGCAGTTGTCCGTTTCTGTGAGGCCTTTTTGTAGGATGTATGTGTCCGCTGGTGTATCGACTATGGCGCCTAGTTTGCAGTCATCTGCGAACTTTGTCAGCCACAACCCTCCCATGTTTGCTTTAACATCTGAGAAATAAATGCCGAACAAGAGGGATCCCAGGACAGATCCCTGTGGGACACCACTTGTGACTGGCTTTGAGTCTGACATTGCTCCAGCGATTTTAACTTTATGGGTTCTGTCCTTTAGCCAGTTTGCAACCCATCTAGTGACATAAGGGTTTACGTTTAAGCTGTTGAGCTTATCTATGATGCCTGAGTGGGGTATTGTGTCGAAGGCCTTAGCCAAGTCCAAGTAGGCTGTATGGACTGCTTTGCCCTCATCAATGGCTCTAGTGACTGTTTCAAAAGTCAACCAGGTTCAAAAGGCAGGATCTGCCCTTTACAAAGCCAAACTGGGTGGGGTCAAGTGTCTGTAGGTCCCCTATGTCTCTGTTTATGAGTTCCATAATGATTCTTTCCATAGCTTTGCAGACCAGGCTGGTTAAGCTTATGGGGCGGTAGTTCCCAGGGTCTGTAGAGGCACCCCCTTTGTGGAGTGGGACCACTGTTGCTGTACGCCAGTGTTCAGGTACATATCCCAAAGTAAGGCTAAGGTTAAATAGCATTTTTATGTGTGGGTTTAGCTCCTCTTGGAGTTCACGTAACACGCAACCCGGGATACCATCAGGTCCCACTGATGCTGTGTTTTTAGCTTTGTTTAGGGTGGTTCTCACTTGGACATCTGAGATGACAGGGAGATTACATTCAGCTGGGATAAGTATTTCTTCTTTTGGGGGTGAGGGAGGGGAGAAATTTGCACTGAACCTGTCAGCCAGAATGTTGGCAATATCTGTGGGTTCAGTGTATTTTTTGTTGTCGTGAACTAACTCTGAGCATATCTGAGGGTTTCCGCCCAGGTTTCCAACATAGCTGAAGAAGGCTTTGTGGTTATCTTTAGTGTCCTTAGTGATTTTTCTCTCAAAGTTGGCCTTGGATGTTTTTATGAGAGAACGTAGTTTTCTGCTAATGTTGATCAGAGATGTCTTCCCTTCATGGGATTTTGCTCTGACGTGCAGTAGCTTCCTTCTTTTGTTATACAATTTGTTAATGGCTGAGGTCCACCAGACAGGACGCTTGCCTTTGGTGGAGAGGGACTTGGATTTATTTGGGATTGCATGATCCATGCATTTATGTGTGTGCAGTTTTTTTCAAATTCAGTTGGGGTTCTTAGTTTTTTTTCTCTCAATTCATTTAGGATGTATATGCTTATTTTATGGAATAGTCAGTTCTTTCCCTTATGCAGAATTACTTTTCTAAGATTTAGAGATCATTATAGTGGCCATTTCATATAACTTCTGTAAAGATTGTGTTGGTATTGTTTTTTTATTTGCTGAAGCTTCAGTTTTCCTCAACCTTCTCTGTGTAATTTATGAGCTCCATCCTGCTCTGCCTGGCACCCTGCACTTTCTAAATTGCTTTTTTAGCTACTGCATTAGTGAACCTCCTTCTTTTCTGTAAAGACAGTTCTATGCTGGTTTTCTTTTTTCCTACCTTTCCATGCCCTGGCAATTTATTAATAACTAACAAACAAGCAACTTAAACTTTGATCAAAATCTAAGCTCTTACCTACAATTTGAAAATAGGCCCAAGCAGATACAGTGACTTACCAGATCACAGATTGTTTCTGGATAGTGACAGTTGTATCCATATTTTTGAGGTGGGTGAAACCTACTCCACTAACCCTCACTACCGCTCAGGCTCACATTGCTCACCTATCCTATCCCCACTCCCACCCAATCCTCCTTTTGCTACAAAGGGTCTACTTTATTTACGCAAAAGCATAAAACCGCAAATACATATGGATCGAACCATATGCATCGAAAGTGCAAGCCGTCGAAAACTGTAGATGGAAATCTCCATAGGAGGAGATTTCCATTTACTTCAATGTAGTGCAATCTCAGATTTGGTATATGTATGTAGTGGGGTGGGGAGTGCAGGGGGTCTTGCCCCCCTACCTACATCTTTTTTTTTCTGTGTATTTTTTTTCTTTATTAACATTGGAACATTTAAGAGTTTGATGCATATTTGTTGATCTTTATGCATTCGAACTTTTGAACATTCGAGTTAATAAAGTAGACCCACTACCAATATAACCCCCAAAGGCAATTCCCACATTTACCTCTCAGCCAATAAATACAGAATTAATTAACCACAAATCAAATTTTTTCTCTTAAACCACCACTATCCCCTCATCTCTAACATCCAGTACCCTCACTGCCAAGTGACTCTTACTATCACACCTATCAAGAAACTCCACCTTACAATATCTCCTTTTAATTTTTTCTCTCCCATTATCCAAACCCCTCCCCCTCTGTCAAGCAGTACTTTTTCTTGAACTGCTCAACCTTCTGTTTCTCCTGACACGCGCACTTTCACAACTACTGCAAAACCCTAACTACATTCCATCATTATACATCCTGTTGTTATCAGTGCAACTCAAACCTCCTGTATACCCAACCTTCTCTGTCTCCATCTTAATCTAATGCTAGCCTCTGAGAAAGCATTCTTCTTCTGTACTCCAATTCTCCACTTGTGCATTCAGTGCATGCCCACAAAAACTACCTCCACTATCTGATTTCCTACTTCTGTACACACTACTACAAATCACTCCCCTATTTTATTCATATCTCTTAATCACCTTATCCCATACTACACATCCTTACAAAAAACAAATATTCTCCACTATAGCAAACACATTACCAAGACTAAGGCCCTCTACTCCCAAACTACATTCTCCATAACCTTTCCCCTCACCTCTTTCCACACTCTTACATCCTCTTTCACAAACTCTACTACAAACTATGTAAACCTTACCTATTTAACTTTGGTTTTAAACATGGAAACAAACCCAAATGACCCATTGCTTACCCAGTCTCAGCCAAACCATTAACCCACCCGATGATACTTACCTGATACCCTCTACATATTCCTCCACTGTCCCACAATATCACAGCAACACCATTCTCCCTCAGTTTTATATCTCTTATTCAAACAATCACACTTGCAATAGAATTCTCCATCATCACATAAACTACCAAAGCATATGTAATAAAATAAACAAGCTACATGCTTGGCTTATACTGCACAACCCCTGTATTTTAGTTTTAGTTGAAAACTGGTTGGAGCCCAACATTATGAATGATGAAATACTTCCCCCAAGCTGTAGCATCTTGTGACTAGATAGGTCACACAAAAAAGCAACAGACATAACAGTTCTGTTCAATAACTCACGTGTACTTTCACCATACCTCATCTGCCCACACTCCTTCAATGTTTGTCTTTTTGGCTTTTCCCAGTTAGGGGTCACCACAGCAGAACTCTGGTCTGCTAATGATTGGCAATTGATTTTTATGGTGCCGAGTTGCCAGCCCGATGCCCAACCTTCAGCGAAGGCACGCCCATTCATGCATGTCTTTTGGAGGCCACTCAACCATGGGGACGACATGCAGATTCCACACAAAAGGCACTCCAGCTGAGAATCAAACAGGAGAACCGCTTGCTGTGAGGCAACAATGCTTCCGCTGTACCACCGCAGCTGCCTACACTCCTTCAATAATCCTGAAATATTTCTTTCCCCTCTTAAAAATCAATGACAACTAAATATCTGTCTCACATTCTCCTTCAATAATGCTGAAATATTCCTTTCCCCTTTTAAAAATCAATGACCACTAAATATCTGTCTCACATTTATATTCCCCCAGATAACAATTCAGCTTTAGAGTACCTTTTTTCTTGGAGATCCACACATATAACCAAGAAACCAGCATCCTAGCTAATGTGAATATTGACAGGCAACCTACTTCCACTCATAACTCTACCTCTGTCATAAATCTATACAGCTTCATACAACTCATTCATTCTCCAAACAGATACAGCAGAAAATGCCAACAGATCTTCTGTTTCAGAAATTGGCCCCCACATCTGACCCAAGTAAAATTCTCTCTTCTGGTACCTCATAAGCACTATGAGTGATCTCTTCCCAGTCTTCCTTAAAAGATTGCAAACTCATCCCAAAAGGACCTCTCCTATAATGCAGGCTGTAATTTAGATCAGTTTAACAAAGACAGATTCATAGAAATTTCAAAAGCTTGCAAGCAGCACCTACTAAAAACTCTCCCTCTGAATGAAGCAGTTCCATATTGTAATGACATTTTTCACACTATATTAAATGAGTTAGCCCCAGCTTGACATAAAAGAGTCAAATTCAACCCCACCTCTTGACTCACAACAACTATTAAGCAACTTGTGAGACCCATAGTCTTCATAATTCATAATAAAGTAGAGATGAATCTCCAAAAGTACCAAAAATCAGATCTGATAAACAAATTCACCACATTTCAGTCCAAGATACATAGACTAAGTACCACAAACAATTCTGGTCTTCCATTAACAATTTGTTAAATCTGGGCAACCCAGTCCAATCATCTCCCAATATCACCAACCATACCAAACCTATTTCTAGCTAACTCAACTCAAAATTCATATATTAAGTCACCTCACTCATAAACAATCATCCATCTACCCCTACTAAATCCCCACAGAACTGTCCTCTAAAACCCCTGTCTTCCACAGCAACACAGTTCCCATCTGTACTATCAAAAAACTATTTCATAAGCTAAAACCCAGTACATGCACTGCTAGTAATCTTCCCTCAGAACACATTAACATAGCTGCCAACCCTTTAGCAAACCCTGTCTCTATCCTCATATAGAGATCTATCGAAGAAATCTATGTAACTATTAACTAGGAAAAGTCACTAATTATTACCTCACACTAAAGAGGAAACTCCACTGAATTCTGTAATTATTGCCTCATAGCCGTTCTTTCTCCATTATCAAAATCCTTGAAAAGTTTATACAGTCCCAACCTCTCAAACATGTAATGGATAACAACCAACTTTCCTCTGCCCAGCATGGATTCAGGCCAAACCACACACTTCCACAGCTCTCCTTAATTTCTCCCATCATATCAGCCTTAACAGGGACACTAGAAGCTTTAATTCTCTCTCTATTCCTTCACTTATCCAAGACATTTGACACTGTAGACCACAAGATTCTTTCACATAAACTATCCAGACCACGCCTTGACACAGCCTTCATCCCTCCCTGTCCTGGTTCCATAGCTACCTTTCTAACAGACTGCAGGTAGTAAAATGGCAGAAAGAAAAAGCACCATTTCTGCCATCTAAGTCAGGGTGCCAAAAGGCTCTATCTTGGGCCCCACACTCTTTAACATATTATTAATAACCTCTGCACTGTTATTAATGAGACAGCTGTCATTCAGTATGCTGAAGATGCAACATTAATAACAGCAGCTAAGTTCCTCCCAGAACTTCTGCAAAAGACTGAAAAAACTTATTCTTATATTTAGAAACCTGGCTCAGCAATTCTCACCTCCTGCTGAAGGCTAAGAATAACAATTTATTGCTTTTCACATCACAAATATCCTATAAAAAATAACTTTTCCATTACCACAGCAAACACTTTTAATGTACATATGTCACACTCAAAATTACTCGGTGTTATTATAGATAATCTCTTAAATTTTAATATTCAAATACAAGCTATTAAAAAAAATTCAACTTCTGTATTGTAGCAAACATTTTTTAAGCAGAAATGGCAAAAAAAAAAAAAAAAAAAAAAAAAACAGCCTCTATATATCTCCTACCTTCACTAGTATATGCTGCCCCCATCTACACCAGCCTTCAGCAATCTCTACTAACAAACACTGAGCAATGCTATAACAAAATAGATAAATTCACTTCTAATCAATAAGCTAAATCCCACCACTGCCTTGCCTTAAAACAGGTGGATAGATAGCCTTAAAACAGGTGGATAGAACTTCCACACTATCTCTCTGTCATCACATTAGCAACTGTTTATAATATAATCTACAAACCTCAAAACTGTCCTGCACTTCAAGCTTCAGTAGACCTTTACACCCTTCCACCATCACTGCACTCCACAGACAAGTCCCTATTAACTATAACTTTGCTGATCTGTACTTATAATCTGGAATTCTATCCCTACCACCATCATATAACATACCAGGTTATTCAGATTCAAAAACTTACTAAAACAACACTTTAAAAACACTTAGCGCTGCTCTTGCACTTCCCCAGGCTAGATTGCCTTGGCCCTTACATACATGCATTACCCCTATGCACCTCAACAAAGAAAACTGCCAGTGTAAATTTCCTACTATCTTCTATCCCTTTGCCCTTACTGACACTTCTACTGTCTCTACTATTCTCCTGACAGAGTTTTTCACCTCCAGCAAAATTCCCACTCATATTCATTAACCTCTACATCTACCTCAGCTTTCTTACAACTTTCTTTTTCTCCGTATCACCTAAGAAACATATATACTACTCACATTTCTTCATGTATTCTGCTTTCTGCTCTTATTTTCCACACCCCCTCTCTTTTATTTTTCCTACCTATGTAATTTTAAACCTCATTATATATGGCAATCTGTCATATATTAATCAATGTCTCTGTCTTTCTGTTATTCTAATTTCTAGTACAGCTGTCTTTCAGTTATTAAATATTCACATTGCACATTTAAGCTTTAAGATTTTTCTCTGTTGTATAAGTCTGCCTGTTTTGTAGTTGGAGCTTATATCCCTGGTCATCCGTGGAAAAGGAACTAAATTAGCCCAGTCAGACTACCCCAGTAAACAAAAGCAATAAATAAATATTTTATACACATTATTAGAATCTATTTTAAAGTATGCTTTAATGGTTCTGGGCTTAGCATTAAACAAGTCTTCATTATTTTTCTAGCTTGTCTTATGAGAGACTATTGCAGTTCTAGTTTGATATCTTGTAATATAACTCTTTTAATGTAGTTCATGTTTTTAGTTAATGTCTTTGGCTCATGTTGATGGTGGCTTAATGCTTTCGTGAAGTTACTAGGCTATAATTAGCTATACAGTTAGTGTTACACTAAAGAAGTTGGAAGATTTTTTGGTTCTTATCAAAATAACTAGTGACACCAAACTGACAATATTAGTAATGTAGTAATTTTTGATGGTGTAAGTAAAGTTAACTTGTTAATGACATATAAAAGCTGTGGATAAGTGAAATAATAGATGCTTTAGCAAGAAATGAGTGGAAACACTTGCTCATCTTATTACATACATAATAACAAATGCACATTTAACCAGGTAGCACAACCACTTCAGAAAATTATAACACTCATAACACTAAAAGTGCACACACATACACACACACACACACACACACACACACACACACACACACACACACACACACACACACGCAGAGTCATGTACATTATTACAAACATCATTTTTTACAGGGGAGCAAGGCCCCCCATATGCCATCCACATCACCCTGACTTAGATATGTGTCAATGGCATAATAGGTAGCACAACCATCTATGGTACACAAGGCTGTGGTTCCATTCCTGCACTAGGTAGATTGATTGCTGACTCTGCAGTGTGCACAATTTGGGTGCTGCACTCCTGAGTGTGTCATCCTTTGGATGAGATGTTAAAATGAGGTCCCATCTGCTTGATTTGGTGGTAGCCCAGGTAGATGTAAAGAATCCCATGGCACCTATCGAGCAAGTCATTTATTTAAAAGACTTATTAATCACAAAGTATTTACAAAATATGCACTATTTACATTATTTACAATATTTTAAATGTGTCACATTTCTTCGTGTTCTACAAATTTCATTTCATTACATACTTTGGGACCCCCACTCCATTCTCCACAAGCAAAATCATATCTTTTCTAATATATTTGCTAAATCCCACTTTGCATTGAACATCTTTCTCTCTCTCTCTGATTCCATATAACACCCAGATATAACACTGAACATCTTTTATCAGTTTGTATGCTTATTCTTTGTTCTTATCTTTGTAAAATCCATATTCAATAATGCCTATGTTTATACTTTCTGTTCCCCTTATGTCTTCAATAGAATTCAGCCCTCCTAATTTCTTTCACATTCTTCCAATTCTTTCAGTGTAAAAAATACAAGCTCAGCCTTTTCACTGTCCTTATAATAATTGCATACTCAATCGTCTCTTCCTCTATATGGCATATTTACTTTAACTGGCAATTTCCTGACTACCAGTATCCAAAACAACTCCTGACATTCAACCATATTTTGGCATCTTCCCGTTCTTGTTTTTATTGCTCTGATCTTACTTCCTCTAAATCTATCCAAGGGTATGCATTAATCATTAATATTTGTATAACATACTTTTCTCTCATCTTCAGTATCATTCACATTTATTTTCCAAATTAATATATTTTCTTGATGAATCTTGAATTCTTCATTTATACCTTCTCTCTTCCTTTTAAGTCTTTACATTGCTTCCCATTCCTTTCCATACTTTGAACATAATATTCTAATTATTAAACCTTCTTTGCTTTCTTTCTTCTTCCTTTCTTCTTTCTGCGATTTCAAGACTTTATACAGATTCAATGAAGCTGCATAAGGTACTGGGTTGATTAAACCTAACCCCCCATCTTCTGCTGTAAAATGCAGTATACCCCTTTTTACAGGGTTGAACCTCAAATCCCAAATAAATGAAAAAAAATTAATGTATATAACTCCTTGTCATATTTAAAGGCAAACTAAATACACTTGCTAAATATGTAATTTTAACCATTAAAACTGAATTTATTAAATATACTTTTTGAATAATAATTTGAAAGATCTCAAAAACGTTCACATATTTCTTATTTTTTCTATCATCTCTTACCATTGTAATTCTTTTTGTCCACCAAAACTTATTCCTAAAACTATTATTTCATGCATATTAAATTCGATCCTCTCTCTTCTTCTATGTCCTTTACTCTTTTCTTTAAGTACAAACCATATTACATTTAGATTCCCATTAAAACAGTTTATTACTTTATCCATTACTTCTGTATCGCTAACACAATTATAATGTTATCTGCATAATATAACTTTTCATTTATGTAGCCTGCATCCTTTATCTTTTGATTTATGTGACTTGCTAACACATTCTTATCTAACATAAATGCGTTACTACTTAATGGACAACCTTCCCCCAGATTCAACAAGTTCTGCACGGTGTGCAGGAATAGTGCAGGAGCTCCTGGAGTCAATATGGCCGCCGTGCGATCCAGGAATAAGCTCCAGGGACGTGAGCGAGTGCTCCTGCACTATTCCTGCACAGACACAGCTCCTGTATGCAAATTACCCCAATTGTAGATGAAAAACATGCAAATGAGGTGAATTTGTGATCCAGGAAGCTGTCAGCTGGCCATGCAGGACTAGTGTAGTGTGTAGAAATGTACTCAGTTAGTAACTGAGTACATTTCTGCAAACTACAAAACAGAGCCATGATAGCTGCAAATAAAGGGTGTATAGTATGTGTAAAGCATGCCAATGGCAAAATATATGGCCATTGGCATGAAAAACAGTTGGCAAAACAAAAAAAAATTTTTTTTAGCCAATGTCGGCTGTTTAAGCGTAGGGCAGCAGCATAGAAATGGGATCAGCCAAAAATAAAATAAAAAAACCTGAACTAAACATTTTAACCAATATCACTATGTTGCCATTATACTCAGTGGCAGGTGAAAGACAGCATGGCCAGTGAATAGTGGTTGCTAAGGGGGAAGGCTCAGTGTGGGACCTGTGACTATGCATTAGCAGGCAATCCTATGCAAATGAGGGGAATGATACTGAATCACAGATTTCACCCCCAATGCTAGGCAGCACCCAACCGTGTAAATGCAGGAATAGCATGGTTCAAGTCTAAGAGTTAGCTGACATCATGGGGGGGGGTGTCAGGCATACTGTAAGCTTATTGGAGCTCTCTGGCTCGGGTCTGCCCTTAACTTAGCAGAGCTAAGCAAGGGGGTGTGTCTGCGGCTGCCTAGCACTCTTTAGATTGCCTAAGCGGGTGTGCATGCCGCACACCAGGTTTTAAAGATAAAAAATAAACCAGGAAGTAGCAGCCCTGTGCCCATTTGAGCACTGTGTTTGTGCGGCGCGCTCCCGGGCTTAAACAGGAAAGCAATGGAAAGGGAAAACTTCAATAAGAAGGTAATCAAGGAGAACATGCATAGCTGGCAGGTGAAATATATCAGAATCACCCAATTACACAGGCAGCAGCCCAGCCCAGCACACTACTATAAGCTATGCAAACACCTCTTCCTCTGTTTTTGCCCATATACTCTACACCACCAGTGTACACAACCAGGGAAATTTTAATAAACAAAAGCAGCAAAATGTTAGGGGCTGCAGCAGCTATTATACATCAACATGTGGAAGAGGCTGAGGGTGGTGAGGCTAAAAATGCTGTTGATCAACCCACAGTGAGGAAACAGGGAAGAGTGTACAGACCCAGGGTAAACTACCAGAGGCTACATGAGCTGGAGATAGTGGAGCGCTATAGGGTGGACAGGGACCTCCTACAGCAAATTGTTGAGCTGTGCTGGCCACGCCTGACACACAGAACTAACAGAGAGAAACCCATCCCAGTGGATACCAAGGTATGTGTAGGCCTAAGAATACTAGCCACAGGTACCTTCCAAAGGCCAACTGTGGATATTATGGGGATCTCACAGGCATCAGCATCCAGGGTACTCCACCAGTTCCAGAATGCCATGTCAGCACATGCCAGTGAGCATGCATATTTCCCCAACACCCATGAGGCGTTTGCCAGCAATATGTGTCTTTTGCACCAAATAGCAGAATACCCTGAGGTAGTGGGTGTTATAGACTGCACACACATATGCATCAAAGCACCACCCGGTGAGCAGGGTAGGCTCCACATCAACCGCAAGGGCTCCCCTCCATCAACTGCCAGGTTGTGTGCGATGCCCAGTGCATTATAATGAATGTGTGTGCTGGCTGCCCTTGAAGCTATCACATCTGGCATCTGACACAACTGTACCAGAGATTTGCCAATGGGGACATCCCTTAAGGTCACCTTGTGGGGGATGCTGGTTACACACTGGAGCTATGGCTGATGACACCCATCAGAAATGCACACACACCCGAACAAGAACTCCATAATGAGGCACACACACAGAACAGAATCATAATAGAGCATGTGTTTGGGATGCTCAAGTCATGGTCCCAGTGCCTGGACACATCCGGTGGAACCTTGCAGTACTCACCAGCTACATGTACCCAAATTGTCATTGTACATACCATGCTACACAATATCAACCTGCAGAAACAGCTGCAGGAGGAACAGCATGGGGCAGGGCCACACAGCCCCCCACCATTGCCAAGGCCTGCACAGGCACAGAGTGACTCGGATGAGGAACAACCTGAGCCTGCCCCAGTAGGCAGAAGGAGGCATGCCCAGTATGCCCTGGCCTTGGCAAAGAGGCAATGCATAGCACATACACTGACACAGTAGGGACCGAGGGAATGACACCTCTCTCTGACTCACACATACAGTAAAAGGGATGCCAAACATGACACTATCTGTGCTTAACTATGTATAGGGAGTGTACTATGTGCATCCGACATAGTCAGCCCTCCAGCACCATCCTCAATACTGGCACAGCCACAAGGTAAGTCACTCTTCCTACCAATTGATGAATGGAGTAGTATGTGTTGTTACTTGTATCTATGGTATGGATGTGAGCATGCAAGGGAATTGGGTGGCTGAAGGGGATGCCAGCAGATAGTAGACACCTATAGTGGCAGCATGAGATCTGTAACAGATACTGGTGTCACCATAGTAGCCAGTACTAGACAAGGTGACAAAACACACTGCAGGAAATATGCTGGGCCACATGTGTTTCCATATGACACACACATGCCAGCCAGGGAGGCTCACATACCCAACAACAGTCTCAGCCAACGGGACAGGTGTAGACAAACACAAACAAAGGCTGTGCTAAAGCCTGTGATTGATGGCTATGGGTAACCCCCCCGGCCTACGCAGACAGACTACAACAGGTCAGGCAGTGGACGGTAGTTCTGAAGGGCAAACCGTCAGAAACTGAAATGTAGGTCAATCAAAACTAAGACCTGTAGTACACTGACATGCCTCTAGTCAGCATGATAGGTTAGAATACAGAATGAAATGGAGTACCTGATATACCAGTACAGTCATAGCAAATGTGTACAAGTGTCAGGTGTTTCCCCTCAGGCCTATGCAGAAATGTAGTAACAATCCAGTGTGCACCCCCCTCCACAATCCTATGTAGAATTGTAGTAACAGTCAGGTGTGCCCCCACCCCACAATCCTATGTAGAAATGTAGTAACAGTGAGGTGTGCCCCCCCAATCCTATGTAGACACATACTAACAGTCAGGTGTGCCCACCCCAATCCTATGTAGAAATGTAGTAACAGTCAGGTGTTCCCCCCCAATCCTATGTACACATATAGTAACAGTCAGGTGTGCTCCCCCAATCTTATGTAGAAATATAGTAACAGTAAGGTGTGCCCCCCAATCCCATGTAGACACGTAGTAACACAGGTGTGCCCCCCAGTCCTATGTTGAAATGTAGTAACATGTATGTGTAGGTATAATAACAGTGGAGCATAGATTACCTGAGCTGGCCAAAGTAGCAGGATAAATTGTAGCTTGTTTACAATATGCAGGTCTGCATGTGTTAGGTTTGTGTGTGTTGTATATTGTGTGAAAGTGGTCAGTAAGTATGCATGGTGAGGTTTGTCCTGGTGGCCATTGGCCAGTACTGCCAATGACAGGGCCAAGTTCTCACAGCTGCAATGCCAAACACAATGCTTCCCAGTATAACACAATCCAGCAGTAAGTCATAGTAAATGTTTGGAAGTAATATGTGTCACCATCTGAAAGATGGACATGGCATGAATGTTGGCCCAGATATACAAGCAGTACACAGGGAGAAGTACCCCAGACAGACAGTGTATAATATGTAACTGTCAAATGGACACACCCTTGGAATTATACATACAAGTTTGCAGCACATTATCTGGGCTTGTAGTAGGGAATACTGATGTCATCTGCCCAAATACAGACAGACCACAAAGGTCATAGGAATGATGTATTGAGAAACAGCTGATGTCCCTGCACAAGCCAGCATAAGTGGAATGCCCCATGCACATCTGTGAGTCAGATGCAAGTAGTGTCCATAGCACACATGCACGCAGCTCACCCTACCACCACCCACAGGCACCTCTCCAGTCTTATCCCCGCTGTTGAGAATGAGTACAATATGACCCCCACCTGTGTATGGCAATAGCGAAAGAATGCAGCATGCAGAGCAGGTGTCCCATGCAGGTGTGTCCCTAGCTGTAAGCAGCACCCTGCCAGCATCCACACCACTGGAGCAATAGTGACAGAAAGTATTGGCATGAACACCTTGCACACCTATCCTGTCACCCCAGGGGAATATAGTGAATTGCAGTCTGGGACTGTAGGACTGACAAAATGCAATGGCCTGCTACAGCTGGCCTGCATCACTACCAAATGGCCTACAGTCCTCTGCCAAAGGCCTGTGTCTCACCCGTACTGCCAATGTATGTTATGTCATGGACTCCCATATAACAACATAACACAGTCCACAGAACGCAAATGCAAGGCCATGTGGACAAATCACAGTAACATGTCCACCGTGTCCTACTGCATGAACTGTGGACCAACACCAAATTACTGCTGGAATGAGGTGATAACTACAAGGAAATTATCAGATAATGTTTGCATAATGTATGGAAGAGGATAGCATAATGGTGGGGGGGGGGGTTGGAGCATGAGCGGCATGGAGTGTGTGAAGTCTGAAACCCAGCCATGTGCACATACTATCCCTGGCTGCAACCACAAGAATGGGTGGCTACAAACCTGCTCATAAACCACAATGTGTAGGGGTAATGTCCAGAATTATGACCACTGCCTCTGGGTAACCTGTGTGAATCTGTACAGCTGTGAGGTATGGCTACAGCAACATATGGCCATACTGTCACGTTGATGGATGTACAAGCATGGGATCCTCTGTCACCATTGTACCAAGCTGCTAAACCATTTACACAGACCCAGCAGCAAGTGTCTGCAGCTTCCCCTCCAAAATGGCATGAGTGTGCAAGAATATGTAGGCTGCTGACCACAATACTGGACACAGCTGCATTCACCCTGTGTTCCCCAGGACATCACTGCAAGTAAATATGTCTACCTGACAGTACTTGATGACATAAAACATCACAGTGTATAACAGTACATATGTCTGAATATCTCTGCTAACACCAGGACCATGTGACACAAGCAGCACAGACACAATTACCTACAGTAACCCACTATCCTTTGCTCATCTTGACCCCATATTGTCAACTGATCTACACATATCCTGCAGAAACAGTTTGCTAGCTGTATGTGTAGAACACAAAAGTCTGCACTGGAGTACAACTGACCTGGAATGGATTCACGCATTCAATACAGAAGGTCATACTGGCCATGCTCATACATGTAAAGGAATGAAGCCCATCTCTGGCAACAACAGTGGGCCATACATATCTGGCAGTCACAGATGTTAGTGCATACACTCCTCAGTATGCACCAGTCATGCTTTGCACGCACATTGGATAGGAATACACAAATATATCCAAGAACAACACACTATAATAGGCCAAAAGTACACATACATAGATGTGTGGAAGAGAGGGACAGTGGCAAAAAGCCTTCCATCATGAGGCCTGTCCCACCCGGCACACATCCAATTGGCTAAAACCACATGATGTTCAAATGTCAATCACTGTAGACATTTGACTCAGGAATCCTTCAACATTATAGTTTCTGTGGTGCTAGTGCTAACTGTGAATCATGACTGTACAAGTCAGTAGTCATCTAGCAGTTGTATACACGTGCCTGTGGAATATAAACATGTGTGTGTCTGAACGTGGTGTGATTGCCTCTAGATAATGGGTTCTGGCCCATGCACAGACACTGCACTCTGCATTGCCCTACAATGGCAAACCTGCTGAAGTCTTCACCTTGAAATACACCTTTGGGGAAGTATTAGCCCAGTAATCTCCATGGTGCATCCTATAACTGCGTAATGCTGCAGTGTGCTGTACTAGAGAGGTAGGAGTCCTAATCCCAGATGTGGCAAGTGTGTGTGTGTGTGTGTGTGTGTGTGTGTGTGTGTGTGTGTGTGTGTGTGTGTGTGTGTGTGTGTGTGTGTGTGTGTGTGCGTGTGCGTGTGTGTGTGTGTGTGTGTGTGTGTGTGTGTGTGTGTGTGTGTGTGCGTGTGCGTGTGTGAGTGTGTGTGCGTGTGTGTGTGTTTGTCTGTGTAGGGATCAATGCCTTTTTAGGCCAGTCACCTCATTACAATTTCAAATGCCCTATTTTGGCATGCTTGCTGATGCCATTTACTTTGAAATATACCTGTGGGGAAGGAGTGGCCCAATAATCACCATGGTGCATGCTATAACTGCATAATGCTGTAGTGTGATGCACTAGTTAGGTAGGAGTTCCAATCTCCTACATGGCAACTGTGAGACTTGGTGTGTGGGCGCGTGTGTGCACATGTCTGTGTGTGTGTGTGTGTGTGTGTGTGTGTGTGTGTGTGTGTGTGTGTGTGTGTGTGTGTGTGTGTGTGCGCATCTGTGTTTGTCATTCGTATCCTGTGTGGAGGTGGCTGTGAGTGTGTAACAACTGGACTCATTGTGGAATGGGTTTTGCAAATTTCTTATATGGTGGGCCTATTATATGTCACAATGTCCACCTTACAAGGATAACAGATGCCAAACAGCAGAGACGCTGGGGTTGACAATCAATACCCTAACATGTGATATCAAGGCCTGCCAAACAATTTAGGCAACCCTTGTATTACCCAGAGAACACTCTCAACCCATGTCTCATACACAAACACACTCGGCTAGGCAAGAACCGCTTTGTTGGTATTTGCCTGCATATTGCCCACAGATAGTAACCATGGTGTGATTGCAGTGGACTAAAGAGGGCATGGCACCCTGTCCAATAACAACAATAGGCACATAATTGCATACAGTGCTCCTTAACTATGTTCCCCACTGGACACCTGCAACAACTGTAGTGCCATCAAATGTAACCCACAAAGGACATACCATGCCTTAAACACATCCCTGTATGGACAGATGCCACTGACACCAGGGAATACCTGTATCATGCTGTCAATGTAGGTGCAGGGTCAACCTGGTGTCCATTGCCAGTTCCCACCACATGAGGCCAGGAATGGTACATCTGATGATAACAATCTGTGTACACAACATGCCCCAGACACCCCAGGTACACTTCCACAAGTCACAGAACATGCATGTGGGGTGTGTGCACATCCCAGACACCATCCATGTCATGGACTATAGAACACATACATGGCAAGCATTGCACAGCATTGGCCACCCACAATAGTAACGCAGATGACTGGATGGTGAATACAATGCCCATCTCTTTGGGACAATCCAGACACTACACCCCTGAGCTACACTGCAGACCATTTACATGTGGCCTGATGCCAATGTATACCCTTTACCTAGCCTTGTACAGCCTTCTGACACAGTCAGCCACTACACACCTGTGAAGCAGTGCACCCATGCATATCTGTACTGGAACCTGTGTCTGTGTGTGTGTGTGTGTGTGTGTGTGTGTGTGTGTGTGTGTGTGTGTGTGTGGAGTATAATGATTTTGACTCCATTCACACTCATTACACCTCCCATTGGCCTACTGAAGTATGCCTTCTGATGTCAGACACCTTCACATATCCTTTGCCCATATATCATCCTAATAACTCCTGTGGTGCATGTGATACCTGCGTATTACTGTACTGTGGCAAACTAGCAAGTTAGGAAGTCTAATCCTGACCCTGCCAACTCTGTTAATGTGTGTGAGTCCCTGAGAGAATGTGGCTGTGTCAACTTTGACACCTATTCATGTGGGCAGGCATGTGTACTACACCTACTGTATCCCTCCTATATCAGTGTTGCAGATGTCACTCGCCACCAGATATACCTTTTGACAGCTCCCCAACATGTAAGCTCTGTGGCACATGCAATAACTGCATAGACATGTGATAGCAATACATAGTCAGGCAGGGGTTCTAAACCCTGTACTGGTAAGTGTGTGACCCAAACATGCTTAGCTTTTACTCTCCCAACCCCTGCCTGTCTTACTTTGTCTCTGTCTGTCTCTCTCACTCCCTCTCTAGTGGATGTGGAGAAGTGCACCTGCTTTGGTTAGGCAGCCGCTTGTGTTTTGTAAGTGATGCTGATGATCAGCTGATGGCCTCTGCATGAAATGCAGTCCCCCACTAGCTGATTGCATGTGGAACAGCTGTGGTAACATTCCCATAACCAATTTCATGGAAACACACTCCTATACTTAGGAACATCATGTGTTTTGGGCATTTTCATTCACTGTGAGCAGGAACTCAGGTTGGTGTTTGGCAAACAGCATCACAGATGGTATTGGGATATACCTCTAACAACATACACTGTGGAGACAGACCAACAAACAGGAGGTGGATGTGCCAGACATGACTACAGAATGTAAGTGTTGCTCTTCTGCATTTGGAGTAATGTTGGTTTAACAGGGTGTGTGTGGATTTGGCTGATCTACATGATTTAATACCTGTCATGACAGTGTTATGTGTTTGAGGAAACTCCCACCTGTAGGGTTTACTGCAGACTGGGCAATGTTTGGAGAGTTATGTTTCTTGTGTTACTCACAGATCACCTATCTTATAACTGCACAAGCATTGTCTGAGGATTGCAGTCAGCACATGGTGAGAGCCATGAGAGTTATTGACTTCATATACTTCACAGCACATATGTCACAACAAAACTTATTACAACAGTAAATGTATGAGTGTATCACAGCAATATGCCAATATTGGCCCAGTGTTTGTGGCTCCAGCCACAAGTCTGTCAACCTTTGTACATATGTCATGCAGTAAGAGGTGCATATGTTCTGTACACCATTATTTATTGACATCATACCTGATAACAAGCCAGCCAGATATCAGACTGCTAGACATGTTATGTATAGTAGGGGTTATTTCTGAGGACATAACCTGGGCATTCTGCGGATGTGTGCATAGTAGTGGGGTCTGTGTACTTATGGTGATTGTCGACAGTATGTGTATTGCAAATACGCACCCTGGCCTGTGTACAGACTGTGGTAGATGTCATTGTTCTTGGTCCTATTCTATCTTATGTTACATGCTGCTCCAGTGTATGGTACCCTATCGGCTCACATGTTTGTAGGGCCAAACACACACGTGTCCCATAACACAGGCAGGCATTAGACCACACTGTTTTGTGACCTAGTTTATGTAGGGAAGTGTGTGAGTGGTACATATGAGGATGGTGTTTATCAGACAGTCCATATAGTGTCATATTAAACTTGCATACCATATGTGGCTGTGTTCACATTGGTTGTGGGTATGCACATCCTCATAGGTGTCTGTTACTCTGTGCTGTGACATGCCTGTAGACCCTGCTATATTTGCAGGTACATGTGTATTCCCCCATACAAAATGTAGGCCAGTGTTGTGCCAGTCTGCCTGTAGTTTGTACAGTGCTTTGTTACATGTCTAGCAGCTTAGTGTAATTACCCAGTGTGATGTTATGTCCAGATATTTGCAAGACGTACTGCTGCCAGGCCACCATAACAGTTGTGTATCTCTGACAAAGCAGTGGGATTCTGTACAGATGTATGTCACTAACTACTGGGTAGTATGTGGCCATGTGACCTCTGCACCACCAGTTATTATGTGTCAGGACAGACAAGTGTGTGTGAATGCATAAACTGTGTGGGCATATGTAGTCCAGTATTTATGTGATATACCCATGTACATAGCAGTTGACATCCACATTGTCAGGCTTGATCCACATGCATCACATGAAGGGGATCTGTGTATACCTCTGGACTGAACAGAGAGTGCCAAACTGTCCACATATATTGGTCATATCTCTGCCGTAGTCCACAGGATCATTACTGTGCTATCAGTGGTACTGTACTATAATGTCCTTAGGATGTCTGTCAGTAACCGATGGCATACATGTCAATAGCAGATGTGATCTCCCACACACAACATGTCTGTTAAGACAACACCTGTTACAGTAGCAACGGTCTACATATATGACATCCCCTTGCACTAAGCAGTTGAGACTACTGGTGCTGAGGTAGGACTCCACTCCATATTCTGGACATATGGTAAATATATATGTATATATATATATATATATATATATATATATATATATATATATATATATATATCCATATATATATATAGATATATATAGATATATATATCTATATATTTACATATCTACATAAATATATATATATAGATATATATATATATATATATATATATATATATATATATACAAACACATATGTATACATATACACAATTATATATATATATATATATCTCCACATATACAGATATATAGGTATGGATGCACGTATAGTTATGGATATCTACATATATATCGACATAAATAGGTATATCTGTACATATATGATGTGTGTGTGTGTGTGTGTGTGTGTGTGTGTGTGTGTGTGTGTGTGTGTATATATATATATATATATATATATATATATATATATATATATGTATACATATACACAATTATATATATATATCTCCACATATACAGATATATAGGTATGGATGCATGTATAGTTATGGATATCTACATATATATCGACATAAATAGGTATATCTGTGCATATATGATGTGTGTGTGTGTGTGTGTGTGTGTGTGTGTGTGTGTGTGTGTGTGTATATATATGTGTGTGTATATATATATATATATATATATATATATATATATAGATATATATATTATATTATATATAGCGAGAGAGAGATCTATACATGGCCATATATATTATGCACTATACAGATGTGGATAAATATATATGAATAAATATGTGTATGTACATGTAGACATATATGTAGATATGTATATGTATATAGCCATATCCTTGTCATGTGTAAATATTACTGTTGTGTATACCTTCCCAGATGTATTACACCATATGTATCTGATATGTGTATATTTAGATATAACAACATAGTTGATGCAACAGTAATATCAGTAACATGTACTATACAATTGTAGAAGTCACAGTGATTGTTCAATACTATTCAATATGTCTACTGACAGATATTTTGGAGAAACAACAACTGTGCACACAGCTGTCATAGTGTAGTGGTTAACTGTTGTGACTATAGTCTACAGGGTCTTGGGTTCAAAACTGCAAGGGCTGTTTAGTTTGTTGCTGAGCAGAGTAGTTAAGGCAGTTTTAAGCAGCTTTAAGTGTGTTTGCATGGGTTTGCATGAAGCTAAGTGGTGCTAACATACAGTTAAACCTACGGGTGCTTGCACCGTGTAGGCTTTGCTTACCAGTGCGCAAATGTGCTTACCTGTTATATTGAAGCACTGTTGACACCTGCTAAGCATGGCTCAGCCCTGGTAACCAGTGCTCACATCCCAGTCTGATAACATAGCAGGGTAATGACATCTGTAATAAGTGTATGTAATGCCATGTACATAACATGGGTCTATGTGCTGTCATTACAGTAGCAAGGGGTGTGAGTGCCATGTCTGGGACACTTGAGTATATAAGACCTGTACATCACTCTTATCCATGTGAATGTGTTACAAGGGTAGTATCCCAGGTAATGTGTCATCCCACTGGCATGTAGTGCATCATGCCATTACTACTGTTGACAGTGGCTTCCCAAGCAAGAGTACATTGCTAATTGTAGTACTGGCAACAAGCACCCCTGCATGCATAGATGGACTCTGAGTCCTCACTGTTGTGTTCCTGGTGTGTGAGCTGTGTTACAGTATATATCCCCCCTACTGGATAATGATCTGACATGTGGACATTAACTGTAGACTGCTGTCTGTACAGCACATGCCAGCGAGGGCTGCCAACATGTAGTAATGGCATACATATTTGTGTCAGACGTCTATCTGTCGACACATTCATCCTACTGCATAGCTAGTTGGCAGGCTGATGTCTATCAGTTCCTGTACAGATGTGCAGATGGCAGGTATCCAGCTTGGATACATACAGGCAACGCATGCTTGACTGACACTGACATGTCTGCCCAGCTGTGTTATAACTGGCACAGATAGGACACAACACTCTGTGTGCACCACATGCCATGGGTACCGCCACTACACTATCACAGTCAACAGAACATGCTTGGGTACAGGTCTCCAATACAGACACTAACCATGTTTTGTAATACATGTTGCATACATGTCATCTGGATCACCTCACTGGCCATTTGCAGGAGGCAACCAGAGGATTGGCTGATGCATGTCACTCTCACCCTGATGGTTATCACAGTGGTGTCTATAGATAGACTGCCTGCTGGCACATGGCAGGTGACATGATACCACTGTACACACATCCCCTACACTTCCCATCTCTCCATGGACAATAGCCAGGTACACACCTATGATCACCTGAAGCAATGCACCCCAGTACTGACAAATGCGTATGTGTGCATTACTGAGGATATCAGTTTCTGTGTGTTAGTACACCTGTAGTTGGGAATACCATGAGGGCCTTCACACACACCACAACACCCATTGCCATAGTTAGATGTGGCTGCTGCTGTACCAGACATTACATGTACCCTGTTATGCTCCTCTCCCTAAACGTGAGCCTTGCAGTACCAACACAACATTGTTGTACTAATGGGTTGATAGGCATGGGATACCTACTGAGTTCTGGAAAGTGTGTGCATATGTGCACGTGTGTATGTCTGTAGGGTACAGCATTCCAATGCCACATACTCCTATTACAATACGCATTGCCACACAGTATTATGGATAGTGATGTTGCTGCCCATAGGAGTGGCATGACAATGCATCACCCTATTATGCTTGTGGCATGTGCATTAGGTGCATATCCCTGTAGTACCACTGTTAAGATGGGCAATGGGTTGTACTACAGTCCTGGTCAATGTGTGATGGTGGGTATGTCATAGGATCATAGGATCATAGGAGGTCACTAGGCTAATGGCCCTGGGGCCTTTCCAAGCCTAGCCAAGAGTTTATCCCCAAAAAGAAAAATCAGTCACCACCTGTCACCATTGTCAATGAGGGACACAGGTGGAACCCCTGGGACAAATTTGTGGTTTCCCATCCACTCATCAAGGTTACATTTGAAGAGAGTCAGTGATGTGCTCTATTTGACACGTATGGGAAGTCTATTTCAGAGACATGGCAGCTTCTGGGAGACAGACCTGTCTGTCATAGGTTCATAGGTAGGTACCAGGCCATCAGCACAAGGGCCTACATAAGCCTAGCCAGCAAGGTTCCGTGGCTTATGCAACCCAAAAAAGTTATTTTCCTGTGCCACTGTTGAGCAGAGACACAGAAGTGATCCCCGGGGTGTATTTCCTATTTCCCATCCACTCATCAAGGTTTTTCTTGAAGAGTGCCAATGCAGAACTTTGCTTGACATAGATGGGTAGCTTGTTCCAGAGTATAGGAAGTCAGGAATCTATCCCTCCAGCGTGTCCTGTTTATTATGGTGACAAGGTTTATGTCCCTAGAGCGTGTAGCTCGGAGGGATTGGGATTTCTTTAGGTGTAGCATGTCCAACAGCTCTGGATTTGACATAGCTTTATATGTTAGGCAGAGATCACCTTGAAGTAGGCGATATGCTACGGAGTAAAGCTGGAGTTTTTTGAGGCAGTCAGTGTAGGGCATTTGTTTGAGGCCAGTAATCCTCTTTGTGAGGTACTTCTGTGGCCTTTCCAGCTGCTGCAAATGTCTTGTGAGGTATATTCCAAAAGGGGCGTTGTACTCTATAATGGGTCTAATGAGTGTCGAGTAGAGGGGAACAATGACCACTTTTTTCCCTGGATGAGAACCCTTTTATGATGAGGTGTGCCACGTAGAAGGACTTCCTGACTACTGTGGCGATGTGACTATCAAAGGAGAGACTACTGTCCACCTGGGTCCCAAGGTCTCTTATCACGCATTTGGTGTTAAGTAGATTGCTGCCTATGTGGTAGTTCATGGGCTCAGAGTTTTTACCAAAGGGGGTGACACTGCACTTTTTGGCATTGAGCTTGAAGCCATGGCACTGACACCAGGCATCTGTCTCAGTAAGGCCGTTCTGTAGGATGTCCACATCGTTTGGGGACTTGACTATGGCTCCTAGTTTGCAGTCATCTGCGAACTTCATTAGCCAGAAGCCTTCTGTGTTAACCTGTACTTCAGAGAAGCAGATACCAAACAGGAGAGGTCCCAAGATGGAACCCTGTGGTACTCCACTTGTCACTGCTTTAAGGTCAGATTTGCAGTCTGCAACTTTTACAGTGTGGGTTCTGTCAGTGAGCCAGTTGGCAACCCATCTTGTGATGTAGGGATTTATACCTAGTTTAGTGGGTTTAGCTATAATTCCAAAATGGGGGATGGTGTTGAAAACCTTGGCGAGGTCAAGATAGGCTGTGTGAACCACCTTACCCTCCTCCATGGCTTTGGTGACTACCTCAAAGAAGTCAATCAGGTTCAGGAGGCATGATCTGCCTTTCACAAACCCGAACTAAGTGGGATTCAGAGTTTGGAGGTTACCAATGTCTTTGTTTATGAGTTCCATAATGATACGTTCCATGGCCTTGCAGACCAGGCTCGTCAGGCTAATAGGTCGATAGTTCCCAGGATCAGTGGTGGCTCCCCCTTTGTGGAGTGGGATAACTGTTGCTGTGCATCATTCAGTGGGCACAAAGCCTGATGCAAGGCTATTATTGAACATGGTGTTTAAGTGGGGAGCCAGTTCATTCTGAAGTTCATGTAAAATGCAGCCTTTGATGTTGTCCGGTCCCATGGATGCTGTGTTTTTGGCTTTAGAGAGTGCAGCTTTTACCTGTGTAGTTGTGATTACAGGGACTCTGCATTCTTCCTGTATAGATATGGGCCCTTTAGGGGGTGAGAGGGGGGTAAAGTTAGCACTGAACCTATCTGCCAAGATGTTGGCAATATCAGTTGGTTCTGTAATTTTCGTGCCTTTGTGCTGTAACTCGGAGCAGATCTGGGTGTTGCCATCTAGATTCTTCACATAGCTATAGAATGCTTTGTGGTTGTCCTTGGATTTAGTGGTGATTTTGTTTTTGTAGCTAGCTTTGGAGGATCTTATAAGGGATCTCAGCATCTTACTGAGGCTGACCAGGGAGCTCCTCCATTCAGGGGATTTTACTCCCTTTTGCAACAGTTTCTTCCTTCTGTTGTACAGTTTATATCAGATTGTTATCATGGGTTCCAGTGTGTACAATATCCACAGTGGGGTGTGGGTGCTGTGTACACTGTCATTACACCATGGTACCCCCGGTACATGTCCCATGACCCACTGTATGGTCACCACTGTCACCATCAACCATACAGGTAACTGATAACACAATCCAGCCCAGTTATGCATGTGCTGTGTGCAGCCTACCTGTAACACATTGGACACACTGACAAGTTAGTTAGCACTGATAGGCCAAGCTCTCTCAGATGTGGGTCTGCCTGTTATGCGTCTGTTAATGTGTATATGATGGTATGTCACACTATGTATTGTCCATATACAACCATTACATTCCCCATTACCATACTGTACATGCCTGGGGATGTTCTGCATGTAACATGTAGCCTGGAACACACCCCATCCTAAACACTGTGTGATGTATGCAATGAAAGCCACATACATCAGTAGCACTACATACCTGGGTAGGGGTCTAGTCCCAGTGTTGCCAAGTAAGAGTGTGCATGTATGTGGAGGGATCTATGTCATGTTGTGGATTATACATGTCCCAGGGGGTCACCTGTCCATGTGGCACAGGCAGTAACTGCTATACAGACCTGTGCCATGTGTTCAACTGTACCCAAGATATGTCACAGCCATGGTGCTACCACAGTGCCATACCCCTTGTGAGATATGACTGAAGACCATCTTCCTGCTGATACATGTACACCTACAATGCTAATGGATAGCATTATGGAGACCACAATTACTCAGTGTTACTAACAGCTATAATGCATCTTGGCTGGACAGCTAAACTACCTGACATGTAAGCATTAAACATTACTGCTGACAACATGTTACACAGCAGTACAGTGGTAAACTGTAGTACCCTCACCATGTGCATCAGAACCATATTAGCCTGTCCCCTGCATTGATGTTATGGATGACAGGGATGTGGCACAGGTATCATAAGAGCACAGGGTTTGTTGTTGGTTCTTCAGAGACCGAGGGTGAGTCATAAATTTAACATCATGTGTGTGGGTGAGGGGTTTGATTTTCTGATATAGGCATGGCAATGTGGTGTGTGTAGGTATGGGGTTGCTCCAGTTGTGTTTGTATAGTGTGTGGGTATGCATGCACTCAGTTCTGCCATGTGGCTGCCCTATACAGGTGTTTTTTTAGAAAGCTGCAGACCATACCTGGCAGAGTGTGCAGTTCACCGCCTCTGGCCATGGACATGTGAACTGTGCCTGCCAGGGGTTCCATGGACATGTCCAGGTACAGGCCTTGATGTGCTATTCTCCCCTGATGATGACATATGCTGCTGGAACCAGGTCCCTCATGGGACTGACCAGGGCCACGTGCATGTGGCATGTGTAGTGTGGTGTGAACAGTGCCCCCCCCGCCATGCTGGGGCTGGTACTGCCACTACAGGAGCAGCTTGGTATCCATGCACGTCCACGTAGAATGACACCTGTTGGTGTTTCTGGCCTACGTCCACACGGCCATCACCTCACTCCCACTACATGTTCTAGCACGAACAATCCATGGTCAATGAGGCCCACCATCTCACCCAACCATCTATCCATGACCTCAGTATAATCACAGGGGGAACCTGCAAGTTCATGGAAGTTGTCGCTTACAGATGAGAGAGCAGCCCTCTGTAGCCTCAGACCCTCTCTGGTGTACAGTTCAATATGCACCTGCTCCCCCATGACAGTCTGAAACATGCGTCTGATGGTACCAGTTGTGGGACTTATGACAGGGGCATGATGACCAGTGGCCCTCCCAAGAGCACCCCTGTACAGCTGCCTATGTGGTACCCTGCCGGACATCTGGCTATGCTGTGTCCAGACACAGCAGACATATATACCACACTCTCCTGTGCACTGCCACCAACCACCAACTGTCCCTCTGCTATGGCCACTGGTGATGGGTTATCTATAGGCATGGTGACTGTGTGTGGGGTTGGGGTGGATAACAGGGGGATGTCAAATTATGGCATAGTTTTGGCCTCTGACAACCCTGCCTGTGGCTCAACAGTCCTATCATCATTTTCAGTATCTGTATGGACACCAATGTCAGATTGCATGCAGGAGGGACCCTGACGCACCTCACCACCTGTGAGGGGAAAACAAGGAACACACTTTAAGACCTGTATGGCATTGCATAACAGTACATACACACACACAGACACACACACACACACACACACACACACACACACACACACACACACACACACACCTACAGGTGAAGTTGCACAAAGATAGTAGACACAGACCTCCCATTACCCATCTGTCAACATGCATAGTGTATGGTTCTCAACAGCATGCAGTGCACCTATAATCAATCCATGCTAGCAACAGTATACATGTGTGTGATGCATGGGCTGTATTAGTAGGTGATGCCCCTTCCCCTGTAAAACACTGCACCCATGTACACACTATTGCTGTGTATCTGTTCTGCACCCTGCCATGTACTGTGCACCATACCTCACAGGTGTACATACCCTTATTGAATGTGTATTACTGTGTCAGTTATGTCTGCTCTAATGCTCACAGCCCCTATGTGTTTGTCTGACACATACCTGGGATGATATGTGGACAGATGCCATTTGTGAATGCCTGATGTCTGATTTACAGATCTCAACATCAGCGGTGCATGTATGACCAATACGATACTATTACACTGACAACCGTCAAACCTTACTGTGGCTATGGGGAGTGTACACACCCTTACTGATATGACCCCTCTTCCTTGATGGTTTACTATTGAAATGTCGATCCCGACATGTGCGACTTGTCTTGCCCGAACGCGGAACTGCGATCGCCACTACACCGACTCCCAGATGTGCGAACGGCAAAACCTCACCACTATCCTACCCATGGTAGCATGGGTGTGGAGGTGTTGCGTGGCCGGTAATGTCGATCGTCGAAGCTTTCGTGGTTTTGGTTCGCTAGCAAATAGTTTTCGCAGTTTCGGTTTGCGCAAACACGTCAATGAGGTCGCCGTTCGAACGAAGTGCATTCGCACATTCAATAGTAAACCTTCCTTGATATGCCATGGGACCACATCACTGCATATGTTAACATTACATGAGCCTGATATGTGACATATGTCCTGTACATTCAAATGCAATATCTAACAAATGTGTTGTGCTGATGCTGACCAAGATGCATACACTTCGTGGGTGCATATGTGTACACGCCCTTATCATGATGGTTTGTTGCACCTACTGTTATGTGTACTACAGCAGTCACTATTCGTGGCAGAGGTATACTATCATGGGCCATCTGCATTTGCCAGTATATGGTTAGTCTGCCCTACACATATTCCCCACATCCCTTGGAGTTCACACACTGCCATCACTATTGCTGTGGAGTCAGGTTTACATCTGCCACAGTTCCTGAACCTGACTGTGTGCAGATACAGCCATTCATAGCATCCTTAGGATCCCTGCTGCAGTGCACTGGTGTGTCATGATGACACTCCCTTCCCACCTTCAGCCTTTTTGCAGATGCTTGACAACTATGGCCTACACATGTGTGTCAGTTTGCAGTGTCCCAAACACTAAACACCATGTGTAACAGCCTAGTCCCAGCTACTGACTGGCAAACATACAGATGTACACTGGCACCGGCACAGTACAGATGGGGAAGGTGTGGGCCTGAGGTGGGGTGAGGCATTGGTTGTGCAGCACATGTAGCTTACATGATACTGTCTGCAGCTTTCCAACATGGTCTTGGTACACCAGTACACATTGCAATGCATGACGTTTGGGAACCTCTTCTGTTATGCATACACTACCTGTAGAGAGGCCTGGCTGATGTTTCATGTGGTACAACTGTCAGATCTGATTACCCTAACCCATAGGTCACATGCTTGCAGAGTCCAGGCAATTGCTGACATAGGTACTGCATAGCCAGTACTTGCTAGACATTCCTGCAACCCCCTCAGTGTTGTGGCATGTTGCTGTGCTAACTGCATGACCACTTTGCTACATGTGACATCATTTGTCTTGGATGGGTATCTGTTTATTTCCTACATCATTCCTGTAGCATACATCCTTGCCACATAAATGACTGTCTGCACTGTTTGCCATGGCATATGCAATGGTGAGGTATGGCTACATGTCCAGCTCATGGGTGCTACTTGTTGGGTATGGGGCCCACGCCATGTCATGTAAGATGTGTGCAAGCCACACCTGCCTCTGTTGCAGGTAAGTGTGCACATCTGATGGCTAAATGTCTTGGACAGCAGACCAATACCTGGTGTGACATTGGGGACGTGTACTTGCTGAAAGGTGCACATCCATGACCAATGCATGCAGTCAGTACCTCAACAGCTGCTTCTACTATATTTTATCTGAAGTGTGTGCACACATATGCATCCAGTGTTTGTGAAGGTATTTATTCTCCATATTCACTGCCCTAACCTAAGATGCTGTATTACACACTCATTGCTTATGTTGGGACCACAATGCAGGTTTTAAGGCTTGTGGACTGCTGCATTATGATATGCCATAGTGTACATCTGTAACAGTTACCATTGTAATACTGGTATATAAACTGTTGTAGCACTGTATAAGGGTGATGTTTCACACATCTCCCTACTGTAGGCCATTTGTCCCACCATTATTTTCATCCCCGTGGACACATTTTGCAATGACAGGATGATTGTTATATTGCAGGTGTCTGACATACCCTTCAGATACACCATGATGCAGTGCAGTTAACAGCAACAATATGTGAACATGTAAGGCATGCATTATGGGTAGTTGTGTTAGATGTGTGCATGGAATATAAAATAGCCATTACATGACCAGTGTATTGTCAAGCATGAACATCAACCATACTCACCAGCTACAGCCTGCTGCCTTGATGGTATACCAGAGGGACCTACATAAGAGTGTGAGAAATGTGATGTCAGTAGCCACAGCTGTGGCATTGGTACATGGTGGGTGCAGCATTACAGTACATCAACAGTACAAGTCCACAATACTACAGCTTATTCACATCTGTTTATTGCTACTAGGCAGCAACAGACTATATATATATATATATATGTCATCTCACATATGCATGATCTACCTGTACAAAAGTGGATGGATATGCAACAGTGGTCTACTGATGTGCCCTGCAGCCTTACCTGTATGTTCCTCAGCCGGTGTGTGGGTAGCACCCACCTCCACTATGGTCTCCGCCAGTTGTTGTGTGTGCGGGTGGGCAGGTGTCACGAGGCTGGCGAGGAGCTCTTCAACATGTGTCGGGGGGATGGATAGCATGACCCTCCCCATTGTGATGTGATCCCCCCAGACTGCAGCAGCATGCTGGCGGGCATTGTGAAGTAGGTCACTGCAATGATGATGGACCTACTCATAACTGTGGTTATGCAGGCCGACATCATTGACCCTGTGGACTAGATCGTTCCACAGGGCAGTCTGACTGCTCCTGCTGCTCATGGGCTGTCTTTCTAAACATCACCTGGTAGTGCTCTACCAGGTGGTTGATAATGACCTAGCATGTCCAAAGTTCAGTTGTCAATCTCTCACCAACCAAGCGACTAAGCAGCTCACCCTACTAGTCAGGCATGACCAAAGGACAACTTCAGGTACTCTCCGGTCCAGCTGGTGAATCTGGGAATCTTGAGGCAATGTTACAACTGCCTCACGTACACAGACAACCCTATCCTCCTCCCAACAAATTCCAACACATGTGAGAGATGCAACCATATAGCCAAACTGGAGGTTAAGCTCTCTCAACTCAGTACTGGTGTAACCAGTCAGGAGGAGAAGGAAACCACACTCACTATGATTCCAGTCTCACATAGACATACCACGACAGCAAACCAAACACATAAACACACAAAAAACATACTCGGAGGCTCTAAATAAAAATCTGCCTAAGCAGCAGAGACCTCCAAAGCAGACACCCAAGCAACCGCTACCCCAAAACAAAACACGTGCAACACATAGCTCACAAAGCCAGTGTGCCGAACAGTCACAGCCCTTAAGGCTAAACAACACACCTGATACACTTGTAATAGGTGACTCTATCGTCAGGTGCAGTGACGTCCCGCTCACCAGGCTGAACAAGGAGAAGGTCACGGTGAGCTGCCTGTCGGGCGCTAGGATCCACCACATAAGACAAGCACTCAGGTCACTCCAAGGCAAGTACAAATATGACTCGGTCATTGTCCATGGTGGTGTGAATGACCTGAGACGTACCTCCCTGGACTACATGAAAAGAGACATAGAGGAGCTCTCTGAGCACGTAGCCCAGACCGGTATGACCCTGACCTTGAGTATCATCTTACCCTCACCAAGAATGATGCCACAATTTGAAGACAAGATGATCAATTTCAACAATTTGCTTAAGTATTGGTGTCATTCAAAGGGGATCCAATGCCTGTCAGCCTGGGATGACATGCTCGACAAGCCACGATGCTTCACTAGGGACAGCTTGCACCTGTCACCCCTGGGCTTTCGAATATTGGCAAAGGCTCTTGCTTCCCCTATAGTGCCTTTTTTAGGTAAGGCTCAAAAGACAAACCCACCTTCATAGGTATCACAAGGGATAAGAAACTAAGAGTAATGCTACTCAACGCCAGAAGTCTAAACCTCAAGATGCACGCACTCGAAACTCTCCTTAGCATGGAGAACATCGATATCTGTGCAGTAACAGAAACCTGGTTCAAGGCTCCCGAGAGCACCCCAGCACTACCAGGTTATACCTCATACCATGCTTTTCGGCCCCAAAACTTGGACCGAACCACAAAAGGAGGGGAAGTATCAATATCCATCAAAGATACCCATACCTCCAGGTTGGTGGCACAGGACGAAGCATCAGAGACTATCCATGTGTAACTAACAGTGGGTTAAACTGCCTTCCAGTTTATAGCCTGCTACAGACCACCCTCCCAAACCCAGGAACCCCACTCGGCCTTCCTGAGAACACTGGAAAATATGAAGGTCTCTCCAAACACCATTATATTGGGCGACTTCAACTACCCAAACATAGACTGGGAGCATTACTCTAGCTCCAATACCCTAGCCCAAAGGTTCCTAGAATTTATAAACTCAAATGCTATGGAACAACTTGTTACCACTCCCACAAGAGGGGAAAACATACTGGACCTGATCATCACCAAGATGAGGACTCTATGCTCCAGACCAGAAGTGTATCCCTCACTGGTACGATCAGACCATAAACTAATCTCACTGGATATTCACATCCTGACACCACCCCCTGCCCAGAAAACCACAGTGAAAAACTTCTCTAAAGCAAATTTCACACTCCTCAAAACTGAGGTGGAATCCTTCAAAGCCCCCGATCCTGTGGAAAATACGGCCCAGATCACAGAATCCTTTATAAATGCATTCTATGACCACCTTCAGGAATGCATGGATCATGTAATCCCAAATAAAATCAAGACCCAATCCTCCAAAGGCAGACGTCCTGTCTGGTGGACACCAGCCATAAACAAATTATACAATAGAAGGAGGAAGCTACTACATGATAGAGCAAAATCCCAAAAAGGGAAGGCATCTCTGATCAGTATTAGCAAAAATCTATGGGCCCTCATAAAATCGTCTAAGGCAAGCTTCGAGAGAAAATTTGCACAGGACACTAAGGATAATCACAAGGCTTTCTTTAGTTATGTTAGGAACCTAGGTGGGAATTCCCAGATATGCTCAGAATTAGTCCAAAATGACAAAATATACATCGAACCCACAAACATTGCCAACATCCTAGCTGACAGGCTCAGGGCAAACTTCTCCCCCCCCTCCCCACCAAAAGGGCAAATATCTATCCCAGCAGAGTGCTGTCCCCTTGACATCTCAGATTCTCAGGTAAGAGCTGCCCTCTCCAAAGCAAAAAACACAGCATCAATGGGACCAGACGGTGTCCTGGGCTGCGTCCTACATGAACTCCAAGAAGAGCTAAACGCAAACATAAAACTACTGTTCAATCTCAGCCTTACTACAGGATATGTACCTAAAGAGTGGCGTACAGCAACAGTGGTCCCTCTCCACAAAGGTGGTGCCTCAATGGATCCTGGAAACTATCGCCCCATAAACCTGACTAGCTTGGTCTGCAAAGCTATGGAAAGGATTGTCATGGACCTCATAAATAAAGATATTGGGGACCTACAGACACTGGAGCCTACCCAGTTCGGCTTTGTTAAGGGCAGATCCTGCCTCTTAAACCTGGTCGATTTCTTTTAAAACAGTCACCAAGGCCATTGACGAGGGGAAGGTGGTCCACACAGCCTACCTGGACCTCGCAAAAGCCTTCGATACAATACCCCACTCGGGCATTATAGATAAGCTCACCGGCTTAAATATAAACCCCTATGTCAATAGATGGGTTGCAAACTGGCTAAAGGATAGACCCCACATGGTTAGAATTGCTGGAGCCATATCAGACTCCAAACCAGTTACAGGTGGCGTCCCACAAGGCTCAGTCCTGGGACCTCTCTTGTTCGGTATATATTTCTCGGAGGTACAGGCCAACACGGAAGGCCTGTGGCTGACCAAGTTCGCAGATGACTGCAAACTGGGCGCCATAATCGACTCTCCAGCCAACACAAGCATCCTCTAAAAGGGCCTCATAGAAACAGACAACTTGTGCCAGAGCCATGGCCTCAAGCTAAACGCCAAAAAGTGTATAGTCATCCCCTTTGGCAAAAACAAAGTGCCCACAAATTACCACATAGATGGTAATCCATTAAGTACAGAAGAAGTAATTAGGGACCTGGGGACCCAAGTTGATAGCAATCTCTCATTTGACAACCAAGTGGCCAAAGTGGTTAGAAAAACAGTTTATATAGCCCACCTAATCATGAAGGGATTCACATCTAGATCAGGGGAGGTCATCGTGCCTCTTTACTCATCCCTCATCAGGCTCATAATTGAGTACAATGCCCCTTTTGGGATGTACCTTACCAGACACCTGCAGCAACTGGAAAGACCCCAAAAGTACCTCACCAAGAGGATCAAAGGGCTCAAACAGATGCCATATGCTGCCCGGTTAAAGAAACTCCAGCTCTACTCAGTGGCATACCGCCTGCTCAGAGGCAATCTGTGCCTGACGTATAAAGCCATGTCCAACCCGGAATTAATGGACATGCTGCACCTCAGAAAATCCAAATCCCATCGAGCTACGCGCTCAAGAGACTTGAACCTCAGCACTGAAATAAATAGGACATGCTGGAGGGACAGATTCATAACCCAGAGGCTCCCTTCATTCTGGAATAAAATCCCAGTCCAGGTTAGGCAGAGTACCTCATTGACTCTCTTCAAGAGGAATCTTGATGAGTGGATGGGAGATCGTAGGTTTACCCCGGGTATCACTTCTGTGTCACTGTTAGACAGAGGCACAGTATACTAACCTCGAAAAAGGGCATAGCAAAATTAATTTAAAATGGTGGTGAAAGCCAAACACACTCTGGCTAGGCTTATAAATGCCCTAGGGCAGATAGCCTAGTATAAACCTATGAACCTATGAACCTATGACCTAATTTTTGTCCACTGTATACACCAGTAACCAGCCATGTGGCATCTTGCCTGAAAGACATAAAGATGGAAACAGGTCTGAGCAACTCATACAGCACAGTTACCAAAGTTCTTAATACACATCTTTGTCTCCCCCCCCACCATATCGGTGACAACAAACACACAACTCAATAGGTATGGCTACAGCTTACCTACCATTGGAACATTTATCGTATTGTGCCATGCTTTGTGCTATGTGTTTGTAGCCATGTTCCCTGTGGGGACACTATCATTGCTGGCCTGTTATGTGTCACCTGCATGCCATTGTAAGGGTAACTATGGTTCCATATATGCATGTGGTCTGTTTGCTATGTGATTGCTGCACATCTGTCATTATGTGTTATGGGGGATATCTATGCATGCTGTTGGACATGATCTGGGATTGTGTGGAGTATTACTACCCACATATGTTCTATCACAGTGACAGAATAGCATGTTTAGGGAACAGTTGCCAGTAGAACCACCTCTCCCACCTCATCTGGCCATGTTACCAGGCCACATCACATGTGGGATCCACCTTGGGGCCTCCTCATCTACTGGTCCTGCACTACCTTCAGGTGGAGCCATCTCAGGGGATGGTGCCCCCCACCAGGGACACACACACACATGATCCTGTCACCCAAGGTCAGGTCCAGGGTCTGTTGCATAGGGAGCTCCACAGAGACTTGGGGAATGTGCTACAGCACCTTGAAGCTCTCAGTACACAACCACAGGGTCCACATGCTTCTCCTGCTCAGCCTCCAGCCCAGGCACCTTCAGGGCCATGTAGCTGCTGTTGTGACTGGCAATGGCTAGGGGCCTTGTTCCCATTGTTTCCATATGGGGGCTCATGGGGCTTCCACATTGCAGACAACACCCACCATCCAGGATGTTTACTCACCACATGTGTCATATACCACCCCTGCAGGCTGTCTTCTCCATCTACCAACCCAACCCACATCCACAAATATACCTGCTATCCTTCCACAGATTCCCATTCCAACCTTCACAGACAAGGGCAATGTGGTCCCAACAAGGGGTTCACATGTCACATAACCATCCATGTTGCATACACTTACTGCTGTATCAATACGTGTGATGTGTGATGCAAATATAGGGGACATCTATTTATATACATATGTGTGCGTGTGTGTGTGTGTGTGTGTGTGCATGTGTGTGTGTGTGTGTATATATATATATATATATATATATATATATATATATATATATATATATATATATATGTGTGTATGTGTGTGTGTGGATATATATTATGTTGTATATATGTGTTTTTATATATATATGTATACATATAGGTGTCTGTATATCTGTAGACATACTACACACACACACACACACACACACATATATATATATATATATATATATATATATATATATATATATATATATATATATATAGGGTACATTCAGTCATCAGTTCCACAATCTCTAGCTCTCCTTCCTGCATAGTCGCACTGTTCTAACACAGGCAGGTGCCACATATGGACACAGCCTAACATTAGGGGGTATATACAGGGCCAGATTGCAGGCAAGCCTATTATACACCTATGGTATTTCAGCATGCTACATTACATGTTAACTTGAGTGTCCTGAAAATGGTGGGCTCTGGAATCCACATATTCATCATTATGGCATTACTTCTACCACCAGCGATTGATCACAGTAATATACATGTCTTTTATTACACAACACACACTATGATGGCTTACATCTTGTCAGTCAGTGCTGCTCTGCACAGTTGATGTGTATGGACCACTACCCTCAAGGACAGACTCTACTGCCCATAGCAGTTGTTCAGCTGAACATCATTACAACAACAACACCTGATGGCACATATAAATCATTCCATATCATCTATTCCATTATTATGGACCAAGTACTATAGTCAATTACATGCATATATATTTCACATACCTGTTGTGAGAATGAGGTCTGTTCTGGATAGTTTGCTTGTAAGATTTTTTTTCCTTTGCCTTGGCCTTCAGCCTGCCTGCTTTGTTTGTTTGTTTGTTTGTTTGTTTGTTTGTTTGTTTGTTTGTTTGTTTGTTTGTTTCACTCTCTCTCACTCTCACCAGTAAATGGATTGAGCTACTTTGAATAGATTGCAGCATGGATTTTGTAGGTGATGCACATGATCAGGTGATGGCAACTGCACCAGTCAGTGTCCTCCACTTGCTACCTGCATGCAGCATGCTGTGTAGTACTTCCAATTACCACTGTCATGGAAACCCACTACTATAAATCCCTACATCAGGTGGGTGTGGTCCCTTTACCTTTCCTGTATGGTGGACATCCTTCCTGTGTGTGGGCAGCAGTGTTACAGACAGCAGGTAGCAATACCTCTTGCAAGAGGACTTGCAGACTCTGGCCAGCTACATATTTGTATAAGGTTCCAGAACTACAGACAAAGTGTGAGTAGTGTTGTTATATGCATTGTATAGCACCAATGTTACAAGATTTGAGTGTACATACTAGTTTAACATGAAATGCAGTCTGTCTGCATAGATCTCAACTGTAGGCCTATCTGCATGATGGCCAGAGGTGTGCCTGTTATGTTTTGTCTGTCCATAACACAGGTCTAGTGTTAGCTATATCACTGGCAGTGTGTGTGCTGAGTGCTATCAGTACATGGTTACATCCATTTGTGTTTCTGAGTTCATATTCCTGACTAAGGGTATGTTGCAGACTTGTAACACCAGCAACTTGCTCAGTGTATGACAACACTGTTTCACATAAGGGCCTGTGTTCCAGCCTCTGTCCTCCACTTGCATACCAGGCTTTGTCCATATGACATGCGGTTAGGGGTTGTTATGTAGTGGTCTGTGATTATGTCATGTTGCCATTCCTGCCATTATTCCAGTGCTGTTGTGGCCCCCACACATATTGTGGGGTTGGGTCCATATAAATGTGGGCTTCATCTGCTCAAACATGTGTGCCCTTCTGCAGTCTAGAGGTCAATGTATGTAACAGTGTTATATGCCCCTGTAAGTCAGTCTATAGGGGGTATGCACCATAAATAACCTAGGCTGTTACATTTGAGGGATATCAGGAGTAAGCTGCCTTAAGGTTTATGGATGTACATTACCATACATTACACCTTGGGGAAATTGCTGGCCTACTGCTTACTGCCATACAGACTGTTCTGTTTGTCAGTGTGATTGTGATGGTTTCAGTTCTACATCATTATGTAACGGATACATCTCATTGTGTCAACTTACATCTTTTCACACTAGGGACTGTGTACAGAGTGTAGTTAGAGGCTGCTGGACTATACATCTGCATTACTTACTGTTGATTGTTTGTTATCTTGTGGCCCAGTCTGTCTTTACTGTTGTACTATTTGCAGGCCTTGGCCTGGGCAACAACATATGGTATGTTTTCAGATTACTATATTAAATGATCTGATTGACAGTTGCATTTATCTGTTTGTATGCATTTCAAAGTATAAACAGCTATATGACATGGCATATAAACTTTGTAAAAAACTATGAACATATGAATCAGAGCATATGGAATGCCATGGTCTCTGGGGTTCTAGTGGCTCTCAGATCCTTAGTTTAAGTTATTTATATCCACCACAGTTATAATAGTGCAGTACAGGTTAGTTAGGGTGTGTTAAAAGGATAGACAAAAAAAGCTGACAAGCAAGACAAAGAGTAAAAAAAAAAATCAAGAATGTTGTGGGGAGTCAGGGTGGGAGAACCAGGTGGGCACTGCATGTAGTTCAGGCAAAGAGTTGGTGGGAAGTAAGGGAGTGCAATGTAATATTTTCCCTAGGGCTCCAGTTCACCTGAGGCCAAGCTTTATTACAGGCCGATGATCTTGCTAACTGGCCAGTTAGGTTTAACTTGAAGAGAAGAAACTATAGCCTAGACCACACCAAGTCTCTGATGACTTGTTGATCAACAAAGTGTTGCACAGGGTTAGTTTCAGTTTGTTAGTTTGTTGTAGTCTGCCCTAATCAATCTCAGACTCTGAAAATAGAGGCACTGCAGAGTGTACATTATATGTCTTATCAAAGTACACATTTCATGTCTGGCATATTTCCTCATGATAAAACTGCTCTGGCAATAAAGAGTAATTTGAGACCATAAGTATAAAATGTTTTCTTGAATATGAAACATTCGGTACTTACGTATTTTATATAGTCCACATTTCCACTTATTTCTAAATAGCCAAAATGGTCTTAAAACCTTGTTTCTAACTTATAGTTGTGTCATTCTTATGCGGTACTGAGAAGCAATGATCTGATCCAAAATACAGAATGTTAAAAAAAAGTTCTGAATGCACTGAAAAAGAGATTTACAGAAAGAAGAAAATCACCCTTCCTTAAGGTGCAGTGATCTTAAATGAGGTTATAAGGTTACCCCTCCCCCCCCCATGAGGAATGCGGGAGAGTTTTATCCACTGACACACAATGACTTTGAATTCCATTTGAATATTTTTCCATTTGAATTTTTTTCAAAATTTAAATGAAATTCAGAATGATTCATTTGAAGTAGCATCACAGATCCAGAAAGAAAAAAAAACTATGAGGTCATAATCACCAGTTCAAATACACGGCAGTTCAAATGGGTTCCCTTTACATAGTCGACATTTCACAATGTCGACATTCATATGGCTGAGACCATATGATCGACATTTCAAATATCGACCATGAGGAACCGGCATCTCTGTACAGTGTGGTATGGAAAGATTTCCATTTTGGCACTGTAGTGCGATCTCAGAGTTGGTATATTAAAGTTATGGTGGGTGCAGGGGGTAAAGCCCCCCAGATAGCATCATTAAAGTTTTTATTTTTTTATTTTTTTTTTTTGTCTGCTTGTATGTTCGACATTTCAAATGTCGATCATATGGTCTCGGCCATATGGATTTCAACATTGTGAAATGTCGATCATATCAAGTAGACCCATTCAAATACATAGCACTGATTTTTTTTAAATGTTTCTGACTGTTGTTCAAATACTCATTTTGTAATCATATCTCACAAATAGCTCAGTCTAAAAGTGTTTTTACATCTATATTTTCAACCTAGATTTGAAGCATGAAAGCTGTCATGCTCCTGAGAAATATTGAAGAAATAGTTTATTTTTAAGCCTGATGAAAAAATACTGGCAATTTCAAAAGCTACACTAATGCCGTCTTCAAGTGAAATGGTGACATGTATCTTTTTTCATGTGCTACAACTTGTTCCCGGTATTCATCTTACTATTCTTATAGTCCTGTTTTCTGCACAAAAGACTGAATGTTCATGCTTTGTTTCAGACTTACTTAAGTGATAAAAGTAGTTTAAAACTGTTGGATAGAAAATTCAACAGAAATGTTCTCTAAATATTGAGTTAACACTGTAGTAATGAAGAGTAGTCTTTCCTTAAGATAAAGGAGTGATGGGGAAGGACTTTTTGACATTTATTTTTAATAATTCTCTTCTGTTTGAAACTCATACTTTAATAATCTTTTTCTTTTTAATTAAGTTCTCCTACCTAACACCCTTTTTTCAAGCTTGAGGTATTACCAAAATGAACTACTATAGATCTCAAAGAAGCAGGCCATTGACATATTAGTGGGAATTGATCCCATCTATTATTATATTAATGAGAGTAAGTGGGAAAAATGGCATGTTCATTCTCATATTAAGGAGAGTGGATAGAAACAAGGAATATTTATAGTCATATAAATGGGACTTTCTGGGAGCAGGCCACATCCATTGCCATATTAATTGAAGTAGATGAGAGCAAGGTACATCTGTTCTCACATTAATAAGAATGATTTGGGGCAGGGCACAGTCCCTGTCATATTCATGTCAGTGGTTAAAAGTAGCTCATATCCATTGTCATGTTATTGGGAGAGGGTATGTGCAAAGCACATCCACTATCATGTTATGGGAGTAGATGAGAGCAGGAAACATTTATAGTCATTAATGGAGTGGGTGTAAAACGGATACATCCATTGCTATAGTAATGGCAGTGAAGGGGAACTAGAAAAGTGGTGGAAAACAGTGGACCCACTGTAAGTGCTGTTCCAGAAACTCATTGACATGGGTACAAAAGCAGATAGAGTTGTTCTTTGCTGGGTAACCACCACCCTGTTTTCTTTAGCCTTTTGAGTATAAGTGGTCAAGCATAGAGATCAACATGTACACAGCTAGACAGGCAGATAAGACAGGCAAATAGAAAGGTAGACAGATAAATAGGGAGAGAATTTAGATTAGATAGATATTTTACAGTTGATTCCATTTGTAAGGGCCTAGCACCCCTGCTTAACCTCACACACCTTGGATTTTTTTAAAGTTGGAAAGTGAGGGATTAACACTGTCTTGATAAAATGTCTTGTACCAGACCCCGTGCAAACAAAATTAAAATAAAAGCCCTATATTGCATGTTGTGTTTAGTGTTGCATCGAAACTACCACTATACCAATCAGTAGCATTTATCAAAATGATATAGCAGGTGTCAAATTTCATAAATGTCATCATTTCAGGCAGGTCTGTAGAAATATTAGGAGACACCATCATTCTCTATTATTGCCAACAAAGTTAACATTTTTCATGTTTTATTTTCTGAGTAACAAACGTTGTGTACTTCTTCATTTTCACTCCAGATGGAAAGTCACTTGGGCAACAATGAATAAACGAGACAGTAAACAATGATAGTGTCTAACATCCCTCACAACTGCATTCCATTGAGTATCACATATGGAGAGCTTGAGCATTTGGATGTTTCTTCATGTCTCTGTGCTGAACTGTGAGTCAGGTACACACAAGTCTTTACTTCACAGTCAACAGCAAGAAATTTTTCCAATCTGCACTCTTAAAAGGGAGGACATAAAACTGACCTAAATGAGAGCTTTATGTTGCACACAGTCAATGAAATGATATGTACCAGAATGGAAATGGTAACACAAATTATGTTATGTCTGACCTTGTAAATGACAAAGAACCAAATTAATTTCAACAAGGAATCATCAATATTATGTAGACAGTAGTAAATGTTTGTTCAGACATGTTACTAAATACTGTGATTGCTTGTTAATGTTCTGAGTATGGCAGGGGAGATGTCCTTGTAAGTCAGCACTTGTGATGGGAAATAACATTTATGTATGTACCAGATGAAACGAACTGCAATGAAGCCTTCTACAATGGGCAAAGGTTGTGCTTTCCTCTTCAAGTATCTTTGCTTTGATACAGCTCAAAACTTTCTCTAATACCATGTTCATGAGTGAATCTGTCCCTGACTGGTGGATATTGAGATATCATGTACCTGTTAGGAGGCACCAGACAGAATGCACCACAACAACAGCATCCAGTCTGACTAACATTTACAAACATATTTGCACACATCCATCTACATCCAACTCTTTCACCTGAGCACTATGTAATGCAAAAAGCATTAGGAACAAGACTGATAGTATTACTGCCTTCCTGTGCTCCTATTCACCTGACTTGTCTTAGTTCTAAAACATTCACCACCACATACAACACTTTTTTTCCAGCTATACATATAACTTGAATGCCTGACCAGGCAAAAGAGTAGGAGGTGGTGTGATGCTACTGCACAAACAACACTCAGCATCTCAGTTGTCACCTAAGCCAATTCCTCCAATAATTCTGACCCCAGACGACTCAACTAAATTCACATTTAAATCCTCAAAGCAATTTTACCTGGTCATTGCCTACCTGCCACTACCAGCATCACTCCTCAGATTTTAAAATTTACTACTGTCCATACTCACAACAGACCCAGTAAATGCTTTATTATTTTTGGTGATTTTAATCTAAACCTACTAGGACCTATAAAACATGGACTTTATGAATTTCTTGCAAACCACAAGCTAGTCCAATAAGTGGACAATGCCTCTAGACCCAACTTTAAGTAAAATGTATACTCATTACCTGATCTCATAACTACTTCCCACCCTGTTGATATTTCCTCTATCTCCTTTCTCACTCCCTCTTCAGTGACCACTGCCCTATTCCATTAACTTTACAAAATGTTAAAATCAAATGCCTTCTAAGAATGATTTCCTTCAGGCACAAGTCTCTCCACAAACTCCTCATTCTACATGCACAACTTTCCTCCATTGACTGTCCCCAGTACTTTTGTTACTGATGCATATGCAGCTGCCAACAAATTCTCAGAGCTTCTTCTCAGCTTCAAGATACAGACTTCCCCGTGGTCAAGAAACTTCTAAAGGACTCTAAAGCTCATTGGCTCACCAAAGAATTTACAACTCTATTGAGACTATGAGAAGAACCTGGGAAAACTGGAAACATAACCCACCTCCCAGCAATTGACACCATTACAAATCTCTGAGTAACACCATAACACCACCAAACAGGCTAGCCAGATACACAAAGCCAAATACCTGAAATCAGCAAAAATGTCCTACCTTCATTCATCAAAACAATTATTGAATGAAGTTATCAATACAATGAGAAGATCTGCTCCAAGTGAAGCAACTGGTCTAGGCTTCATATCTTGCCCTTCCATTAATCTGTCACCATCTGGCTTCCTCAGAAAATTCTCTCACCCTCTCTCCTTCCCACATATTCACACAAATTCTACTCGGAAAGTACCATGTCCTACTGCAGAATTTATTGCATATTTGTACTTCTCTCAAATCCCTTCTAAACATGTTCTGCTAACACTTGAACAAATTTGACAGGCCTCTTCTCCTGGACTTGACAATATTTACCCATGCTTTCTTTACCTCTGCAGACACTACATTACCAGCACACTATAACATATCTATAACCTCTGCTTCATCATTCATACTAATCTCACCATCTGAAAATCCTACAAAAGAACTCAAGCCCATCACCTGTAATAATGTTCTCCACATATCCATCCTACCTACCCTATGTTAAAGTACTTGAAAAAAAGGTTATTTATAATCAACATACCTCATACCTGCAAAATATCACTTGTTTTCTAGAAAAAACAACATGGATTTTGGGTTGAAACTTATGACATTTTATCTAGTCTGGATGAAGGGAATCTGACTGTTGTGTTCATTGACCCATCACATGTTTTTGATATGATTGATCACTCAGTCCTACTTATCCATCTTCTAGAATTGGCAGCAACCTTGAATCCATCATTTGGTTCAAAGGCTTCTTATCTAAAGATAGGGTCTGCTCTTTCTGACACTACCTACACTCTCACAGGTGTTCCACAAGGCTCCATTCTTAAACCATTTCTGTTTTCAATCATCATTAATAAAGTCCCTCTTGATTTATGCCAATGTCTATATGCATATCATATGGTCGCCTACAGGTCTGACCCCTCTGTAAAATCCATTGAAACTGAACTCCAAAAATACCCACTTCAACTCCACAATTGGTTCACACACAAAAACTTTTATTCAAGCCTAAAAAGTCCAAATCCATGTTATCTGGCACACAAAAAAGTCCTTCTACCTCTTCACATCAGACAATAACCCTGAATCACCTGAATCTACAACTTTGTTTAGATATATGGGTTTATGGCTAGACCTATCCCTTAACTTCCAAGAACACATTGAGGAAACTATGAACAAACATCAGCTGCCTACTCTTCTAGATCAACAAGATCTCTCTGTTCCTCCCTACCCCTGCCAGAGCAGCTATAAGCAAGGATATCCCTCTCTCACAACTTGAGTATGGACTCCCCTTCTTTCCCTCTTCCTCTGCCAAAAACCTAACCACCCTTCAAATCTTCTCAAATAAAATCTGCCACTTTACAGCAAACTCCCCTCGGAATGAAAATAATTGTCTCATTCTTTGTAAGGCTGAGTGGCTGCCAGTGTGAGATAGAACCAACCTTCTTGGCTCTCTTTTTTCAAAATATTTCATCCTTCTCCCCTCTTGCCTCAAAGCTGTTTGCTGCATTTATGACCTATAATTTCAAGAGACAAAACAGAAGTGGACCATCTACACAAATGCCTTGTTTTAGGCTATATTCTACTAGCCATATCACCTCAGTCCTTGCTCCAAAGCTATGGCGTTCATTTCTGCTTGACATAGTTGAACTCACTGACAACTCAGTTTTCAGATTTCAGTTCAAGCACTTTTTAAAAAAAGCAACATGAATGCAACAGTCTAAATACAGGGTATATCACATAACTCTGCACCACCTGCAGATTAGGTCCATAAAAACAAATCCCTTCTTATCCGCTTTCTATTTACATTCCTGCTCTCAACAGTCAGCTGACCTACCCGGTAGATACTAACTCTTCTGGTACAGCTCCACATAACAAACCTCTCACATACTCAAATGAGGGATTACTATTTGGCAGATCATATCCTACTTATTTACAGTAGCATAATCTATGCTCAAACTTATTCTCAAAACTTCCTGATTTCCTCCTTCTATCCATTTGTTTCATTTTTATTAGTCTTTTCTTTTATTTTTCTTGATTCCTCTTATGTAAATATGTACACATATTTTGCTTTTGAAGTATTTGCTTGACTGTAACAAATAAGTTACCTCCATGTAAATGTAGAGTGTCCTGTATTCACGTATTATATGTCTACCTTTATGCATACACACAGCTTCTTGTGTACTAATGTATTTTATGTTAACACCATGTTGACGTACAATTTTCTTTTATTCATATAACCCGAGTTGAGCCTGCAATTGGTCATTTGTGATCTGTGCCCTACCCCTGTAAACAAATATAAATACATAAATTAATTAAATAAATAAATAAATAACACTGAAGCTCATCTCAACCCTTGTGCTGCTCAGTCTGACCCTCATGCACTGAGTTAGCACAACTTAAAAGACAATGATTAAAACACAAGCATAAAAAATTATGCATTTGTATACTTACTCAACTTACAAGAAAATTCATCTGCAGAAAGTGGATTGATAGGCTTTCTACTAACAATAGAGGGGTTGGAAGGATAGTAAATGCCCATTGAAAAAGGTTTCTTCTTTCACTAATTGATTCCATATGTATGCATCTGTTATATCTGACCTCAGAGGCCTTATGCAGTAGGTTGCTATTAGGAAGAATCAAGTCAGTGAAAATTAAACCTGTCTTGGCATTCAATGCTAGAGTAACGCAACAAGCAATGACTCAAAAAGCTGACATCCTGGAATGTAAGTATGTCAAAGGAGGTTATATCCTTGAATCTCAGTTGAAACAATACTTGCAAAAGGTTTGTAACAATGACCAAAAGGTCATGGCACAAAAGTTGCTAATGAAGTCATTTTAGAAGCAAGCAGTAGATAACAGCCATATCTCTGACATCAAATGTTCTATTGTTGGATAGTCAGCTAAAGACAAAACACAATGCATTTAGCAAGCTGTATAGAAAGGTTTTGTTTACAAATTGCAAGTTCCTTCCTAGATGGAGGAAAGAAGATAAAAATCTAGTCTGTCTTTCAGGTCTAGTACCTTTTGAACTCATTAATACATATTGACAGTTGGCTAATTACATGTGACACGTCTAGCTGGTCACTGTTGCCCAGAACAGTTTGTTTGTGTCTTTCGGCTTTTCCCGGCTAGGGGTCGCCACAGCGGAACTCCGGTCCGCTAATGATTGGCAGTTGATTTTTACATACCGGCTTGCCAGGCCTGATGCACAACCTTCAACGAAGGTACGCCCATTCACACGTCTCCACGCAGAAGACGCTCTAGCTGAGAGTCGAACAGGACAGCGTCTTATTGTGAGGCCCAGAGCAGTAAGGAAGAAAATTAAACTGAAAAAAAATATCATCTAAATAAGAAAAAAAAAACTTTGTATTTCTTGCTTAGTTGAAGTCATTTTCTTACAGTCAACCTGCGTAATCAGGCCCTGAATACTGCAAATTTATTACTGCAACTAAGTTACAATAAAAGAAAAGCATTGTATGGTGTTGGTGTTTCAAGCACAATCATCTAGAATGGGACAAGGTGGCCAACACAACTAGTATAACAGGATTGATTGAAATTACAGCACAATAACACTAAAAAGCATTACAGAGTTGAAATAAAAATAAAGCTAGTGATGCACATCTAAAGTAAAAAGGGGTTGTTACTCCCATGGAGTCTACTCCTGGAAAGAAAACAGGAAGGTGAATAAACTAACTAAAGACAATTGGGACACCACTTTTGGAAAGAAGTGTTAGTTGTTCTTAAGCAAGAAATAGTGGTTCACAAAGTGTACCTTGAGCCTGCAGTGAGTTTCAAACCATGCCCCCTACAATTTTTTTTATAAGACCTTGCATGTTGTGGCTTTTCCCGGTTAGGGGTCACCACAGCAGAACTCCAGTCCGCTAATGATTGACAGTAGATTTTTTACAGGTGCCGAAGGGCCAGCTTGAAGCCCGACCTTCCATGAAGGCACACCCATTCTACGCATGTTTTTCAAACACCACTCAACCGTGGGGAGGACATGCAGACTGCACACAGAAGGCACTCCAGCCAAGAATCGAACAGGAGAACCTCTTGCTGTGAGGCAACAATGCTACCGTTGCACCACCGCGGCTTTAATGCATGATTTTTTTTCAGATTCATCTTCCTGATTCTTTCATATGTATATTTATCTTCTAGATTGTTTAAACATGCTTTAAAGTTTAGGCTTAAACATTTTCCCAGCAAGAAGTGAAGCAAAAATTTCTAACCAATAATAACAAATTAATCCAGAACATTTCAATTGTAAAAGACGATTTGAACTGATGTCATTATATTATTTTATACCTCTCTCAACCATCCAAATTTTCGCAGAATGTCCAGATTTTGACTCATATTTTTGCTCTGTTCCTCATAAAATGTGTTGTTTCCTGTCAAGTCACTGAGGACTGAAGTCACTAGATAATGACATACATTTTAGTTTCAGACTTCATAGCCTTAGAAAATGCATGCTAACACAAATCCTGTTATTCTTGCAACTGTATAAATTTATCAGAGTAATATTTAAAATCAGTCCCTGTTTTGGGGCTTTTGCCCCCCCCCCATTATTTTAGGCTTTGTCCAGATTTCTTGCACTAAGAGTTTAGGAGGTATGCATTATAGTCCACCACTGTCTGTGCTTATCAATTACAGCCATTAATTGACTGTGTGCAACTCACATATCTGATTTAATTAATATGGTCACAGTAAAGTTTTTCAAATAGGTTTACATAAATGCACACTAATTCTGCAGAACCAGGCTAATAATTATTTAACTTGCTCGTGATTGGTAATTTTCACTCAGAGATATTCTCCATATTCAGCAGCTACAGCCACAGAGTCTGAAACTCAAATGTCTGTCATTATTTAATGACTACAACTTCAATGATTTGACAGAAAACCACAATATTAGACAAAATCAGGGATGTTCTGCAAAATGAAGGAAGTCTGAGAACTATGGTCCTGCAATGCCAGTATAATACTAAATGACAGTAGTCAGTCATTTTCATCTACAGAAAGACCCCATACACAGATGTTATACTTACTTTTTTGACTATGCATATATTGGAAACCTAAGTGCAATAAAATAAAACAAAAAAAAAATATATATATATATATATATATATATATATATATATATATATATATAGTACTGTAGTGAGATTGCTGCAAGTAGTTATTGAATATGGATTAGCAAACTGAATTCCATGTTAGCTCCTGTAATCTTAAACTGGTGCTCCTTCCTGTCATTTGTGGGAGCCAATGGTAACTGCTGGGCTACAGTACTGCATGCCCCTCCCAGAATCTGGTCACACTTTTTACATCATAAATACAGATTTGGTTTAGGTGTGCTGCTAACAATTTCCCAGGGGCAAACACAAAGTGTTAGCTGTATTTTAATCTTAAAGTGAAAACCCCCTTAGGAAATGTTTCCTTTACTGGCACAGAATGTTCATTACTTGCAGAAAAGGTCAGTTGAAGTAAATGGTTTCAATCTGTATTGCAACTCTGAGGCAGATAAAATTGCTGTCATACATTTTTGTGTATAATAGACTTCAGAGAAGCACTTATTATGAAAACAATTTAATATGCATCAACCAATATATACATGTTTCATCTTAAAATAAATTAATGGTTGTTTTCTTTGGCAGTATTATCTCAATCACTTTGTATAAATTTTAGTGGATTTAACCTTGTATTTTACACATACACACATTTAGTTTGCCAGCCCCATGGTATTGCCACTACAAAGCCATCCTCTGCTTGTATCTGGTTGCTTGGCAGGATTATTAAAAAGAAAAAAAAGCTTACCACACTTTACTAACTCAACTACCGTTCTTCTTCTATGTCTATTTGCAACTATTCCCTTCCATTTAATATTTACAGGTTTCTTGATTGCTCATGTAAAGTGCACTGACATGCTCTTCTCCATAGGGTGCTGCAATTACCTGGTACACTGTCTATTTTTTTATTTATATATATTGTTTTTTTAATAATTTAACAAATTATCATTTGATAGCCAGGTTAGTCTCCCTAGACTGGTAACCTCTTTTCAGAGGAGATCCAAAGTGATATTTATACTATTAGGGGAAATTTAGCCAGGGATTCAGGGAACTTCCCTACACTTTTTGATAGGTGTCATGGGATCTTTTTTCATCAAACTGACCTACCAGGAACTCAAGCAGATGTGGCCTCAGCTTAACATCTCATCCAAAGGACAACACGGCTAGGAGTGTAGCAGCTTCCTTATGCTGCACTGCAGTATCAGTAATTAATATACCTAGGATGGTAATAGAACCCACAAACTTCTACACCAACGGCAAGTGTGCTACTTATTGCATCACTGACACTTTTATGTTATTATTACTATTGTTTTAAGTAAAGAAATGCCACACTATTTAAAAAAATAAATAAATAAGAGCAACACATAAATAACTGGACTTCAGCAATGCTATTCAAAGCAGCTACAGTGTGTTACTTCTGCATTGGCCATGGATCCCACTGGAGCTCTGGGCCCAGGGCAATGGCCTGAATTTCCCCTGCTATAATCTGTATCTGAAGGCAAACAATCACTGGGAAAGACCAAACAGGGTTCCATAACTATAACTGCCTGGATCCTGGAGATACTTCTGTCAGAAGTGAAGGCCTCCAAAAAGCACATCATCTTTCAAAAGACAAGTTTCAGAATCATTGAACGAGCAAAGGTGCAAGCAGAGGATTGACAAGTCAGTCAATCAAAAAGTACAAGTCTCAAGAAAAAGGATATTAAGTGTTTTTCAAATATGGGCAAATAAGAAGAATCTTTTGAAGAAACTGATTAACTAGGCACAGTTTTGCCTTCCTCGGGTGCATGGTATGCACAAATAACTAAAATATGCACCTTGGTTGCGAAATAACTGAGACTTAGGTCAAACATGTGCCTGAAAAAGTAAAATACAACTGCACTGCAATAGGATTCTCCTCCACACAGACGAAGAGCCTCTTCCAGTGATCAGAATATGTCTGATCACTGGAAGATCTTCTGACATTTTCAGCCACACAACAAAACAAACAAAAACAAAACACACCCATATGGGAGGTTGTACCCCCATACCCTCTGCAACTTATATATAATAACTCTAAGTTCAAGCTACATTGGGGAAAGGGCAAACTCCTGATTCTCACAATTAATGGTAACTGACATTTTAGACAACTTGTAGACTGTTCATAAAGTCAGCATATGGAATATCAGTTTCAAAATGACAAAACATAAAACTTCCATCTGCACTAACCATGCTCCAAGGATTACCCCAGAGCAGGCTAAACAAACAAGTGTTTACTAATTCTAACTCTAAGACCACACAATCCCTCAGGAAAGGAAATGTTCCCCTAACCAGGGGCTGTGGATCTCCTACAAATGTAGACCAACTGTTTCTGTCAACCAAATGTGTCAACCAAACAGGTGTTGACATTGTCCATGTTCAGCCAGTAGTAAGAGAACCACACACACACACACACACACACACACACACACACACACACATATATATATATATTTATATATATATATATATATATATATATATATATATATATATATATATATATGTGTGTGTGTGTGTGTCAGGGTCCAGGTATTTACATATAATAATAAATTCAGCATAATACTGACATTCCAACATTCCATATCAGTACCCTACTGAAGTTCTTGTGGTGACCTCAGTCACTTTTTGCTTTTCCCCAAGTTGTTTCTAATCAGTTTCTGACATTGCAATGGTTTATGTCCTGTACTAGAACATTTACATGCCACCATGTACACTCTCATCCACTGCGTTATAAACCACTGAATGTGGTGAGCAAGCGCTGTCAGTCAATGAGAAAAGTTTAATATTTTTTGAGATAACTTAAGATTATTAGGTCTTTACTCAATGGATCTAAGTGTTACCCAGATCGTATGGTCCATTACCAGATCCATAACACTTCTCTGCACTATGCAGAAAAAGGAGTTGTCTTCCTGTTTATTTTTCTGTGATAGCACATTCTGACAATCTCAGCAGACCAGGAAGAGCTCTGGTCTCAACTTCTTTACCACACGTTTTAGGCCAAAGAACACTGCATGTATCTCCACCTACTTCATATGAATATCATTTTCCCAGAAAAAAAGAGAAGCTTAGATGAGCTCAGCATCCTGCTATCAAAGCATCTGTCATCAGAATCTGCAACAGGTACTGATGCAGAAAGGTGAGATCCACTGTGAGACTGACAGGAATCATCCACCAATGCAGTTAGTTATCAATGACTAGGTCTAATGCTAACAATGGCATGATTGTTTATGCAATGACACCTTGCAGTCCTTTGCAATGCCTTTATGCTCAGGCTTGTTTATGGAACAGTGAAGATTATACACACCATAAAAGCCAGCAGTCAAACAGCCTGGATGCCCTACTGTAACTTGACCAAGGTTGCTAAGGCTATATGACTTTCAGGTCCCTCTCTATGGGCAGAAATGACCAACAATGAGAACTGCTCAACTCCATGCTCATAAAGGTAATCCTCTGAGCTGGTGTTTAGAGGTGGTTTAACAATTTATAGACACTTTCTGAACTTACAAACATGACAGACTCCAAATCAACTATTCTGCTAGAGAGTTCCTTGGCTATACTTGCAGGAGCAGTCAGTTTCCCTAATAATATTCAGCAGCCAGTTAATTGGGTTTTAAATGCATGAATACATTCAGTGAAATACATTTTCACCTCCTCATGTATAGTATCTCTGACATAAGGGATTGCTTTTTGTGTGAGACTGCAATGCACTATAATGGGGAGTTTTTCCTTTTTCCACTGTTGTATAACCATGGAGCTATTACATATAATTTAGGAGAATGATGGCTTGCATCCCACTTATTGGGGCCTCTTCTCCTCAAAAATGCTAGTTTTGATGTGTATGTGGGTGGAGCTTAGCTGAAATATGTTCTCAGTTAGTTTGTTTTTATACAACTGTGGCTTGATCATTCATAAGAGAAGCAGAGCAATTATGCTGTAAAGAGACTCTCCTGCAAGGCATCTGCCAGAATAGCTGGCATGTTGGTGGATGTTCTGTGAGCAGAGAAGTAACCAAATGTAATATCTTGTCCTCAAAGGAAGTCCATGCAGAGTGAGCAGAAGTATCCTCCTGTGCAGGCTCTAGAAAATAATGCCCACAAGCTACCCGTCATGTCCACTGATACCACTTAAGAATCCTGCTAAAGCAGTGACATGATTCCCATGATCAGTCACCATCCAGAATCTGATGCGCAGTCATTCAAGTCACTGAGGACCAGAATGGGATTGAAATGTCTGGTCTGTTTTGGTATAATAATGTCTGGAAATGAATCCTTTCCCTTTCTTAAGAGGACAAACAGGCTCAGGAGGTTCTTTGGTGGAATGAAGTGAAAGCCTGCTCTGGATCCCTAGTCTATTCCTTAAATGGAGCTATTTGTCATCCTAAAACCCACCAGTCTGTTGTCCCCAAGCTGAGACAAACTCAGACTGCCAGCCTCCCAAAGGCAGTCCTGTGGGGCAATCAGATGAATATACTGAGCTCACACCTTAATTTATATCCTGTTGTATGCTGATGTGTGATGTAGTGCTAGTACAGCCTACAGTCCTGTTGGGTGAGATACACTACCATTGTATTGTTGAAGAGAAAACCTTACTGTACAAAGTAAGACAAACAGAGAGCAGGAAGCTTACAATACAGCAAATGAAGTATGCACCACTGAAAATGGCTATCAAAAATGCTTAAAAAGTGTATTTTCTGTGATACTCCATCCTTGGAAGATACACAGACATAAATTGCTGTGCAGTATGGATATAACACATCATGCTGGTCTTAGTGCCATTTATCATGAGTCATATGATTTGTAATACTCCAGAACAGTCCTACACCAAACTTTACAGACTATTGGTGTACACAATTTAGGCGTGTACTGTTGTATGTTTGGCATGTGTTATTGGGTCAATCTTTTTCACTAAAGGTACCTGCATGTATTTAAATGTGTGCAGCAAGCTGCTTGTATTGATGCGGTACAGCACTGTCATGAAAATTTGATGTACAAGTAGAATAATGATGCTGTTAGGGAAAGTTTGTTTCATAAGGTAATGTGTAGGATATGGGGTTAGAGGCAAAGGGAGGGTTAGGATTAGCATACATGAGTAAGAATGGGCAGGGGGCTTTGCCCATCCTTGAAAAGGGAGCTGTCCATGGCAAAAACACATCTACAAGCTTTAAGGTACACAATGTTATCTATTTTTTGATATATAGGGTCAGATTCCAAAATAGTTGTTCTCAGTGTAACTCTTCCCTGCTTCCCAAAGATTGCTTTCAATGTCAATGACTTACTTCAGTGTAAGACCTATCTATAAACAGACTTAGACTGTAGGTCAGATTCAAAATGACCTGCTGTCAGTGTAATTGGTCACTTACACTGAGAACAACCCCTGGATTCTCCAAGGCCTGCTCGGCTTGCAGGATTAGTGCAGGAGCTCCAGCAGGCAATATGTCTGCTGTGCGATCCAGGTATAACCTGTAGGGGGCGTGCACAAGCACTCCTGCACTAGTCCTGCACGGACTCAGCCCCTGTATGCAAATTATGCCATTTGCAGGAGAAATCCATGCAAATGAGGTGAATTTGCGATCCAGGAAGCTGGAAACGACCATGCAGGACTAGTGTAATCTGCAGAAATGTACTCCGCCAGTAATGGAGTGCATTTCTGCAAATTACAAAATGGAGCCATGACAGCTCCAAATAAAGGGTGGATATCATGTATAAAGCATGCCAATGGCCAACTATAAGGCCATTGGCATGGAAAACACTTGCAAAAAAAAAATCAACTTTTATTTTTTTTTAGCCGATCTCGGCTTTTTAAGTGTAGGGCAGTGGTGCGCAAATGGGATCGGGGGGGTAAGAAAAAAAAAGCTAAAATAAGCATTATAACCAAAATCACTATTTTGCCATTATACTCAATGGCAGGCAGAAGACAACATGGCCAGTCAATAGTAGTTGCTAAGGGGGGAGGCTCAGTGTGGGACATATAACTATGCATTAGCAGGCAATCCTATGCAGATGAGGGGAATGATAGTGAATCCCAGATTTCCCCTGCATGCTAGTCAGCACCCAACAGTGTAAGAGCAGGAATAGCTTGGTGCAAGCCTAGGAGTTAACTGACATCATAGGGGAGGGGGTGTCAGGCATACTGCAAGCGGATTGGAGCCCAGTGGCTTGGGTTTTCCCTTAGCTTAACAGAGCTAAGCAAGGGGGTATGTCTGAGGCTGCCTAGCACTCTTTGCATTGCCTAAGTGGGTGAGAGCACCATGCACCGGGTTTTAAAGGGAAAAAAAAGTAAACCAGGAAATAGCAGCTCTGTGCACATTTGAGCACTGTGTTTGCGTGGCACGCCCCCGGGCTTAAACAGGAAGGCAATGGGAAGGGAAAACAGCAGTAGGAAGGTAATCTAGGAGAACTAGCATAGCTGGCAGGTGAAATGTATCAGACTCAGCTAATTACACAGGCAGCAGACCGGCCCAGCCCAGTACACTACTATAAACTATGCAAACACCTTACCCTCTGGTTTTTCCCATACTCTACACCACCGGTGTATACAAGCAGGGAAGATTTAACAAACAAAACAACAAAATGATAGGGGCTGCAATAGCTATCATACAACAGCATGTGGAAGAGGCTGAGGGTGGTGAGGATGTGAATGCTGTCGACCAACCCACAGTGAGGAGATGGAGAAGAGTGTGCAGACCCAGGGTAACCTACCACAGGCTACATGAGCTGGAGATAGTGGAGTGCTATAGAGTGGAAAGGGACCTCTTACAGCAAATCGTTGAGCTGTGCTGGCCATGCCTGACACACAGAACTAACAGAGGAGACCTCATCCCAGTGGATACCAAGGTATGTGTAGGCCTAAGAATACTAGCTACAGGTACCTTCCAAAGGCCAACTGGGCATATGTTGGGGATCTCACAGGCATCAGCATCCAGGGTACTCCACCAGTTCCTGGATCCCATGTCAGCACATGCCGGTGAGCACGTATATTTCCCCAACACCCGTGAGACATTGGCCAGCAATATGCAACTGTTCTACCAAATAGCAGAATAGCCTGAGGTAGTGGGTGCTATAGACTGCACACACATATACATCAAAGCACCACTTGGTGAGCGGGATAGGGTCTACATCAACCGCAAGGGCTTCCCCTCCATCAACTGCCAGGTCATGTGCAATGCCCAGAGCATAATAATGAATGTGTGTGCTGGCTGCCCTGGAAGCTATCACAATTCCCACATCTGGCATCTGACACAGCTGTACCAGAGATTTGCCAATAGGGACATCCCTTACGGTCACCTAGTGGGAGATGCTGGTTATGCACTGGAGCTGTGGCTGATGACACCCATCAGAAATGCACACACACTTGAACAAGAAGTCCATAATGAGGCACATGCACAGACCAGAATTATAATAGAGCTTGTGTTTAGGATGCTCAAGTCATGGTTCCAGTGCCTGGACACATCCGGTGGAGCCTTGGAGTACTCACCAGCTACATGTAACCAAAGTGTCATTGTATGTGCCATGCTACACAATATGATCCTGCGGAAACAGCTGAAGCAGGAATAGCATGGGGCAGGGCCACACAGCCCCCACCATTGCCAAAGCCTGCACAAGCACAGAGTGACTCAGAGGAGAAACAACCTGAGCCTGCTCCAGTAGGCAGAAGGAGGCATGCCCAGTATGCCCTGGCCTTGGCAAAGAGGTAACACATAGCACATACACTGACACAGGAGGGACCCAGGAAATGACACCTCTCTCTGCCTCGTACATACAGTAAAAGGGATGCCAAACATGACACAACCTGTGTTCAACCATGTGTAGGGAGTGTACTATGTTCTTCCAACATAGGCAGCCCTGCAGCACCACCCTCAATACTGCGACACCCACAAGGTAATTCACTCAATCTACCAATTGCCAAATGGAGTAGAATGTGTTGTTACCTGTATCTGTGGTGTGGATGTGAGCATGCAAGGGAATCGGGTGGCTGAATGGTATGCCAGCAGATAGTAGACACCTATAGTGGCACCATGAGATCTGTAACAAATACTGGTGTCACCATAGTAGCCAATACTACACAGGGTGACAAAACCCACTGCAGGAAATGTGCTGGATCATATGTGTGCCCATATGACTCACACATGCCAGTCAGGGAGGTTCACATACCCAACAACAGGGTCAGCCAGCAGGACAGGTGTAGACAAACACAAACAAAGGCTGTGCTATGGGCTCTGAATGATGCCTATGGGTAACCTCCCCCCCAGGCCTACACAGACAGAATACAGCAGGTCAAGCAGTGGGATGTTAGTTCTGAAGGGTAGGAAGTCAGAAACTAATATGTAGGTCAATCAAAGCTAAGACCTGTAGTGCACTGATATGCCTCTAGTCAGCATAATAGGTTAGAATACAGAATGAGATAGAGTACCTGACATACCCGTACAGTCATACCAAATGTGTACAAGTGTCAGGTGTGCCTCCCAATCCTGTGTAGAAATGTAGTAACAGTAAGGTGTGCCCCACCCAGTCCTGTGTAGAAATGTAGAAACAGTCAGGTATGCCCCCCCAATCCTGTGTAGAAATGTAGTAACAGTCAGGTGTGCCCCCCCAGTCCTGTGTGGAAATTTAGAAAAAGTCAGGTGTGCCCCCTCCATCCTGTGAAGAAATATAGAAATAGTCAGGTGTGCCCCCCAATCCAGTGTAGATATTTAAAAACAGTCAGGTGTGCCCCCCCCACTCCTATGCAGACATGTAGAAACAGTCCCCAATCCAGCTTAGAAATGTAGAAACAGACAGGTGTGCCCCCTCCCCAATCCTGCATAGAAATGTAGTAACAGTCAGGTGTGCCCCCCTCCCCCAATCCTGTGTAGGAATGTAGAAACAGTCAAGTGTGCTCCCCCTACCCTACTTAGAAATGTAGTAACAGTCATGTGTGTCCCCCAAAACCTATTTAGTAATGTAGTAATGGTCTGGTGTGCCCCCTAAACCGATGTACACATGTTGTAACAGTCAGGTGTGCCCCCCACAACCCTATGCAGAAATGTAGTAACATGTATGTGTAGGTATAATACCAGTGGAGCACAGATGCACAGAGGTGGCCAAGGTAGCAGGATAGGTTGTAGCATTTGCACAATATGCAGGTATGAGTGTGGTAGGTTGGTGTGTGTTTCATACTGTGTGAGAGTGGTCAGTATATATGCATGTTGAGGTAAGACCGGGTGGCCATTGCCCGCTACTGCTGATGACACAGACAAGTCCTCACAACTGCAGTGGCAAGGACAATTCCCACAAGTATAACACATGCTAGCAGTAAGCCAGTGTAAATGTATGGTGGTAATATGTGTCACCATCTGAAAGACTGAAATCTCATGGCAGTTGAGCTAGATATACAAGCAGTACACAGGGGAAAGTACCCCAGACATACAGTATATATTGTGTCACTGTGAAATGGAGACACCCTTGGAACTGTACATAAAGGTATACATCACATTATCCGGTCCTGTAGTAGAGGATACTGGTGTTGTCTGCCTGAACAATTGCAGACCACAAAGGCGGTAGGACTGATGTATTGGGAAACAGCTGATGTACCTGCACATTCCAGCATAACTGGAATGCCCCATGCATATCTGTGTGTCAGATGCAAGTAGTGTCCATAGCACACATGCACCCAGCTCACACAAACACCACCCACAGGTACAATATGACCCCACCTGTATATGACAATAGCGAAAGAATGCATCATGCAGTGCAGGTGTCCCATGCAGGTGTGTCCGTAGCCATAAGTAGCACCCTGCCAGCATCCACACCACCTGATCAAGACTGATAGAAGGTAAAGGCATGAACACCTAGCACACCTACCCTGTCACCCCAGGGGAATATACTGTATGGCGGTCTGAGACTGTAGGACTGACAGAATGCAATGGCCTGCCACATCTGGCCTGCATCAACACCTAATGGCCTACAGGCCTCTGCCAAAGGCCTGTGTCTCACACATACTGCCAATGCATGTTATGCCATGGACACCCAAAAAACAACATAACACACTCCACATAAGCCATATGCAAGGCCATTTGGACAAACCACAGTAACATGTCCACCATGTCCCACTGCATGAACTATGGACCAACACAAACACACAGCTATGATGGGGTGATCACCTTAGGGAAAGTATCAGAGAATATATGCATAATCTATGGAAGAGGATAGAATAACAGAGGGGGGTGGGAGCATGGGCAGCATGGAATGTGCAATGTCCGACACAAAGCTGTGTGCACACACTATCTCTGGCTGCAAACACATAAATGGGTGGCTACATACTTGCCCGTACATCACAATAGGGGTTATGTCCTGACTCGTGGCCCCCGCCTCTGGGTAACCTGTGTGAATCAGCTGTGAGGTATTATCACAGCATGATAAGGCCATACTGTCATGTTGATGGATGTACAAGTATGGGATCCTCTGCCAGCACTGTACCAAGGTGCTGAACCGGATACATAGACCCAGCAGCAAGTGTCTGCAGCTCCCCCTCCAGAATGGCATAATTCACCATAAATATGTAAGCATCTGCCCATATTACTGGACACAGCTGCTGTCACCCTTGTCCTCCAAGACATCACTGTGAGCAGGAATGTCCACCTGACAGTACATGAGAACAGAAAACATCACAGTGTACAACAGTACACATGTCTGAATATCTCTGCTAACAGCAGTACCATGTAGTTAAAGCAGCACAAACACAATCTCCTACAGTACACACTATCCCCTGCACAGTGTGTCCTCATATTGCCAAATGATCAATGGATGCCCTGCAGAAACAGTTTGCTACCTGTAGATGTACAACACAAAGGTCTGCAGTGGAGTACAAACTACCTGGAATCGATCCACACATTCAATACAGAAGGGCATACTGGGAATTCTCACACACTTAGACAAATGAAGGCAATGTCAGACAGCAACATACTGAAAGATCATACTGGGCATGTTCACACATGAAGCCCATGTCTGCAAACAACAGTGGACCATACATATCTGCCAGTTGCAGATGTTAGTGCATACACTCCTCAGTATGCACCAGTCATGCTTTGCACACACAGTGGATAGGAATACAGACATATATCCATGGACAACACACTATAATAAGCCAAAAATAGATGTACATAGATGTGTGGAAGAGAGTGACTGTGACAAGGAGCCATCCATTATGAGGCCTGTCCCACCCAGCACACAGCCAAATGGCTACAACCACATGAGGTGTAAATGTCACTCACTGTAGACATTAGCCTCCGGTATCCATCAGCATTACAGACTATGTGGTGCAAGTGCTAGCTGTGCAACATGACTGTACAAGGAAGTAGTCATCTAGCAGCTGTATACACGTGCCTGTGGAATATAACCCTGCTTGTGCCCGCATGTGGTGTGTCAACCTCTAGATGAATGGGTTATGGCCCATGCACACACACTGCCATCCCCATAGCCCTTCTATGACAAGCCTGCTGAGGTCATCCACTTTGAAATACACCTTTGAGAAATGTGTAGCCCAATAATCTCCACGGCATGTCCAATAACTGTGTACTGCTGTAGTGTGATAAATTAGTTAGGTTGGAATTCTATTCCCAGACATGGGAACTGTGTGTGTCTCTGTGTAGAGAGCAATGCTTTTTAGGCTAGTCACACTCACTGCAACTCAAATGCCCTACTTTGGCAAGGCTGCTGATGTCATTCACTGTAAAATATACCTTTGAGAAAGGTGTAGCCCAGTAATTTCTGTGACACATCCTGTAACTGCATCCTGCTGTTGTGTGATAAACTAGTTAGGTAGGAGTTGTAATCCCAGACCTAGCAACTGTGTGTGTGTGTGTGTGTGTGTGTGTGTGTGTGTGTGTGTGTGTGTGTGTGTGTGTGTGTGTGTGTGTCCTTGTCTCTGTAGACAGCAATGCTTTTTAGGCTAGTCACACTCACTACAATTCAAATGCCCTACTTTGGCAAGGCTGCTGATGTCATTCACTGTGAAATACAACTTTGGGAAAGGTGTAGCCCAGTAATCTCCATGGCACACCCTATAACTGTGTACTACTTTAGTGTGATAAACTAGCTAGGTAGAAGCTCTAATCCCAAACAGGGCAAATGTGTGTGTGTGTGTGTGTGTGTGTGTGTGTGTGTGTGTGTGTGTGTGTGTGTGTGTGTGTGTGTGTGTGTGTGTGTTCCTGTCTGTGTAGAGAGCAATGTTTTTAGGCTAGCCACACTCACTACAATTCAAATTCCCTACTTTGGCAAGACTACTGATGTCATTCACAGCAAAATACACCTTTGGGAAAGGTGTAGCCCAATAATCTCCATGGCATGTCCAATAACTGCATACTGCTATAGTGTGATAAACTAGTTAGGTAAGAGTTCTAATACCAGACATGGCAACTGTGTGTGTGTGTGTGTGTGTGTGTGTGTGTGTGTGTGTGTGTGTGTGTGTGTGTGTGTGTGTGTGTGTGTGTGTGTGTGTGTGCGTGTATGTGTGTGTGTGTGTGTGTGTGTGTGTGTGTGTGTGTGTGTGTGTGTGTGTGTGTGTGTGTGTGTGTGTGTTTTTGTCTGTGTAGAGAGCAATGCTTTTTAGGCTACTCAAGCTCACCACAAATCATATGTCCTACTTTGGCAAGCCTGCTGATGTCATTCACTGTGAAATACATCTTTGGGGAAGGAGTACTTCAGTGATCCCTGTGGCATGTCCTATAACAGTGCAATGCTGAAGTGTGATACAGTACTCTGGTAGGGGTTCTGTTCCCACACATGGCAGATGTGGATGTGTGTGTGTTTCTATGTATGTGTAGGGAGCAATGCTTTTTAAGCTAGTCACACTCACTACAATTCAAATGCTCTACTTTGGTAATCCTACTGATGTCATTCACTGTGAAATACACCTTTGGGGAAGTAGTACTCCAGTAATCTATGTGATGCATCCTATAACAACGTAATGCTGTAGTGTGGTATATAACTCTGGTAAGGGTTCTATTCCCATACATGGCAGGTGTGGATGTTTGTGTGTGTGTTTCTATGTCTGTGTCAGGAGCAATGTTTTTTAGGCTAGTCACACTCACTACAATTCAAATGCCCTACTTTGGCAATCCTGCTGATGTCATTCACTGTGAAATACAACTTTGGAGTAGGAGTACTCCAGTAATCCCCATGGTGCATCTTATAACTGCGTAGTGCTGTAGTGTAATAAACCAGTTAGGTAGGAGTACTAATCCCAGACATGGCAGGTGTGTGTGTGTCTGTGTTTGTCATTCGTATCCTGTCTGGAGGTGGTTGTGAGTGTGTAACAATTGAACTCATTGTCGAGTGGGTTTTGCAAATTTCTTATATGGTGGCCCTAGTATATGTCAAAATGTCCACCATACAGGGATAACAGATGTGAAATAGCCGAGAGGCTGGGGTGCAAATCCATACCCCTACATGTGACATCAAGGCAAGGCGAACAAAGTTAGCAACCCTTGTATTACCCAGAGAACAGTCTCAACCCATGTCTCATACACACACACACGCACTTGCCTAGGTAACAACCGTTATGTAGGTAGTACCCTGCATATTGCCCACTGATAGTAACAATGGTGTGATTGCAGTGGGTTACAGAGGACATGGCACCCTGTCCATCAGTCCAATAGGCATGTACATGCAGACAATGCACCCTCCCTATGTTCCCCACTGGATACCTGTAACACCTGCCATCAAATGTGACCCAATAGGACATACCATGTCTGAAACACATTCCCTGCATGGACAGATGCCACTGACACCAGGGAATACCTGTATCATGCTATCAATGTAGGTGCAGGGTCAACCTGCTGTCCTACAACAGTTCCCGCCACATGAGGCCAGGACTGGCACATCTGATGATAACAATCTGTGTACACAACATGGGCCTGACAACCCATGTACAGGTCCACATGTCACTGTACATGCATGTGGGATGTGTGCACATCCCAGACACCATCCATGTCATGGACTAAGGAATACATACATGGCAAGCAATGCACAGCAATGACTGCAAACAATAGTTACTCAGGTGACTGGATGGTGAATACAATACCCACCTGTGTGGGCAAATCAAGACACTACACCCCTGAACCACACTGCAGAACTTTGTCATGTGGCCTGATGCCAAGGTATACCCATCACCTAGCCTTGTATAGCCATATGGCACAGTCGACCACTACACACCCGTGAAGCAATGCACCCATGCATGTCAGTACTGGCACCCTGTGTCTGTGTGTGTGGTTTGTGATGTCTATGACCACATTCACACTCACTACAACCCCCATTGGCATACTGAAGCAAGCTGTCTGATGTCAGACACCTTCACATACCCTTTGCCCATATAACCTCTGTATAACCCCTGTGGTGCATGTGATACCTGCACACTACGGTGTTGTGGCAATCTAACTAGTGATTAGCAGTATTCCTGAGCCTGCCAAGTGTGTCAATCTGTGTGGGTCCCTGTGAGAGTGTGGCTGTGTTGACACTGACATCAGTTCATGTGGACAGGCAAGTGCACTACACCTACCATGTAGCTACCATATCACTGTTGCAGATGTCACTCACCGTCACATATACATTTGGAGGGTTCCTCAACATGTAACCTATGTGGTGCATCCAATAACTGCATCGACATGTGATAGCAATAGTCAGTCAGGGGTTTGATACCCTGTACTGGTAGGTGTGTGACACAAACATGCTTTAATTTTACTCTCCCACCCCTCCATGACTTATCTTTGCCTCTGTCTGCCTCTCGCACTCCCTCTCTGGTGGATGTGGAAACTTACACCTGCTTTGCTTAGGCAGAAGCATGTGTATTGTAAGTGATGCTGATGATCAGCTGATGGCCTCTGCATGAATTGCAGCCCTCTTCTAGCTGATTGCATGTGGAACAGCTGTGGTAACATTCCCATAGCCAATTGCATGGAAACACACTCCAATGTCTAGGAACATCATTTCGATGTTAGGCCTTTTCATTCACTGTGAGCAAGAACTAGATCTGTTGTTTGGCAAACAACATCACAGATGGATTGAGGATTTACCTCTAACAACATACACTGTGGAAACAGGCCAACACACAGGAGGCGGATGTGCCTGACTTGACTACAGACTGTAAGTGCTGCTATACTGCATTTGGAGTAATGTTGGTTTAACAGGGTGTGTGTGGATATGGCTGTCCTACATGTTTTAATATCTGTTATGTCAGTGGTATGTTTATGAGGAAACCCCTCTGTAGAGTCATCTGCAGACTGGGCAGTGTGTGGTGCCTTTTGTTTCTTGTGTTACCCACAGAGCACCTATCTGTGAACTGCAGAAAGTAGTGTGAGGATTGCAGTCAGTAAATGGTGACAGCTGTGAGAGTTACTGACTTCATATCCTTCATAGGACATATGTTGCAACAAACCCTGTTACAACAGAAAATGTATGAGGTCATCACAGCAACATGTCAATATTGGCCCTGTGTTTGTGCCTCCAGCCACAACTCTGCCAGCCTTTGTACATATGTCACACAGTAAGATGTGCATATGTTCTGTGCACCATATTTATTGACATCATATCTGATAACAAGCCAGTGAGATATCAGACTGCTACAGATGTTATGTATAGTAGGGGTTATCTTTAAGGACATAACCTGGGCATTCTGTGGTTGTGTGTACAGTACTGAGGTCTGTGTACTTATAGTGATTGTCGACAGTGTGTGTATTGTGAATATGTACCTTGGCCGCTGTAGAGACCGTGGTAGCTGTCATTGTTCTTGGTCCTGTTCTACCTGATGTTATATGCTGTTCCACTGTATGTTACCCTATCAGCTTACATATTTGTAGGGCCAAACACACACATGTCCCATACCACAGACAGGCATCGGACCACACTGTGTAGCAGCCCAGTATATGTAGGGTTAGTGTGTGAGTGGCACATATGAGGATGGTGTTGATCAGATAGTCCATATAATGTAATATTACGCTAGCTTACCATATGTGGCTGTGGCTGTGTTCACATTGGTTGTGGTTATGCACTTTCACACAGGTGTCTGTTACTCTGTGCTGTGACATGCCTGTAGAGCCTGCTATATATGCAGGTACATGTGTATTCTTCCATAGGAAATGTAGGCCAATGTTGAGGCAGTCTACCTGTAGCCTGAACAGTGCTTTGTTACATGCATAGCAGCTTAATGTACTTAACCAGTGAGATGTCATGTCCAGATACTTGCCAGATGTACTGCTGCCGGGCCACCATAACAGTCATGTATGTCAGGCAAAGCAGTGGGATGCTGTACAGATGTATGTCACTAACTAGTTGGTAGTATGTGGCCATGGCACCTCTGTACCAGCGGTTATTATGTGTCAGGACAGACAGGGGTGTGTGAATGCATAACCTATGGGGGCAAATGTATACCAGTATTTACGTGATATACCTATTTACATGGCTAACAACCACATTGTCAGACTTGGTCCACATGTCTTGCACTAAGGAGTTCTGTGTATACCTCTGGGCTGACCAGAGTGTGTCAGACTGTCCACATATATTGGCCATATCTCTGCTGCAGTCCACAGGAGCATTACTGTGCTTGCAGTGGTACTGTACTATGATGTCCTTAGGATGTCTGTCAGTAGCCAGTGGTGCACATTTTAAAAGCAGATGTGACCTCCCACACACACCATGTCTGTGAAGACAATCCCTATTACAGTAGCAATTGTCTACAAATATACCTGCAATATATACCTGACATCCCCTTGCACTAAGAGGTTGGGACTAGTTGGGCTGAGGTAGGGCTCCACTCCATGTTCAGGACATATGGTGAACATATATGTATATATAATTATCCATATAGCTATATAGATATATACAAATATACATACTGACATGCAAAGCTGGATATGTATATGTACATATATATATATATATATATATATATATATATATATATATATATATATATATATATGTCCTTCATTACATCGACAAGCATTTGCCCCCCCAATGTTGTGTGACCCTGGAGTTGATATATAGTTACCCCACCAAATGCTTGTCCATGTAATGAAGTTTAGACAAAATGACAGTTAGGTGAATTGAAATTTCGACGAACTGATAGGGACCCATATATATATATATATATATATATATACACACACGCACACATATATATATATATATATATATATATATATATATATATATATATATATATATATATATATATATATATATATATATATATATATACATATACAGAGCAATATATGTCTACACATATACAGATAGAGATACATATGCACATATATGTATGGATATCTACATATATATGGACAGTAATAGGTATATCAGAATAGATATGTATGCACATATAGTTATAGATATCTACATATATACCCACATAGAAAGGCATATCTGTACACATAGGATGTGCATACATATATAGCTATATATGCATATATCTATCTATATATATATATATATATATATATATATATATATATATATATATATATGTATGTGTGTGTGTGTGTGTGTGTGTGTGTGTGTGTGTGTGTGTATACATACGAAAAGATGTACACATGACCATATATATGTTGCACTATACAGATATGTATACAGATATATGTATGAGTATACATGTGTATGTACATGTAGACATATATCGACCTATTTTATATATATATATATATATATATATATATATATATATATATATCCATATTCCTGTCATGTGTAAACCTCATGGTTGTGTATACCCTCCCAGATGTATCTTACTGTATGCATCTGCTATGTTTACATTATTATAGAACAACATATATGATGCAACAGTCATAATAATAACAAGTACTACACAATTGTGGAAGTAAAGGCAATTGTTCAATACTACTCAATATGTTTATTGACAGCTATATTGATAAAACAACAGTTGTCTTCACAGTGGTCATGTTATAGTGGTTAAGTGTTGTGACTTTAGTGGACAGGATCCTGGGTTCAAGACCTGCAAGGGCTGCTTATTTTGTTGCTGGGCAGAGCAAGGGCAGTTGGATACAGAGAAGTTAAAGCAGTTTTGAGCAGCTTTAAGCATGTTTGCGAGGGTTTGAGTGAAGCTAAGCAGTGCTAACCTATGGGTAAATGTACAGGTGCTAACACAGTGTAGGCTTCGCTTACCAGTGCGCAAATCAGCTCAGCTGTTATATTGCAGCAATGTTGATACTTGCAAAGCATGCCTTAGCCCTGGTAAGCAGTTTATACCACCCAGTCTGATAACATAGCAGGGTAATGACATCTGTGATAAGTGTATGTAATGCCATGTACAATACATGTGCCTATCTGCTGTCATTACAGTAGCAAGGGGTGTGAGTGTCATGTGTGGGACACAGACATATATGAGGCCTGTACAGCACTGTTATCCATGTTAATGCGTTACATACAGCGGTAGTAGCCCAGGGTACGTGCTGTCACATTGGCATGTAGTGTATCATGGCAGTACTACTGTTAACAGTGCATACCCAGGCAAGATCAGAGTGCTAAATGTAGTCCTGACAACAGGCACACCTTCAGGCATAGCTGGACTCTGAGCTCTCCCTGTTGTACCCCTGGTTTGTGAGCTGTGTCACAGTATATACCCATTACTGGGTAATGATCTGACATATGGAATGTAACTGTAGACTACCGTCTGTACAGCACATGTTACTGAGGGCTTCTGACATGTAGTCATGGCATACATATTGTTGTCAAATGTCTATCTGCCAACACACTCATCCTACTCTATAGCTACTTGCCAAGCTGATGACTGTCAGCCCCTGTACAGATGTACAGATGGCAGATATCCAGCTGGGATATGTACAGGCAACCTAAGCTTGATTGACACTGACAAGTCTGCCCAGCTGTGTAAGAACTGGCACATATAGGAGATTTACTCTGTAAGCACCACATGCCACAGGTACCTCCAGTACAATAACACAGTCAACAGAACATGCTTGGGTACAGGTCTCCATCACAGTCACTAACCATGTGTTGTAATGCATGTTGCATATATGTCAACTTGATCACCTCAGAGGCCATGTGCAGGAGGCACCTGGAGGATTGGGTGATGCATGTCATTCTCACCCTGAGGGTCACCACAATAGTGTCTATCGATAGATTGCCTGCTGCCACCTGGCAGGTGGCAGGATACCACTGTACACACAACCCCTAAACAACCCATCTCTCCTTGGACAATAGCTAGGTATACAGCTATGATCACCTGCAGCGATGCACCCCTGTACTGACACATGTGTACATGTGCATGACTGAGTATAGCAGTGTCTGTGTATTAGCACACCTGTACTTGGAAATTCCATGAGGGCCTTCACAACCAACGCAACACCCATTTCCATAGTCAGTTGTGGCTGCTCCTGCATGGGACATTACATGTACCCTGTTAAGCTTCTCCCCATACCGGCTACACAAGCCTTGCAGTGCCAGCACAACAGTGTTGTACAAATGGGTTGATAGACATGGGATACCCATTGTGTTCTGGCATGTGTGTGTATGTGTGCATGACCATATATCTGGAGGGTACAGTATTCTGAGGCCACATACTCCTATTACAATACCCATTGCCACACAGTAGTACAGATAGTGTTGCTGCTGCCCATAGGAAAGGCATGACAATGCAACACCCTGCTACGCATGTGGCATGTGCATTAGATGCATATCCCTGTAGTGCCACTGTTGGGGTATACTATGGGTTGTATTGCAGTCACAGCCAATGTGTGATGGTGGGTATGGCAGAGTGTCATCATGGGTTTTATGGAGTACAATATCCACTGGGGGATGTGGGTGCTGTGTACACTATCATTACACCAAGGTACACCCGGTACATGTCCCATATACCACGTTATAGTGGCCACTGTCACCATCAACCATACAGGTAACTGATACCACAATCCAGGCCAGTTATGCATGTGCTGTGTGCAGCCTACCTGTAACACATTAGACATACGGTCAAGTTAGTTATCAGTGATAGGCCCTGGTCTCTCGGATGTGTGTCTGCCTGTTATGTGTCTGTTAATGTGTATATGAAGGTATGTCACACTACGTATTGTCCATATACACTCATTACATCCCCCATTAGCATACTGTACATGTCTGGGGATGTTCTACATGTAACATGTAACCTGGGCCACATCTCACCCTAAACGCTGTGTGGTGTGTGCAATGTAAGCCACACACTCAGTATCACTACATAGCTAGGTAGAGGTCTAGTCCCAGTGTTGCCAAGTAACAGTGTGCGTGTATGTGGATGGGTCTACATCAGATTGCAGGGTATACATACCTCAGTGGGTCACCTGTCCATGTGGCACAGGCATTAACCGTTTTAGTAACCTGTGACATGTGTTCAACTGTACCCCAGATATGTCACAGTCATGGTGTCACCACAGTGCCATACCCCATTGTGGAATATGACTACAGACCATCCTCGTGCTGACACATGTACACCTACAACACAAATGGATAACATTATAGGGACAACAATCAACCAGTGTTACTAACAGCTATAATTCGTCATTGCTGGATGGCTACACTACCTGCCATATATGCATTACAATTTACTCCTTAGAACATGTTACACTGCAGTACTGTGGTACACTGTAGTACAGTCACCTTGTGCATCAGAACCATATTAGCCTGTCCCTGCATTGATGGTATGGATGACATGGACGTGGCACAGGTATCATCATATGCACAGGGTGTCATGTTGGTTGGCCAGAGGCCAAGGGTGGGCTGTACATTTGACACCATGTGTGTGGGTGAGGGTGTACTGCGGTGAGCAGGGCATGGTGCTGTGTGTAGGTATGGGGTTGCCCTAGGTGTGTTTGTATAGTGTGTGGGTATGTATGAACACAGTTCTGCCATGTGGCTGCCCTACACAGGTGTTTATGGACAGCTGCAGACCATACCTGGCAGGGTGTGCAGTTCACTGCCTCTGGCCATGGACACGTGGATTATGCCTGCCAGGGTTCCATGGGCATATCCAGGGATAGGCCTCAATGTGCTACTCTCACCTGCTGATGACAAATGTCTGCTGATACCAGGCCCCTCCTATGACTGGCCTGGACCACGTGCATGTCACCTGCTGTGGTATAATGTGAACAGCACCCCCCCCCCGCACTGCCGGGGCTGGTACTGCCACTACAGCAGCCCCTTGGTGTCCTAGCATGTCCATGATGACTGCCAGCTGTTGATTTTGCTGGCCTACATCCACACGGCCTTTGCTGCACCCCTACCAAATGTTCAAGCACGGACATACCACGGCTAAGGGCCATCATCTCACCATGCCATCTATCCATCAGCTCGGTATAAACACGGATGGCACCAGACAGTTCATGGATGTTGTCGCTTACAGATGTGAGAGCAGCCCTCTTCACCCTCAGACCCTGTCTGGTGTAATGTTCCATACATGCCTGCGCCGCCATGACAGCCTGAAACATGCGCCTGCTTGTACCAGCTATGTCAACTCTGCCAGGAGCATGATGTCCAGTGGCCCTACCACGAGCACCCTGGGACATCTGCCTATGTGGTGCCCTGCCAGACATCCAACTATGCCTGCTGTGACCAGACACAGTAGGCATGGTTACCACATTTTCCTGTGCACTGCCACCAAATGCCAACTGACCCTCCACTATGGCCACTGGTGATGGGGTATGTATAGACACTGAAACTGTGTGCAGGGTTGGGGTAACTAAAAGGGGGATGTCAAATGATGGTGCAGTGTCAGCTCCTGACAAGCCCACCTGTGCCTCAACAGCACTAGCATCATCTTCAGTGTCTGTATGGACACCAACATCAGATTGCATGCAGGAGGGACCCTGTCCCACCTCGCAACCTGTGGGGGAAAACAATAAACGCACTTTAAAACCTGTACAGCATTGCCTAACAGCACACATGCACACACACACACGCACACACACGCACACACACACACACACACACACACACACACACACACACACACACACACACACACACAGACACCTTTGTAATACCTACCTGTCCGTGACTTTACAGACAGTCCCACGTATATGTCCATGTGTACCCCATCCTGCATCACACTTGTTAACATACACACATTGATAGCACTCATTAACGTATCAGTCCTCTAAATGCCTACACAAGCAGTCACAACACAAGACCTGTTACTACATTATCTGCCTGACCTGTGTGTAGTGGCTTTAGATGGCCTCACTGCTTTCATTTGGTGTTCACCCTGTGTATGTCTGGACATCATGAGCATGGCCCCTATATGTGTGGGCTACTATGTTCTATCCATAATATCATGCACTGGTGTGTCATGTGTATGTAATGCTCAGTACATGCCAGATATGCTGCTCAATCAGCCTATCATGTGACAACTGTAATATTTGGATACACTCCCTGGTGTTGACTAGTACTTCCCCAATGCATTTGTAGTCCTGCATACGTGGGTTGTAGGTGACCTCTCTGCTGAATGTGATATTAAGGGTGTACTTGGTGTCTACCTTCCCTCTCGATGCCTGTCCCATGCTACAGACCATATTATACTATCAGCTATCCTGTGATTACACATATGACAAGTATTCCTGGTGTGTAATGTGGTAGTCCATGTACATGTACTGCATGATCCCAGAAGAAGGTATTGATGTATGAACACCCCAACCACACAAACACACGCATGCACACAAGCATCCTACATGCATCAACCTCCCTCCACCTCACCAGAGTGACCCTACAGACAAACTAACTACCCACCAGGATGCACACACACACACACACACACACACACACACACACACACACACACACACACACATACAAGTGAGATTGCACAATGATAGTACACGCAGTCCTCCCATTACCCCTCTCTCAACATGTATAACATATGATACCCAACAGCATGCAGTGCAGCTATAGTCAATCCATGCTAGCAACAGTATACATGTGTGTGATGCATGTGCTGTGTCACTAGGTGAAGCCCCTTCCCCTGGATGCCACTGCACCAATGAACACAGTATTGCTGTGCACCTGTTCTGCACCCTGCCATGTACTGTGCACCACACCTCACAGGTGTACAGTCCATTGTTGAATGTGTAATACTCTGTTGGTTATGTCAGCTTTAATGCTCACAGCCCTTATATTTTCCAGCCACACATGCCTGGAATGATCCATGGACAAATGTCATTTGTGAAATCCTGATGTCTGATTCACAGCTCTCAACATCAGTGGACCATGTATGACCAATCCAGTACTCTTACATTGACAACCATCAGAGCATACTATGGCTATGGGGAGTGTACACACCCTTATTGATATGACGCACACATTCTTGATCTACCATGGGACGACGTCACCGCATATTTTAACAGTACATGAGCCCGATATGTTACATATGTCCTTTACTTTCACATGCAGTGTCTATGGAATGTGTTAGGTGTACAGATGCTGACCATGATGCATACACACCGTGTGGGCATATGTGTGCACACCCTTATCATGATGGTTTGTGACACCTCTTGTGTGTACTACAGCAGTCACTACTCCTGGCAGGGGTATACCACCGTGGGTCATCTGCATTTGCCAGTGTGTGTTCAGTCTGCCCTACACATGTCCCCCTATTCTGCATGATTGCAAGGTCTACTCATGTGCACATCCCTTGGTGTTCACACACTGCTGTCACTATTGCTGTGGGCGTAGGGTTACATCTGCTACAGGTCCTGAACATGACTATGTGCAACTACAGCTATCTTTAGCATCCTTAGGATCCCTGCTGCAGTGCACTGGTGTGTCATGCTGACACGCCTCCCCTCTCCTTCAGCCTTTTTGCAGATGGATGACAAGTAAGCCCTACATATGTGTGTCACTTTGCAGTGTGCAGTGTTCCATACACTGAACATCACATGTTACAGCCTAGTCCCAGCTGATAATGTGGACCACTGTGATGCCTAATGCCATAGTGTATATCTGCAGCAGTTGCCATTGTCCTATTGGTATATACACTGGTGTTGCACTGTATATGGGTGTTGTTCAAGCATGTCCCTACTGTAGGCCATGTCTCCCACCATTATGTTACTCCCTGTGGACACATTCCGCAATGACAGGATGTTAGTTATCATGCAGGTGTATGTCTGACATACCCTTCCAGAACCCCATCATGGTCACCCCTGTGATGCCGTGCATTTCACAGCAACAATACGTGCACATATACAGCATGCATTCTGGGAAGGTGTATTAGATGTGTTCATGGAATATACCATTGCCTTTACATGCCCGGTGTATTGGCAAGCATCAGCATAAATCATACTTACCAGCTACAGGCTGCTGCCTTGGTGGTATCATGGAGGGACCTACATAAGAGGGTGAGAGATGCAAAGTCAGTGGCCACAACTGTGACAGTGCTTCAGGGTGGGTGCAGTATTACAGTACATCAACAGTACATTTCCACAATACTACCACATATGGACATCTCTTTATCACTACTATGCAGCAACAAAATATATCTATGACATGTCAGATATGCATGATCTTCCTAAATCTGATGTGGATGTATAAGCAACAGTGGTCTATGGATGTGACCTGTGGCCTTACCTGTATGCTCCTTGGATGGTCTGTGGGTGGCACCCACCTCCACAAAGGTGTCTGGTGGTTGGTGGCTGGCCGGATGGGCAGGTGCTGGCCAGATGGGCAGGTGCCATGAGGCTGGCCAGGAGCCCCTCCACATGTGTTGGAAAGATGGATGACATGGCCCCCCCTCTGGTGAGGTGATCCTTCTGGACTGCAGCAGCATGCCAATAGGCATTGCGAAGCAGGTCAGAACAATGATGCTGGACCTGCTCATAACTGTGGTTGTGCAGTCCAACATCATTGACCCTGTGGACTAGGTCATTCCACAGGGTGGTCTGCTCCTGCTGATCATGGGCAGTCTGGCCAAACAAGGTTGCATAGTGATGAATGAGTCCATCCAGCAGGATATCATTTTCAGCTGCTGTGTAGGCTGGCAGCCTTCCATGAGGCACCGTGCATGAAAGACATAAAGATGGACACATGTGAGCAAGTCATGCAGCAAGGTCACCACAGTTCTTAATACACATCACTGTCACCCCCCCCAACATATCAGCAACAATAAACCGTACACACAACTCAATAGATATGGCTACAGCATACCTACCAGTGGAGCAGATATTGTACTGTACCACGGTTTGTGCAATGTGTTTGTAGCCATGTTCCCTGTGTGGACACTATCATTGCTGGTCTGTTACAGACTATTCACCTGTATGCCATTGTCAGGGCCACAATTGTTCCATATATGCCTGCGGTATGCTTGCTATGTGTGTGCTGCACATCTGACATACTGTGTCATTGTGGTTATCTACACATGCTGTTGGACATGTTCTGGGATTGTGTAGACTATTACTACCAACATATGTTCTATAACAGTGACACAAGGGCATGTATATGTACTACTGGCCAGCAGAACCACCTCTCCAAACTCATCTGCCCATGTTACCCTGCCACATCACATGTGTGTCCCACCCTAGGGCCTCCTCATGTACTGATCCAGCAATACTGTCAGGTGGAACCAACCCAGGGGATATTGTTCCTCCCAGGGGCACACACAGACATGTTCCAGTCCCCTGAGGTCAGGTCCAGGGTTTGTTCCATAATGGGCTCCACAGACACATGTGGGATGTGCTACATCACTCTCAGGCACCCAGTACACATTCACTGGGTCAACAGGCTCCTAATGCTCAGCCTCCAGGTCAGGCACCTTCAGGACATGGACTGCTGTTGTGAGTAGCAGTGGGTGGGAGGCTTGTTCCCATTGTGTCCATATTGGGGCCCATGGGGTGTCCACATCACAGACCACACACACCATCCAGGTTGTTTACCCACCACATGTGTCACATACCACCCCTGTAGGCTGTCCACTATATCTACCAACCCTGACCACCTCCACAACTATACCTGCCATACTTCCCCATAGTCCCATTCCATACTTCACAGACAAGGGCAATGTGGTCCCAACAAGGGGTTCACATGTGACATACCCATCCATGTTGTACACACTGACAGATGTAGATATCTGTGTGTCTTGATATGTGTGCTGTTTCCTCACACATAGCATGCAGCACTGCAGTAGTAATATAGGAGACATGTATTTACATACGTATATGTTTGTGTGTGTGTTTGTATATATGTAGACATGTGCATATAGGTATATATCTATATATCTGTAGAAATATGTGATGTGTGTGTGTGTATATATATATATATATATATATATATATATATATATATATATATATGTATATGTATATATGTACACATATGTATACCTATATGTGGGGTACATTCAGACATCAGGTCCACAATCTCACACCACCTTCTTGCAGAACTGCACTGTTCTGCCTTGCTACAACACAGACAGGTGCCACATATGGATACAGCCTGACATTAGGGGGGTATATGTGGGGTCAGATTGCATGTAACCCTATTACACACCTATGGCATTCCTGCATGCTACAATATAGATTAACCTGAGTATCCTGCAAGGGGTGGGCTGTGGATCCCATGTGTCCATCATAATGGCATTACTTCCACCACCAGCTATTGGTCACGTAATATACATACTTCCCATTACACAACATACACTGTGATGGCTTACATCTTATCAGTCAGTGCTGCTCTGCACAGTTGATGGGTATGGCCCACTTCCCACAGTGACGGACTCTATTGTCCTTAGCAGTTGTTCAGCTAAACATCATTACAACAACACCTGAAGGCACATATAAATCATTCCACATCATCTATCCCATTATTATGGACACAGTACTACAGTCAGTTACATACATATATACTTCACATACCTGTTATGGGAATGCAGACTCTTCTGGATGTTTTTTTTTTGTTCTGTGCCTTATACACACAGACTCTGTCTCACTCTCTCTCTCTCTCTCACTCTCAGTCTCTCTCCAGTGAATGGAATGAGCTGCTTTGCATAGATTGCAGCATGGAATTTGTAGGTGATGCACATGATCAGGTGATGGCCTCTGCATCAATCAGTGTCCTCCACTTGCAGCCTGCATGGAGCTTACTCTGTAGTACTTCCAATTACCACTGTCATGGCATGGCAACCAACTGCTATAAATCCCTACATTATGAGGGCGTGGTCCCATTACTTTTCCTGTATGATGGACATCCTTCCTGTGTGTGGGCATCTGTGCTACAGACAGCAGGTAGAAATATCTCTTACAGGAGAACCTGCACACTCAGGCCAGCTACATATTTGTACAAGGTTCCAGAACTACAGACAGAGTGTGAGTAGTGTTGTTGTATGCATTGCATAACACTAGTGTTACAGGGTTTGTGTGTACATACTAGTGTAACTTAGAATGCAGTCTGTCTGCATAGCTCTCAACTTTGGGCCTATCCTCTTGATGGCCAGAGGTGTGCCTATTATGTTTTGTCTGTCCACCACACAGGTCTTGTGTCAGATATATCACTGGCAGTGTGTGTGTTGAGTGGTATTAGTGCATGGCTACATCCATTTCTGTTTCTAACTTCATATTCCTGACTAAGGGTATGTTGCATACTATCCTGTAACACCAGTGACTTGCTTAGTGTATGACACCAGTTTTACACATATGGGCCTGTGTTCCAGCCTCTGTCCTCCACCTACATACCAGGCTTTGCACATATGACATGCTGTCAGGGGTTGTTATGTAGTGGGCTGTGAGTATGTCATGCTGCCATTCCTGCCATCAGTCCACTCCTGTTGTGTCCCCCACACATACTGTGGGGTTGGGTACATATATGTGTGGGCTTCACCTACACAATACATGTGTGCTCTTATGCACACCAGAGGTCAGTGTATGTAACAGTGGTATATGGCCCTGTATTATTGAGTCTAGAGGGAGGGATGCACCATAACCAACCTAGGCTGTTACAACATGTGGAGGTATCAGAGGTAAGCTGCTTTAAGATATCTGGATGTACATTACCATACAATCTACCTTGGGTAAATGCAGGCCTACTGCCTCCTGCCATACAGAGTGTTCTGTTTGTCAGTGTGATTGTGATGGTGTCAGTTATGCCTTGTTATAACAGATACATCCCATTGTGTCAACTGAGGTCTTTACCACCTAGAGATTGTGTACAGAGTGTAGATAAAGGCTGCTGGACTATACATCTGCATTACTTACTGTTGATTGTTTGACATCCTGTGGGCCAGTTTGTCTTTACTATTGTACTACTTGAAGGCCTCGGCTTGGACAGCAACATATGTAAACCTTTCCAGACTACTGTATTAGTATAACTGTTTCACAGTTGCATTACTCTGTTTATATGGATGTCAGTGTCTAAACAGCTATATAACATGGCACATACAACCGTAATAGTACACAAATAAAGATTTCCCATGTATGCAAACCTATGTGTGGTGTTATATCTATGTATAATTTATAATGAAAATTGTATAATATGTTGGAGCTTTCCTCCCTGGGCCTCCACTGAAAAAGGGCTCTTCAGCTCAGTCGGACAATCCCGGTCAGCAAATGTAAAATAAATAAATAAATAAATATCCTTTGACCTCTCTGTGGGTATATGTTGCAGGCAACAATTGTCATTTGTATGGGTGGCTCATACAGTGTCCAGTTGGTAAGGTGGTAACTGTAGGCATAGTGGCTGTTCCATATTGTGTGCACCTTCTACATATGTATCTTCCTATACATATCTGTGTGTGTGTATGTGTAATTACATATATATGTATATATATATATATATATATATATATATATATATATATATATATATATATATATATATATATATATATATATATATATATATATATATATATATATATATATATATATGTATATCTGTATCTGCATATATGTGTCTGTGTATATGTATCCTAGGGATTTTGATTGCTTCCACATTGTACATTCCCTATGAGAGCCAGACTGTATGTTACTGATACCAGCCTGACATCATGCAGGTAGGATGGAGTACTGTTAACATCTTGTGCCCATGTCATGTCAGATCCTGGTTATGGGATCTGCAACAGTTCGTAGTGTATTGCAGGGCAGATGTGTTTGGCTGTGTGGGGGGGGATACCTATTCGTACTAGACATATGGTGTTTGGGGCCTTTCAACCCCATTAACGGTGCATGTGGACACATATGTTTTCATGTTCCCATTTTTATCTACAGATGTGTCTGTATATACATATATATATATATATATATATATATATATATATATATATATATATATATATATATATATGTATGTATATATATATATGTATGTATATATATATATATATATATATATATAAATATATATATATATATATATATATATATATATATATATATATATATATATATATATGTATGTATATAGATAGATATAGATATGTATATATCTATTTAGATATTAATATGTACACACGCACACACACACACACACACATACATCTACAGCTTTAAATATATGTCCTGTTCTGTTGAATGACTGTGCTGGATGATATGTTTGTGAAAACATCAGAGTTATGTACATCTGACATGGCTTAGTGGGTAAATCACTTTGGCTGAGGTGTGCAGGGTCCTGCGTTCAAACCTTGCAGAGGCTATTTATTTTGTTGCTGGGCAGAACAAGGCAGTTGGATACAGAGTGATTAAAGCACTTTTAAGCAGTTGTAAGTGGGTTTGCATGATTTTGCGCGGAGGTAAGCACTGCTAACTTCCAGTTACAGTTTCTTATACTCAGCTTCTAAATTGCTTAACCTGTATGGGCTTTGCTTACCCCCACACAAACAGGCGTAAACCCGCTTCCTGCTGCTTAAAAGTGCTTACTCCCGCTTACTCCCATGCTAATTTCTTTAAAAGGAAAGAAAAAAGGGTTGATAGGAAAGTGATGAAAAAGGGGCACAAAAAGGGAAAGACAGTAGGGAAACTAGCTAGAGATGTGCAGGAGGGTGTAGGGAAGGTCCATAGCTGCCCATTTCTTCTACAGCAACAGCTGTGCATATACACTGACTTTGGAGGTAGATTTGGACAATCAAACTCCTGAGAGAGGTGTGAGGACAACATTAATATGTTGTGATGCCAATTAGACCAGATTACATGTGTCCAGTGGACACATGTGTGAAATGGACAGCTATGTATGGGGCGAGATTTTTTTTGGGAACAGATTGCCCTTTTTTTTTTCAGGTGAGAGTGGGATTTTGGGGAGGGATAGTAGGTATATTTGGGGAGGTAGGTTGGGTAGATTAACACACAAGACAAGCAAGATGCATACAGCGGCGGTATATGACACATGTGGGAGGTAAACACCTTGATGGGGAGGGGTGTTGGGAAATTGGAAGCCCATAAGCCCCATAGTGGAAACAGTGGGGCTGAGATCCCCACCCATGGGCAGTCACCAATGTAGCTTCACAGCCCCGAAGGTGGCTGTGCTGGGGGCTGAGTCAGATAGCCAGGCCGACCCTCTAGTCACAACACACATCCCTCAAGCTGGCATATAAGACCTCCAAACTGCTGATCGAGCTCTCTACACACCACGACCTGGACCTGGCGGTGGGAGACAGCTTCCTGTCCGCGCCTGCTCCCAGGGGGGGTGTGCCCCATCCCCTGAGGTGGTTCCACCTGAAGGTGGTGCAGGACCAATGGACAAGGAGGTCCTGGGTTGGACCCCAGACATGCTGGTGCCTGGTGCTATGGCAGGCTGAGGTGGGACAGGTGGGTCCGCTGTGACCCGCATTCCCATACATGCTATGGTGTTTATGGTGTATCAACATATGTGGGTTAGTAATAGTCAATACATTCCAGGGTTAGGTATAACAGCATGCATAAATATTCCCATTAACTCAGACACCAGATACGGAACAGTTGCATAGCAAATGGAACACATGCATATATGGGACCACAGTGGTAATAACAAAAGCATGTGGGTATATTGATGGCACCATGCCACCAATGTTGGAGTATTTCAACATAGCACATGCATGGAAACAGATTTCAATAATTATCAACCAATAGGACATATGTCCTAACAGAACAGTGAAGCCATTACATACCAATTGAGGTGGGTATTTAGTTTATTGTTGGAGATATGGTGGAGGGGAGAAAGATGTCAATTAACAACTAGTATATTCCTGTAGTTCACATTACCTTCCTAGTCAGTGCTGTTATCTGTACCTTACAAGTATTACTCGACTACCCTATTGCCTTAGTTTGGACAGTGACATGGCTGTCATCATCTTTATACATTAACTGGTTTTACCTGCAGTATACACCTCTTACCTGGTATACCTGTGGAGGAAATGTTTGTTAACACTAACCAACTGTTTCTACACATACTCCCATATTCCAGGTTGATGTTGTGCACATATCTGTCCATCTCTTTCTGCACAGACTCCGGACATGTCTTGACCACAAGCAGGTGAACTGGAACATATCTAGACTATTGCCCTCTTCAACCTTTAGTGACTTACCAAACTCTTATACAGGCTTTCCTACACAGTTATATTATGTAGCACAGTGTGGGTGACAGTGATCAGTGATACATTATTATTCAGAGCAACTGCAACACTCACAATTCCATACAATACCAGAGTAAACATTACCAGTACAGTGTATCAAGCTTTTTATTTCTCGGCACAGTGTTCGTATCCGACGTACCTGTGGGAGCAATGTTTGTTAGCACTACCTGAATGTTGCCACACACAGTACCAGAGTCCACATTACTATTATGCACATGCATCTCACTCTGTTACTTTACACACTCTGGCCACAGCTTGACAACATGAGGGTGTAAATGGGACATATATGGCTTCTTACTCTCATAAGGTTTTGGGGAGTTGCTAGTGTGCCAGCTTTGTTCTCATAGATGTGTATCAATCAGTTGTATTTCCTGTTTGCTGCCTATATGTCTGGGATCATCCCACTGATTTCCCAGGGGGCAGGTTGACAGGCAACAGATATGGGCCACTTTACTGGATATTCTGGACAAATCTCTACAGTTGTGGGGGTATGAGTCTGTATACAGACGACTATCACTGCCAGGATTTGAACCATGGCTGTGTGTGCTAAAAATACAACAGTTCACATCTCAGTTGTATGTGCTATTTGGATTTTGTTGTCTGCCTTTTCACTGTTTTCTGTCTATGTGTCTCTCAGTTGTACTAAATGATCTCTGGGGATTACACCAGTCATATACAGGCATTTCTACACATTCTATTTAAGGAGCACAGTGTGGGCAACAGTGCTTAATATAGCAGTACTATTACGTGATTGCAAATCTACATTACCATATGATACCAGAGTATACACATGCAGTCCAGAAGTTAGACCTTTATTGTCAGGCTATTATGTTTTTATTTACATACAAACTATATGAGACTCTTCTTGTCATACTCTCCGGTGTATGCAGTACTTGCCTTAAACAATACAGGTTTTATACTGGCAATTAATTTACTAATACTTTTAGATTTATTTCCTATGACAGTACACACAAGAGTATTATTAACCTGCCTCGCATCGCAACCTCTCCAGGCAGCAGCCATAGGATTCCTGGTTAGCGGCCCACTCACTTGCAGCTGTGAAGGACATAAGAGGAATATTTAGCCATACCTATCCATGATATACATTGGCTGGCAATTATTACACACATAGTGGAGTGATACTTACACACAGCTGGGACAGCCCCTGACATTCTAGCCTCTTGGATCAACTGCTACAAGAGATCCCCCTTATGCTGCTTCAGGTCGGCATAGTGATGCCTGACCTGCTTACCAGTTCAGTGTATGCCAGTGGCACTGGTGAGGTCATGGGCTAGACTGTCCCAGGTGCCTGCCTTATATTGGGAACCCTGATACTGGCCCTGCAGCAGTCTCTGCTTATGGTCTTTGACAAGGAGTCCTGCCATGACTCTGGACTCCTGGATGCCCCAGTGCTGCATCCGGAAGTGCACACCCTCTCCCCTTTCTGCCATGGTGCCTGCAAGAGGAAGCTACAACCAGTTATGAGATGTATTCCCACCTGTTGGGTTTAAGTAGGGCTGATTTCCTGCACTTCGCCGTGATTGGTCGGTTTTAAAAAGGCTAAGCTATGGGCAAACCTGCTTACCTAAGGTTGGCATTGTTTAAAGAGGTATATCACTGGGCACATTGAGTTAGCTGGCCTACATATTGCTTACACCTCCTAAGCTGGCCTGTGCAATGCTTAGCATTGCTTACAATAGACTTTGCATTATATGTTATTTTTGGCATTGATTTATTATTCATTACATCCTATATATATGTCTGGTATCCATGATTCATGTGTACATACACTGTAAGGGGTCCTTGTGTTTTATTGGGGACTTCAACACTCTATTACAATTACACCTCACATCTGGGCTTATGCTGTGCCCCAGTTCACATATTTATGTTATGTAGTGAGTTATAGAACATATGACTGTATACTGATTCCTTACACAGGTTCAGTTTGATTTTACTATAGTGAGGACATATGTGGCTTCTTACTCTCATAAGGTTTTGGGGAGTTGCAGATGTGAGGTGTCAGTGTCATAATGTTGTTTTGTACTGCTGTAATGGCTTGGTGGTTAACTACTGTGACTATAGTGTATAGGGCCTGGGTTCAAGACCTGCAAAGCTGTTTATTTTGTTGCTGGGCAGAAGAAGAGTCATTGGATACAGAGTGATTAAGGTACTTTTGAGCAGTTTTAAGCGGGTTTGCGTGGGTTTGCATGAGGGTAAGCAATGCTAACCTCCGGTTAAATATGCTTACAGAGAGTTAGCTTCAATATTGCTTAACCTGTGTAGGCATTGCTTACCCCTGTGAAAATGAGCTTAAACTCGCTTACTAGTGCCTAAATATGCTTACTACTGCTTATTGGTGCTTACACTTGCTTACTAGTGCTTACTCCTGCTTACAACTGCACGGATTTAGGCAGTAATATCTAATGGTTCTTTGGAAGGAGTGGGATTTGAAAGCTGTATGGGGTTACATTCATTACACATTTTACCTTCCATTTGTATCCATGATTCTTGTGTACATATACTGTATGGGGCACATGTGATTATCTGTGGACTTTGCAACATTATGACACTGACACCTCACATCTGCATTTAATGCAGTACTCCAGTTCACAAATATATGTTATTTAGTAGGTTATGCAACTAAAATATTGGTCATAACTTTATTTGACATGGAAAATGGAATGTGCTGCAGTGGGACTCAAACCAGGAATGCCGGCTCATAAGGCGAATGTTCTGCCCAGTACACTATTGCTATACTGCTTCATTTGCATATATCTTCCTTGCTATCCGCTCCAGCAATTTAAGCTGCATTAAGCGTAGCTAAGAGATGGGCAAACCCGCACCTATGGTTAGCTTTAATCAGATTCATAAAAAAATAAAGGTATGTTTATTTTCTTTGTATTTACTATTGCTGTTGTACACATGGGGGGATGTTGCTGGGGGTATGCGGACACCTATGAGCGGTCTTGCTCATTCTTTTGCCCTTTCTGCTGTTCTTCATTGTGGGGGCATGTATATTCTGAGAGCTCTGCTCTTAGACACGCCCCTGCACTCTTACACACTCCATGTAAGATTAGGAGCTCAGGCAGCGCATCTTCATTAATATGCATGGTGCGCTGCCTTCCTGCTCCTAAACGGCCGCCTAGTCTTTCAGAATGAGGTTCAAGGTGTAATATGGAGCAGCATCTGAGATAAAATAAGTTGCATAATTAACTTTAATATGCATAATTAGTCACATAAATAACTGTAAGGACATCATTTCTGTTTTACTGTTTTAAGCACATGTCAGTTGGGTAAGTATACTGAGTAATACATAGGCTGGGATTTAAAAAGAGGTACATGTTTTTATCCTCACGATAAACCTTTCTGATTTTTAGACTGCCCTACTGCTGAGAGTTTCCACTAAAGGGATCCTGAACATGGAGGGCAATCTCACATGCACAGCTGTATGATAATTTGGCAGTCTGGCAAGTGGCTAATACTAATTAGCCATGTGCTCTCCCCCAGAAATGTTAGAAAAGCACTTTGCCATGTAAAGTTTCACAGTCGCAGGAAGAAGTGACCTGTATAAAAAGCATGGCAGTCACGTGTGTGTGTGTGTGTGTGTGTGTGTGTGTGTGTGTGTGTGTGTGTGTGTGTGCATATGCATTTTTTATTTCAACTATTTGTTCATTTCTTGGTTTGCTTATTAAATTACAGCCCCCAACACTCTTTCCATTTTCAGTGCACCATATGGATTATTCTATCCAGTATTAGTTAAGAAATCATTCAGGGATTGTCAATCATTCACATTAGGTGACATATTGCATTTAAGATGCACGTAGCTGCTGTGGTGGTGCTGCAGTAGCGTTGTCGCCTCACAGTAAGATGCTGTCCGGTTCGATTCTCAGCTAGAGTGTCTTCTGCGTGGATACATGCGTAAATGGGCGTACCATCGTTGAAGGTTGTGCGTCAGGGCTGGTAACTCGGCGTGTAAAAATCAACTACCAATCATTAGCGGACCGGAGTTCTGCTGTGGTGACCCCCTAACCGGGAAAAGCTGAAAGACACAACATTGCATTTAAGATGCACCAGTTACTTTCCAGTTTCATCAGTCAAGTATATGACAAAGACTGTCTGCCTTGATGTGCAGTACTTAGGCATACTAACCACATCTGATAATTTAAATTTCTGTCTGTTATTATTTCTGATTTATCTTAGCAAAACTGAAAAGTTTTATTGGCCTGTATATTATATCATATTCTGAATGCAGAAAAAGTTTTGTGTTTTTCATGGAGAATATGCATAATATCCACAATGCCCTGCAGTGAGGGTGAAAGCAAATTTTCTCCACTTTGATGTGCTGCAGTTTAGTTTTAAATTCGGAATTGAAAAATTTTAGGGACTGATGACTGAATAAGCAGGTATGGTACAGGCACAGGCGCACTTTCACTGTAGACTCTTTCCAAAGTTATTTTTGAACTGTGCAACTTTAACAATGATTTGTGCAGAATTTTCATTTTGATCTTCATAAATGCTGTTACTGTTCATTAGCTGGTGATATTCCTTCTGTACCATTGGTTTGTGATTGCCTATGAAAGTGAATGCAGTGGTATATCATCTTCTTCTTCTTTCTGCTGCTCCTGTTAGGGGTCGCCACAGCAGATCATCTGTTTCCATTTCTTCCTGTCCTCTGCATCTTGCTCTGTCACACCACCCACCTGCATGTCCTCTTTCACCACATCCATGAACCTTATCTTAGGCCTTCCTCTTTCCTTTTACCTGGCAGCTTCATCCTTAGCATCTTTTTCCCAATATACTCTGCATCCCTCCTCAGCACATGTCCAAACCATTGTAATCTTGACTCTCTGGCTTTATCTTCAAACCTTCCAACCTGGGCTGACCCTCTAATATACTTATTCTTAATTCTGTCCACCATTGTCATACCCAGTGCAAATCTTAACATCTTTAACTCTGCCACATCCAGCTGACTCCTGTCTTTTTGTCAGTGCTACTGTCTCCAACCCATATAACATAGCTGGTCTCACTACCCTCTTGTAGACCTTCCCTTTCACTCCTGACACTCTTCTCCACCCACTTCATCCTGCCTGTACTCTCTTCTTCACCTCTCTTCTACACTCATCATTACTCTGAACTGTTGATCCCAAGTATTTAAACTCATCCACCTTCACCACCTCTACTCCCTGCATCCTCACCATTCCTCTATCCTCCCTCTCATTCACACACATATATTATGTCTTAGCCCTGCTGACCTGCATTCCTCTTCTCTGTAGAGCATATCTCCACCTCTCCAGGGTCTCCTCCACCTGTTCCCTACTCTCACTACAGATCACAATGTCATCTGCAAACATTATAGTCCATGGGGACTCCTGTCTGATCTCGTCTGTCAACCTGTCCATCACCATTGCAAATAAGAAAGGGCTCAGAGCTGATCCTTAATGTAATCCCACCTCCACCTTAAACGCATCCGTCACTTCCACTGCAGACATCACCTCTGTCACACTACCCTCATACATATCCTGTACCACTCTTACATACTTCTCTGACACTCCCGACTTCCTTATACAATACCATAACTCCTCTCTAGGCACCCTGTCATATGCTTTCTCTAAGTCCACAAAGACACAATGCAACTCCTTCTCACCTTCTCTGTACTTCTCCATCAACACTCTCAGAGCAAACATTGCATCTGTAGTGCTGTTTTCTGGCATGAAACCATACTGCTGATCACTAATCATTACCTCCCTTCTTAACCTAGCTTCCACTACTCTTTCCCATAACTTAATGCTGTGACTGATCAATTTAATCCATCTGTACTTACTACAGCTCTGCACATCACCCTTATTCTTAAAAATCGGTACAAAAACACTTTTTCTTCATTCAACAGGCATCCTCTCACTTTCCAAGATTTCATTAAACAATCTGGTTAAAAACTCCACTGCCATTTCACCTAAACACCTCCATGCTTCCACAGGTATGTCATCTGGACCAACATCCTTTCCATTCTTCATCCTCTTCATAGTTATCCTTACTTCTTCCTTGCTAATCCACTGCACTTCATGATTCACTATCCGCACATCATCCAACCTTCTCTCCCTCTCATTCTCTTCATCCATCAGCCCCTCAAAGTACTCTTTCCATCTGCTCAACACACTCTCCTCGCTTGAGTGAGTGAGTATGTTTCCCTCATTATCCTTTATCACCCTTACCTGCTGCATATCTTTACTAGCTTGGTCCCTCTGTCTAGCCAATCAGTACAGGTCCTTTTCTCCCTCCTTAGTGTCCAACCTTTCATACAACTCTTCATACTCCTTGTCCTTAGCCTTTGCCACCTCTCTCTTTGCCATGCACCTCATCTCCTTATACTCCTGTCTACTTTCTTCATCTCTCTGACAATCCCACTTCTTCACCAACCTCTTTCACTGTATACTCTCCTGTGTTATATCATGAGGTATGACTATAGCTAACTTGTCAACATGATGATTCATTATTTCTAAGCACTGAGTATCACTTTTGTTAGGGGAATGTCAAGATTACACTGCTAAAATTAAATTAAAAAAAATATTTTTAGTAATAATGCATTTCTTATATGACAAGGCTTAATTCTATAAAGTAATCCATAGATTTTGTGCATTTGTTTTATTTTTTTAGTGACTCTTTCTGAGAATATTATAATTTAATTAGTTGAAAGCCAGTGTATTTAAGGTAGAGGATCATTCAATATTAGCTTCAACCATTGTTTTCAATGTGTCTTCAGTGTCAGATTTGAAAAGCAGTTTGCTTATTGACTGTGGTACATGAACTTTTCTTTGGTTTTAGAGATGTTGAGGCTGAAAAAATGAAAGATATCCAATGCCCCACAGTACCTAGAATAGATTTTAGGTTACCCATTGTGTTTGAGAGGAGAAAGACTGCATTAAGACAAAAATCATCTGATGGTTGGATTACTAATACCTTCTCACATTCATACCCCAAGTTGTTAATGTCTTTATTTATTTATTCATTCTGTGATACCTGTTTTAATTCTGTTAAAATGTGCATGGAGCCAGAGCCTAGCCTTTCAAGCAATGGGTGCAAAGTGGAGAACTGGTCCTGAACAGGCCATCACTCCAATGCAGGACACATGCACACAAACCTTGTACCCATACTTTTGGGCAATTTGTAGGATTGCAGGTTAAACTATCAGCATTCCTTTGGGAGATAACTGGAAACTTGAGCAGATGGTGAAAGCCCATTTCATTCATAAAGAAGTAAAATACAAAGGACTGAAAAATTAATTCTATGGAAAGCTAACAATTTTGTTTTTCTCTGACTGTCATTTTATTCTGGAAGTGTTCATGAGTTGGGTCAGGCAGCCACGGTACTGTACAATGATGCTCAGAGCAGTTAGGTTTTCATTTTGTGTTACATAGAGTCAAATGTTTGTGGTAGATCTAGAAAGAGAGCTCCAATGGGGCATGCAGCATCTATACCGCTTAATAATGTATTAATCACCATGGTGAGTACCATATAATCTCATTGCCTTTACAAAAGTAGTACTGGCAGTCAGATTGTAGAAACAGTGTGTTGAATGGCTCATAACCAATCTGATAATCATTCTTCCCAGTCTATAACCAGTGGGATGAGGTGGGATGCACAGTAGTAATAGCACAAAAAGTTCTTCCATTTTCTCTTTCAATGGGAGAATTACATGGGCTTTTTTCCAAATGGATGGAAATTGTACTTCAGTCATGGATATTTTAAAGATGCATGTGATGCTCTTTACAATTTTATTGGCAGACATATTTGTGTATTTTGGAGGAAATACATATGGCACCACAGATTTTTGTAAGTTCTTTAGCAACATTTCCACTACTTTGATTGATTATGCTAGTTTTGGAGAGTAATTGAGAGTAGAAAGAGAATACTGGTACTTAACACCTGGTGTCTGTTTTGCTTTTAATTTTGGATTTCTTGCAACTACCAAAACATCCATCTAGAATTTGTCTTCACTAGAAGTTCCCACTAACTTTAATGGGAGTCCTCCAGATATGCCTGTGACATATTTTGCCAAGAGAGGAATGTATCATCAGGAAAGACACCCCAGAATTGTACTGAGAAGCTACTGTGATGATTGCACCCCATTACTGCAGTTGTAATGTCCTGACTACAGCCTTTATAATTCCATTACACTATGTATAGGGCAGTGTACACTGGCTACATGCAGTGTTGTTTGTTCATATACATCATGCACTTTAGTTATTTCACAGCTTATGATACCCTGGTGTGTGGATACTATTTCATTACACCATTTTGCATTGTTTCTCTTTTGAGGCTTGTTTATTTTATCTCTCTCTCTCTCTCTCTCTCTATATATATATATATATATATATATATATATATATATAAAATAAAGTTCCATATTTGAGTATTTCCTATGCATTCCATTCCATGTAAGGCCTTTGTTGTTTCAATATAATATTGTCACAAAATAATAAAATACACAGATACATAGTATGATTCTAAACATTTCTCAGAAGCCATTAAAGTTCCAAAGGCTAAATAACATATTGCTATAATCTAATGCAGGTAATACCTTATTCAGCTACATAAATGTCCTTAGTTTATATATTTTCCTAAAAATAAAACGAATTTCCTATCAATGGGTACATACTGCTGCCTCAGGTCTACCATTTGCATTCTAGTCAATCTATTAAAATGCTGTCACCTGTCTGTGCCATAATGATCATGTTTTTTCTGGTTGGATTATTGTATTTGTATAATTTTTGTGCTTTTCTTCATCTAATTGTTATAAGTTGACTTATTTTTTTTCCATTTTGTCCTATAAATATAAATACCATCATATAAATGTCATAAATATTCTAACCGTCTCCCACTGGAATCATGGAAGGTTTTGGCATTACAAATGATAATGCCCAAATTATAATACTCCCTTCCATTACTTGCACTAAACTCAGCTCAGAACACCCATAATCTGCACCTGGCTAAACAGAATATCCCTGTTTCTCACTAGAAAATCAAATGGGTCCCCATAACTGCTACTGCAATGTTTTATTTAATACAAACTTCTAATCTGCTCTTACTACCTACCCATGGACATCCACTACTCTTACACAAACTGGCTACTTCCTATACTCTTCTACAAATATTGTAAACTCCTGACTAGACCTAATTTCAGAAAAGCTATATGTGAAAGAGCCTTCTCAAAGCTAGCACTCTCAGCATGGAACTTCTTAACACAATATATCTGGGAAAAAAACAGGAGTTAAGCACATTAAAGAAACAACTAATTAAATCCCTTAGAAACAAGTACAAGTCTGATATCTAGTAACTATCTCAAACGTGCACATACCTCCTTAATTGTTATGCTTAACAATCTGTTTGAACAATCATGAATGTGTACATACGTACGTTAATCACCAATGATGGGTAAGCAGCACCTACTACACTTTCTACATTATAAATATTTCTGACTTCTGTAAAATGTTTGCTTCTTGGTTCAGTAAAGTACGCTTTATTACTTTTTTCATTGTACAGCACCATTTGATTTGAAGCTATCTTTACATTCTAGACATGTGCTGTAGTTATGTCAAATATTTCTTCTCTATAAATGTGTGTTGTACAGAATCACAGAATGGTAACTGCATATTGAAATCTGTAACTACCTAATTAGTCCGGGTCATGGCTGAATCTGCTCCCCTAACCTATTTCCAATTTCCACCTATCACTTCTTACTCTAAATTTATAGTCTACAATCTTTTCCTCTTATCAACTCCCAACCAGTCATTTCCATCACCTCATCACTTCAAGTCAACCAGCCAGCATTTTAATCTCTTAACACTAGATAAATTATATATCTCCCCATACCTACAGTTACCACATCATAACTCATCTCAGATCTCCTCAAAATATTACTCTACCTCTACTATTCTACTTGCCCTGACCTCTTCAACTACAGATAGATTGTCAAAGTCCTTTACCAACTAAAATTACAAAAAAACCTAAACTGAAATGCAAATAGCTCTGCACTTTCATTCATAATAATTCTACCCAGAAACTCAGCAGGGGCATTCACCCTGATCAGGCCCTCAAAACAGCAACCCTGTGACCCAACCAACACATCTACAAATGTTTATATGTCCACTTCCCCATCTACCTTGGAGTCCAACCTCCTGCTCCTAACTATGACTGTTAGAACTACATGTAACAAAATCCAAGACATTCATGTATACCAAGCTACTTGCTCCCCTACCCTGATATGCTAGTTAGTGCTGCAACCTGGTTAAAGAAAGATGTATCATATAATGCAGCCACCCCGCCAAGATTTAATTACTCAGAATTGTCAGAAAAACCAAGCATGCAAGTATTATTATTATTATTTACAAAAAACTGGATAAAATAACCCTTCTGCCCTACAAATCCAAAAATGTAACAATGCTGAACTTCTATCTCTCCTCAAGAGCAGAAAGAGAAAGTCACTACTTATATATATATATATATATATATATATATATATATATTCCACTTAGTAATAAAATTTCAACAGTTGAAGATATCCCCCCACTGGATATCTCACCATATTCAACAAGAAACTGGTATACAAGGTGAGTTCAACATAGACTGGCAGATTATCAATGACACTCCATTAGAATCAATTAACCTATATGGTTATACTCACCTAATCACCTCTGTGATGCCCCTACACTGGCCCAGTAATCAAGGAGCCTCAATCCTCACCACTGGCAACAGTGGGGGATGTATGCACTGAGAGGATGACAAGTACACACACAGTAAAGTGCAATTTCCCTTAAGACCACACATAGACCACAGTCAGTCTGGGGCTGCTTTCTCCCTCTTTCTCCAGATCCCCAATAAAACTCCCCACTGACACAGCTATAGACCTGAGATCTCAGCTGAGTGGCCAAACCAAGACCTCCAGCACCCTCTCTGTCCAGCCAGTACTCTGTGTCCCTGCCCACATAGCTGACACACATACACTTTTCGAGATTTGATTTATACCCACATACACACACTCCTGGGAAAGGCTGGCACAGGCTTACTAGCTATGCCCCCTTCTGCCTAGATTATAAGGTAGTTTCCACCACCAGCCACTACTTACCAGCTACTTTAAGGCCCTTAGCAAAGGGTGTCCAATCTTACTGTGTAATGTTACTATTAAAATCCAAATGGTAGTTTGACCAAGAACCAGACTATTATGAGTGGCCCACAATGTCACCAAATATATATGCAAGTACTCTCAGAGTTTGAATATGTCTTGCAGATATCAGCCACAATGATAGGTTTAAATATTTTTAATAATAAATAATAAAAGAACAAGACAATACTCAGTAAGTAATCAGTTACATCACAGTTAAAAATTACAGGAAATATTTAAAACAACATTGCAGGACAGTCTAAAATAAATAAAGAAAACATTTAAGCTATACTTTACTTTATTCCTATCTGAATCTAAAAGAGTTACTATGCCCTAAAAACTTACAGAATAACAAGCAGGCAGAAATAGTGAGTGGATGTTCTCGTCAGGTCAAAGACAAAATACATAATGCCCTCTCTGTCTCTCAGAGAGTCTTAAATAATATCTCAAATATTGCTGCTGGGATACTTGCAGCATGACATCACTTTTTGTCACCTGACTTCAGTTCTCAAGCTCACAAACAACCCCCACTGATGCAGCATCTAGCATCTCCCTGTGAAAATACGTAGCCTTCAGATGTTTGCAGCTGCTAGAAGAATGCAGAAGGCACCCTAGTTCTAGACATCCTGTCTCCTTGCTGCATTGAAACTAACTTTTATAGCACAATTATAAAACAATTTAATTTCAACTATTTTTTTGAAGTTTTGCAAGTTAACCCTCTATGTTCTAGTTCCCACTATTAAAACTTATACATGTTCACAGATACAATAGTTTATATACATTTCCCTTCTTTCCCAGTAGGGTACACTGTGGACACATCCTTAAGCTCAGTACTTTACACACACACTTCTGTACCAGCAGCTTGATATACAGATGACATACAGTTCTAATATGTGGTAACACAAGCAACTGCATCCTGCTGATATTCACAAATGACATCCAACTATTTATAAAATTCCAGATAGCTGTGCTGGCAATATCTCTTTCAGTCACATTTCTATATAAATCATATTAATATTCATAAATGACATATAATTATTTACAAAATTCCAGTTAGCTGGGCTGGCAGTATTGCCTTTTGTGACAACCTCCACCACTAGAAGTGATAAACAGTCTGACAGACACTCAGCTTTAGATTAGATCCTTCCCAACAAACCAAACACAATTCAAACATTTAGATATACAGATGAGGCCACAGCAGACATGATCAAAATGTTGGGTGAGACAGGGGAGAAATGGCTCATTAGGGCACTCATAGCAGTAAGGAGAGAAAGGTGTATCACAGATAACTGGTGAACAGTGTACAAGAACAAAGGCAACATCCACAGCTGTGGGCAGTACAGTGGTATCAAACTCCTGCACATTGCATGAAAGTTCTAGAGAGAATGATTGATAAACAAATATGCTAGTAGAAAGTAATATGCGAGATGAGCATTTCAGATTTATGTCAGTATGCAACACAATTGACATTATATTTCTAGTCAGACATATAGCTGAGAAGAAGTTAGAAATGAGGAAAGAGTCCAACTGGGCAGTGCGAGAGTTGTAGGAATGCCCAGTTGGCATTCATAGAATTGTAGAAAGCATATGACAGTGTCCCAAAAATGCTGATTTGGGCAGTCTTGCTGTGGTTCTACGTCTCAGAAACATTGGTAGAATTAGTGCAGGCTATGTACAAGGACTCAAGTATGAGTATGAACAGTGTTCAGTCTCTCAGAGCAGTTCCCAGTGGAAATGGGTGCATCTCTGAGACCACTGCTGTTCATACTGGTAATGGACTACATTAGCAAACAGGCTGGAGGGGACAGATCAATGGAGGTGCTGTATGCAGATGATGTGGCAGTGCAGGCAGACTCTTTGCAAGAACTTCAGCAAAGGATAGGGGAATGGAATGCAAAACTGAAGGCACATGGGATGAAACTGTGTGCAGATAACACAGATGTAATGGCAATAAATGGGGGAATCAGAAGACGCTGAGAAGTGAGATAGAAGGAAAATAGTTGAGCATGTTAACAGCTTCAAGTTTCTTGGAGGGTTGGTTAAGGAGAAGAAAAGTCTGAATGAGGTGGTGAAAGATAGAATCAAAGGAGCTGCAGCCAAATGGCAGAGTGTTGGGGATAATGCGTGACAGAAGAATGCTAAAGAAGACGAAAAGTAAGCTGTACAACACAGTGGTGTGACCAGTGCTACTATATGCTACAGAATCCTGGGCAGTAAAGACAGAGCAGTTGAGAACACTAGAGGTGATGGAGATGAAGTGCTTGAGACAGGTAGTAGGATGCACATTGTGGGATAGAGGGAGAAATAAGGATATCAGATCAGAAGCCTGAGTAGCTTCAATTGCAGAGAAATTCAACGAGAACAGATTATGGTGGTTTGGACACATGTTCAGAAAAGCAGAAGACAATCTGGTGAAGATGATTTGGGACAGACAGGAAAAGGCAAGAAGAAGTGAGGACATCCAGCAAATAGACGGATGGATTGTATCAGAGAAGACCTGTGACAGTCAAGCATGACTGTTAAAGAAGTTAGGAGAGTGGCATTGAACAGAGAGAGATGGCAACAGTTGACACAATACCCTGACCCCATGTAGAAAATGGGAAAAAGGGGGTGGATGATGATTGTGATGATTAGTACTCCAATATTAATACTGACAACAACTAAGCCATCAGATATGCTTTCAGGAGCAACTCCCATGATTGGTAGGGTAACACACCATTGTCTTAATGGGGGATTTTATTGTTTCAACTATCAGATCCACCATATAGTGAAATGATAAACCTTAGGGCAAACAAAACCAGAAAGCTGTTTTTGTTAGCTTGTTTTTAATATACATTTTGGCCTGCAGTTTATTTCATGTCACTTTATGAACTACATAGCATTACGGTAAAACATAAAATTACATTGCCAATAAAGGCATCAACAGAAAAGTAGACAATAGTCCATATGAGACAATATGAGGGATTTCTTTCATGAAACTCATAGATTATAAGCCATAACATGAGTTAAGCTAGAGAGCACAATGTGGTGTTGAGGGTGGGATACATTCCCCTCCAGTGTTTTAGATACTGCACACTGAACACCAAATTATATAACTACAATTTAATTCTGTGTGTGGGGGCATGTGTGTATTAAAACTATAGTTATGCTAATCATTTTTAAAGCAATCCAGTTAGCTATATCATCAGTGCAAAACAACGACAGCAGTAATGTTAAGCATCATTAGTGAGCTCTGCAATTATGATTACACATGCTTTCTGTCTCATATTTCAGTATTAAAACCAATCTGGCAGCTTAACTGCCATGTTGGCTTTAGCAACTGTTTCATCATCACCTCTGTTTGTTTACAAAGGACATGAGCCAAGTTATTTTTTTTTTTTTGCATTTAATTTAACAATACTGTACCTAATCCCTGGAAACATTCCCAGCATTAATAAGCAATGATTATGAAAGCCTTATAGAATAAATGGTAATTTTTAAATCACATTTAGAAGCAACGTTTTGATATGTTTTTCTTGGTTAAATACACTCTGACACTTTTAGAGTAAAGCTCATGCAAACATTATCCTAATAGGTAACATGGGACTGCTCCTGTAAGCAAGGAATATAGTCACAAGCCAAGCAGACTAAATCAGTACCCTGGATTATCTCTTCCTAAGAGAGGTGCTGTAGTTGATGGCTGGAATCCCACAACAGGAGTACATGAGACAGGATATAACATAACAGAGCATTTCCTACCCCCACAAAGCAGATACAAATGTGCATGCATGCTTGCAGGTTTTGGTTGTGGAAGGGTTATTAATAGTGAAAAAGTGCAGTGACAGAGAAGCAGAACACCTGCTTATCTCACGCTCACAATCATTTCTTTGCTTGTCTGTCCTTGCCTGCCAAGTCTGAACGCCCAAAATAGTCCTGGTTTGCTGGATTTGGCTGTTGTCAAACTTTTAAGAGGATTATCATAAGGTGACAATAACCATATAGCAAATCTGGCTTTAGAAAAGGAAACTGTAAAATAAAGCTACCACACGAGACCTGATAACTGAAAGAAAAAAGTCTGGAAGCAGTTCACAATAATTAAAATAGTGAGGCCATCCTTTAAAAAATAGCAAATAATAGTCATATATGGTTGCAATCTGTAAGACCAAATGTTCTTTTGCCTTGCTTTTCAGTCTGCTGGCTGCTTTATATGGGGGATTGCTGTACAGCAGGGTCTGGGTATTTGCTTTTTCCCCACTGTTGTGTGATCTCTGGGTTGGTGTATATATAATTAGCAGGTGATGTGGGAAGGCCCCTACAAAAAAAACATTGTTTTTTTTGTTTTGTTTTGTTTATTTCTTTGTTTTTTATCTTTTTATACTCAAACTAACAATTAGCAGCTGTAGTTAGAAAATACTATTGATTACTGTTACTCTATCCTTCCTTGGTGACCTCCAAATGTTATTTTATCTCATTTGTTCTTTCAGTAAATAAGTAACAGAGAATTGCTGCAGTAGCTGTCCTATCTATTTTGCATCACCTACAGTGTGTGGCTTTTTATGCCCAGCTAGACTGCTTCTACATCAGTCATCAGTGTTTTACTTGGCGCACATGGGAAGCTCTAAGGTTCTGTACTACTGAAAACAATGGCCTGATAATTTGCATTCTACATGTGCTGTTTTGATTTTCTAACCCTTGGGCATGACCCTTTTGTCTTTGTAATAGATGGGCACTGTCACCAATTCATAGAATGAATGATATATTTTTGCTTGCCTGTATAGCAGAACCAAACACACTACTCCTGAATACAGTTGCAGACATTCTATTCAGTGACAATCAGACTGCTGGATTTAGAGAATCTGGTTCCATGGCTTTTTTTCATCCACATTCTGTTCACATTCCATGCTTCTTGCACCTGACCAGCAAACAGTTGTTTAAAGGCAGTTGTTACAGCTAGTCTTCTCCAGCCCTTGTATTCACTGTCACATTTATGGCTTTTCTGTTGAGTTGCATTTCATCTGCATTAGACAATGTAGCTGTGCTTACAACTCCAAGTGAAGACATATGGATACTGATTACCATGTTAAATGTTCTTTCACATACTTCTTTGATTTGGTATTCATCTCTGTTTCCTCTCTGAATAAAGTCTGTATGTTCTTTGCTTGTCTACAGGGTTTCTCTCTATGTACTTGCTTTTCCTCCTCCCAAAAACCTGGTGGGTCTTTACTCTGAATTATCCACATACATTACATTTCACATTACCATTTTGGACCAGGTCATGTCTATAAAGGGTGCACAGTGAATTATTCACTAAGTTTACTTGCTGTGTTAGCATACCTCCATCTATCCATCTATTCTTTAAAATCCCTGATCTAGTGAATGACATAGTGGTGGGAAGCAGAGCAGTTTAGGCTAGACTTTCCTATTCATCCCAACAGTCTGCAACTCATATTGTGGGATCTCTTGATGATCCCAGTCCAGCTGACACATGTAATCATTCCAACATCGAGGGTGTGTTTCAAGACTGTCTCCTACTGGGCTACGTCTTGTACAATGCCAATGGAGGCAGCCAGGGGGCATACTCATTAGCTGCTAGAATCACCTCCATTAACTCAACACGGAAGAGCAGTAGCTATACTCCAGGCTCCTCCTGAATTACCAGAGCCATCATTAAGTCACAGAGACTGAGCCCAGCTACCCTGCAAAGGAAGCTCATTTATAGGATCATAGGATCATATGAGGTTACTAGGCTATTGGCCATAGGGCCTTTACAAGGCTAGCCAAGAGTTTATCCCCAAAAAAGAACCCTCAGTCAGCACCTGTTGCTCTCTGTCATTGAGGGACAAAGTTGGAACCCATGGGACAAATTTGTGGTTTCCATCCACTCATCAAGGTTGCGCTTGAAGAGGATCAATGAGGTACTCTGTTTGACATGTATGGGAAGTCTATTCCAGAGATGGGGCAGCCTCTGAAAGATAAACTTGTCTCTCCAGCAGATTTTGTTGATGTTGCATACTAGATTTAGGCCTATTAAGCCGGTAATGCGCAAGGAGTTAGACTTATGGATATAGCATCTCTAGTACGGCAGGGTCCAATATTGCCTTTTAGGCAAGACACAAATCACCTCTGAGCAATCTGTATGAAACCGAGTAGAGTGATAATGATTTGAGCCTGTCTGCCTCTGATATGTTGGAGGTCATGGATTCTCTTTATGAGGTATTTCTGTGGCCTTTCCAGTTGGTGCAGGTGTTCAGAGAGGAACATACCAAACAGGGCATTATTCTCAATTATAGGCCTAATGAGGGAGGAGTATAGAGAGGTAATAGCCTCCTTTTTTCTGGATGCAATCCTTTTACTTATGAGATGAACCAAGTAAAAGGCTTTTCTGACCACTGCCACCAGATGATGGTCGAATGTGAGAATGTTGTCAACCTGAGTACCCAGGTCTCTCACCACAGGTTGTGTGCTTAGTGGGTTGCCATTGCTGTGGTAATCAGTAGGGGCCATGTTTTTACTGAATGGTATGATAACAAATGTTTTTGCATTTAACTTAAGACCATGACTTTCGCACCAGTTAGTTGTAGCTGTGAGACCCTCTTGCAGTATGTTAACATCATTTGGGGAGTCAATGACAGTACCCAACCTACAGGTGTCTGCAACTTGGCCAGCCACAGGCCTTTTGTCTTAGCCTGGACCTCTGAGAAGTAGATGCCAAACAGTAGGGGCCCCAGGACAGATCCCTGGGGAACACTACTAGTGACAGGTCTGCTGTTGGAGGTGGTGGCACCTATTTTGACCTTGTGAGTCCTATTGTTGAGTCAGATGGCCACCCACCTGACAAGATAGGGATTTATGCCAAATTGTGTTAGCTTTTTGATGATGCCTGAGTAGGGGATTGTGTCAAAGGCCTCGGCCAAGTCAAGGTAAGCTGTGTGTAATGTGTTTCCCTCATTCAGAGCCTTGGTGACAGTCTCAAAGACGTCAACCAGGTTCAATAAGCAAGAACTGCCCCTGATGAATCCGAATTGGGTGGGGTCAAGTGCTTAAAGATTGTCTATGTCCTTGTTTATGAGATCAATAACAATACGCTCCATGGCTTTACAGATCAGACTTGTCAAGCAAATGGGGTGATAGTTTCCCGGGTCAGTAGTGGTACCACCTTAGTTCAAGGGATGACAATGGCAGTTCTCCACTCTGCTGAAATAAAGCCTGTAATTAGGCTGTGGTTCAATAGGGTGCTCAATGGTGAAGCTAGTTCTTGCTGGAGATGGTGCAGAATACATCCTGGGATACTATCAGGTCTCATGGAAGCTGTGTTCTTTGCCTTCTGTCACTTGACAGACTTAGTCAATACCCAATGCTCATGACTACTAGTGAGGATGGAGATGTAGACTGACCCTTAAGGTGTGAACTCTGCCCTATGATGTAACCCTCATGTCACTGCCTCTGTCTGGTACAACACCTGCAGTACTGATGTCTCTGCACCTATCCACTGTTCAGTCTCCTCATGCCATCTACCTTCATTCATGAACTAAAACTAATGTCTTTCGGCTTTTCCAAGTTAGGGGTCACCACAGTGGAACAACGGTCCGCTAATGATTTGGCAGTGGATTTGTACGGTGCTGAGGAGCCAGCCCAACGCCTAACCTTCAAAGAAGGCACACCCATTCACGCATGCACCTACCTGCATGTCTTTAAATGTCACTCGACCGCAGGGAGGGCAAACAGACTCCACACAGGAGACCCCAAAATAATTAATTTTATCTACCTACAATGGCAGCTGGCATTCTCACCTGCAGGGCGCAATCCTCTCTTTTCTAGGACAGAGCATGACATCTGATAATGATGTACTGCATTGCATCACGGCTACTTCATACTCTGAAGTGAGTCACTTCAGTGAAGTATGGGGATGAAAGTCACTTTAACAGGGCAACATCATCTGCAAACAGCTTAAAATGCAATCCTTATGTAGCCACAACTCTCTAGATTTTGGCTGTACCTTGATACCCTGTGCAATAAAATAACAAGCAGGAGAAGAGGCAAGACACACCCTTGGCAGAATCCCTTGCCCTTTTTGAATGCATTTGACTTAAAGTTGAGAAGATAGCCACAATACTCACTCCTCAAATAGAAGAAACTAATGGCATGCAGCAGCAACCATGGGACTCAGTACTATAACAGAACTTACCAGAAGACATTCTGGGGTATATGATCATATTGCTTCTCCAGGTCCATAAAATATGTAGACAACATTGCCAAATTTTATTTATTTATTGAACATGTGTTGACTAGGATAGTCTGACTAGGACAGAGCCTATTTTCAGTGGAGGCCTGGGGAGAAACACTTCAGATGCATGTCTTTGGAATATGGGAGGAAACCAGAGCACCCAGAGGAAACCCACGTGAGTGCAGGCAGGACATGCTGACTCCACACAAAAGGCACCCCTGCCAAGAATCAAACAGAAGAACTTCTTGTTGTGAGATGACAATGTTAACCACTGTACCACTGCACTGCCTGGGACCCATGACCTCTCCCATAACTGTGCAAAGAAAAAAAGAGTTCATCCACAGTTCCATGGCCAAGACAGAATCCACTTTGCTCCTTCTGCATCAGGAGCTCACATATTGGATAAAGTTTTCTTTGTAGCACAGTTATATATGCTTTACCAGACATTCTAAGGTGAGTGACCCCTCTATAACTAAAACACACTGTACTGTCTTCCTTTTTGAAAATGGAAACCACTACACCAGTTTTTCAGTTCAAAGTATTGTCCTACTCTTCTACACAACTTTGAAAAGATGCATGACTCCCTATGTCCCAGCAATGTTGAAAATCTGGAACATTTTCTGCTTGGATCCCATAGATTTTCCACAGAGCTGTTTAATCACTTCATGTGACCTCATCTATAGAAATGTATCCATTTCTATCATTTGCTTCAGGCACTGCCCGCTGACAGGGGAACATATCAACCAGATTCAGAAGTTTCTCAAAGTGCTACTACCATTCAGAGTCACTGTTTTTCCCCAGCAGCCTAGGCAATATCTCACTTCCACCTCTAAAGTCATCAAATGCTTTCGCTAAAACCTCTCTGAGGCCATCTGAAAGTTAGTTTCATGGCCTTTCCAAGCTTCTTCCACATTCAGATCTTTTACCTAGATACTGCTGCACTTTTTGCCTTCCTGGCTTGTCAGTACCTTTCAGTCAAATCCAGAGATCCCCTGCTAGCATTGCATTGAAGGCTTGTTTATTTAACTTTACATCTTTTCTCATCATGGATGTCAACCAGTAAGACGTAGGATTACTGCCATGATAAAGTACCAGCCATTGTTTGTCCACAGCTCCTTGTCATAACCAGTTATTGAGGTCTTGAATAGGTCAATACAGAGTCCACATTCTTGACTTCCACATGTATATAGGAAAAGATCTTTTTTCTGGCTATCAACCTAGCCATCTAAACAAGGACACTTCAAAATGATTATCATTTGGCAGTCTAGTTTATGTAATGTTCTGCATTTTACAGTGAAGACATAGAGAGTTTTTGTACCATGTCAAAATTACTATGCAGAGACAGATGTATTGCAGTGCAGACTGAGAAATATGTATTTATTTATTTATTTATTATTTGTTTGCTTGTTTGTTTGTTTGTTTGCCAGGATAGTCCATTGGGCCATGAAGAGCCCGTTTTCAATGGAGTCCTGGGGAGAAATGCTCCAGGATAATACAGAAAATCAAAATAAATGCAGAGAGTAAAAATACATAATAGTAATACACAGAATGCAAAATACATACATAATAGTAGTACAGAGGATACAACTGATACAGTACAAGATAAAAATTGTTAGAAGCAAAAAAATATATATATTTTTTTATTCTTTGCTAGAGCTGTAGCTTATAGACACACTAGGAGTTTATTTACAGAAAGTAATATCTTGTAGAGAGAGAGTGAGGTAGGGGAAACTATGTAGGATGGGAACAAGAGTATTCATGTCAAAGTAGACAGAAGCAGCCTCACTTCAAATAATGCTGTATCTACTGAACAGTTAGGAAAAGAAACAGAAAGGACAAATAGTAAAACAAAATATTTACATGGATGTACATATTTACACCAGTGGTACAGCTTCTTGAACAGGGTCATAGTTTAACAGAGTTCAGAGAGATGATCCCAAGCTGTAGGGGTAGATGTCACGAAAGGCAAAGCATATAACTTTTTCTAATGCAGAAACATTGTCAATCATTTTAGGTGTGAGTCTTTTTTTACCTAAATTCCTTATATTGCATAATTTGTCTAATACTGGTAGGAAGATGGTTATAAATGGATGAGACAGTTTTATCCAAGCGTCTTTCTACCAGGGGTAGGCCAACGTGGACAGATCAAGAAAGGGTGTTATAATCTTTGGTATGGAAAGTGTAGTGTGGATTTAATTTGTAGTTTATTTCTAAGTGAAGAGCAAAAGTCAGGCTTATAAGAGAAGTATGAATCATGCAACTGGTAACCAACTAGGCTTCAATAGGGTGAAACAGTTATTCTCCATTTTTAATTTCTGCAAACCTTTTGGGTTTCTAATACCATGACAGGAATGGACCCCATTCCTAAGTCAAAGTACGATTAAAGTTCATGAAATTAGTATTGTTTTAATCTTTGATGTCAGCCAGAAGTGCTCTTCACAGCATTCGCAATGTGCCTAGTAATGACTCCTTCTGCAATTCGTATTCAGTTACATGTATTGGTAACATATCTAAATATGATTGTAGATTATTTTTTGTAAGATCCATTGCTCCTACTATTTTTGGAACTGTCTGGGTATCTTTCTTCCACATTGCTCTTGTTTCTGCCTGCAAATCCTGATATTTTATGACTTTGTGTCTCTCTGTACGCAAGATACTGTAGTCACTGGGTGTGGCAATTTCAATGATCAATGTTACTTTTGTCTACTTTTCATGGACCACTATATCCAGTTTTCTAACATCTGTCTTTTGAACAGTTGGTAATGGATGATCCCCTGTAATGTAGGCTTCATCATGTTTTATGATGCTTTGTGGCTCATGTTTTCAGTGTTTTTCAGCCACTTCAGTACCATAATGTTTGCACAATCCCCAGTGCAGCAGTCTTGCCACACTATTATGCCTTTCAGGATATAGTCCATCTTCCATTAGTATGTCACAACCAGCAATGAGATGTTCAACTGTTTCCAGTTCTGTTCTACAAAACCTACATTTGTCTGTTTCACTCACATGTTCAATGGACTTTGTAAACCAAGGTATACATAGCCCACTATCGTGTGGCGCCAATATTAACCTTTCATCTCTTGGTTTGAATTCACCTCTCCTTAACCATTTCTTCGTTCTGGATCAACATGAAGTTCTTCCAGAAGTTTTCTATACTTGCAACTATATTTATCAATTTTCAACATTTCTTGCTTTCTCATCTGGTCCTTCATCTTATATTCTTTCTTTTGTTTTTGGGCACATTCAGTTGCTGCCTGATTGTTATCTACTTCTGGTTTGATTTCCATTACTGATTGTCACCGATTTGCTTCTGCTAGACTAAGCAGGGAAGTCATCGTAGATTTATTCTCATGCTTCAAAACGTTCACTACATTTGGGTCTTGTGAGGTCAGCAGATATGTGTGGAGTCCCACAATTGCAGATCTATACATGTAATCAATTTCAAGGAGGCCCATCCCTCCTTCAGAACGGGGAATATATAATCTTGGTATACACTGATTTTTATAAATCATTTGGTGAGAGTGAAGCATCCTTCTTGTTTTCCTATCTAATCTATCCAACATGTTTTGGGGCCAGTCAATCACTCCAAAATCATAAGATAGGACAGGAAGAGCAAATTGCTTTATAACTTGGATTTTGTTCCTAGATGTCAATGCTGTTTTCAGGACTAATTTAAGTTTTCTAAAGTATTGCTTACTAAGTTTTATTCACATTTGTTATGTTTTAGTGTTGATCCTTCATCAGTTCCCAAATATTTATACAGTCCTTCTTATTCAAGTTCTTTTATATCACATTCTTGTCCCAAACCAATGTTTTGTTGGTGCTGTAGTTTTCCTGCTTTAAAGGGTGCGTTTGCACATTTATCAAGGCCAAATGGCATTCTTATATCGCTTGAAAAAGTTTTGACAACTTGCAGTTGTGCTTTCAGTTCCTCATCTGATGAGCTATACAGTTCTCTATAGGGGTTACAGAACAGGGCCACGTGAAACACTAGCCGAAACTCCATCTGTGAGGACAGGTTAATGAATCTACAAATATCATATCCAGATTATGGAACAATCCCCACCCCCTATAACCACACTACCTTCTTGAAATCACTTCAAGACTGCACTAAAAACTCACTTAAAAAGTATCTGGTTGTGCCCTTGCACCAGTCCCTACTAGTAACCCTCCTTTTACCTCACCTTCCTCTCCCATCCCCTAGCCACCCTGCCTCATACTGTCTGATCATTACATTCCTTCATCTGCAGGTTCTGACTCACCCTTTACCCTCCCCTTCTCTCATCACTCAATCTCTCAGACCTGTTATAACATGCTTAACTACCTGACTTCATCTCAACTCAAATACATATCCAACTGACTTATACCTAGCTTCTTCTCACTACCACGTATACTACTCACTCAGTCTCCCCTCTTACTCCTCTATCTTCCCCTTCCATCCCATTAGCCCTTCTAGCTTGTTCCACCTTCATGTGGAGCTTCTTCTTTATATCTGCTTGAGTTTAGTGCAATATTTGTATATAAGATTTAGGTATATGAGTTTAGAACAGTACCGTTTGAGCTTAGTACTAGCTGTATATACATCCTACCCTTATTCCTAGCATCTAGCTAGACATTGGCATATCTGTTCATTACTATGTTTCATATTGTATGTATAGCTAATGTTTGCTGCAGTATGTATTATTTGCTATTGTATGTATATTCAGTTGTTCTTCATGTACTCTGCTGCTCATTTATTGTTCTGTGGAGCTTTTCTCTCCGGTGCTCCACTGAAAAAGGACCTGTGTCCAGCTGGAATATCCCAGTAAACAAATGTAAATAAATAAAATAATAAATGAATAATAAATCATTTAGTGTAGTTTTAATTGGGTCTGTGTTATGTGAAGAATGTAGGATTTTAGGTACAGGAGCATTCTTAGCCATTTTTAGCAGCTGAACACATGGCCTTCAGTTTGTTCTTAACCTTTGTCACAACAGTTGCAGTTTAAGTATAGAATGTGAGATTTATGCTTTAGAGTAAGGCAAGATATTCATATTGATGTTCAATGTTTAAGTTTGAATTTGTGGGTGTTTTAATACATAAATGGCTGAAAATGAGAGTTTTTGTTATGTTCCAAAAGTAATTTCTGCAGTTTTGGTGATGTTTATAGTGAAACAATTTTTAGAGGCAAGTTTTTGTAATAGTTTTTAGTATTGAGGAGGAAAGACCTCATTTCTGGATAATGTTGTCATTTGTACAAAGGGTGACATTAAAAATTGGAAAGAAAGAGTTGATATTTATAAATAGGTGCAGTAAAACGGGTTACAGAACAGGGCCTCATTAAACACTAGCATTATTAAAGCATGCAATATTTGTTACTATTTTTTCAGAAAAGTTTGAGTTGTGAAGCCATTTCTCTATTTTTTGTGCATAATAAGAATTAAGCTTCTTTAATTTCCTGTTTATTCCTATAATTGAGAATGCAGAAAGTACTATGATGTGCAGGATTGTTTTCCATGTTTTTCAGGCCATATCTCTAGCTCTTAACAATTTTTTTGTTTTGCTTTATTTATTCATTCATTTATTTATTTATGTATTTATTTATTTATTTATTTAGGAGAAGCAGTTAACTATACACAGAATTGATTTCAAATTGTCTCTTTGTTCTAAGGATGTGCTTCTTTGGAATGTTAAACATTGTTAGTGCCGCAATAGGGGTATGGCCCTTATGGGCAATTTAGGTTTGCTCAAAGATCATTTTGTCATACCTGATGTACTGAAACTCTACTGCTGCTGATGATGATGATTTTAAAGCATGATGAAGAAAGTTATAGTTGTGAATTAGAATTTGGTAGTTTTTTAGTGTGAAAAGTGGATTTTTATTGTATGTAGTTTCTAGTGCGCGTGATTGCACTAGCAGTCAGTATCATTAAATAAGCTGAAGAGAATAAATGGGGGTCAGGATGTATGTAAATATCACCGTGTATTTTTAAGGGAATTTCTGTAGTAGACGCATTGCTTGTGGATAAGGCACAAACTGAAGGGAAGAGTTTTAACTACAGAAGGAGACATCTGCAGGTAACTGTTTATATGAAGATAGCATGAGTGGAGAAGATAATTTTGCATATCAGTAGAGGGGCAGAAGAAATTATTATGGAAGCACAGAAGATAGTTATAGTAACCCAGCCACTGGGGATGCACAAGCCAGTGAATTTCTTTGTGCCGGTCCCAAGCCCGGATAAATGGGGAGGGTTGCGTCAGGAAGGGCATCTGGCATAAAATTGTGCCAAATCATACATGCAGACAAAAGTACACATATACATACCGGATCGGTCGAGGCCTGGGTTAACAATGACCACCACCAGTACTGTTGGCGGAAATTGGGCTACTGTTGGCCGAAGGAGGAGAAGAGGCGGAAGGCATGGCCGAAGGCTGGTAAAGGCTAGGACTGAGATAGTGAGGGTCTAAACTTTGAATGTTGGCAGTATGACTGGTATAGGGAGAGAGCTAGATGATATGATGGACCGAAGAAAGGTTAGTACATTATGTGTGCAAGAGATCAGATGGAAGGGGAGCAAGGCTAGGTGTATCAGAGGCAGGTTCAGATTGTTTTATCATGGTGTGGATGGGAGGAGAAATGGCATAGGCATTATCCTGAAGGAACAGTATGCTAAGAGTGTTTTGGAGGTGAAAAGAGTGTCGGATAGAGTGATGTTTATGAAGCTGGAAATTGATGGTGTAATGATGAATGTTGTTAGTGCATATGCTCCACAAGTTGAGTGTGCGATGGATGAGAAAGAAAAATTTTGGAGTGAGTTGGATGAAGTGGTGATGACTGTACCCAAGGGTGAGAGACTGGTGATTGGAGCAGATTTCAATGGGCATGTTGGTGAAGAGAACAGAGGGGATGAGGAAGTGATGGGTAGGTATGGTGTTAAGCAAAGGAATGCAGAAGGTCAGATGGTAGTGGGTTTTACGAAAAGGATGGACATGGCTGTGTTGAATATGTATTTTATCAAGAGGGAGGAGCATAGGGTGACATACAAGAGTGGAGGAAGATGCACACAGGTGGATTATATCTTATGTAGAAGGGCCAGTCTGAAGGAGATTGGAGACTGTAAAGTGGTGGCAAGGAAAAGTGTAGTTAGGCATCATAGGATGGTGGTTTGTAGGATGACATTGGTGATCAAGAAGGGAAGGATGAGTGTGAGGGCAGCACCAAGGATCAAATGGTGGAAATTGAAAAATGGTAATTGTGAGGTGATGTTCAGAGAAGAATTAAGACATGCACTGGGTGGCTGTGAAGAGTTACCGAATAGCTGGGTAACTACAGCAGAGCTAGTAAGAGAGATGGCGAGAAAGGTGCTTGGTGTGACATCTGAAAAGAGGAAGGAGGACAAGGAGACCTGGTGGTGGAATGAAGAAGTACAGGAGAGTATACAGAGAAAGAGGTTGGTGAAGAAGAAGTGGGACTGTCAGAGAGATGAAGAAAGTAGACAAGAGCATAAGGAGATGAGGTGCATGGCAAAGAGAGAGGTGGCGAAGGCTAAGGATAAGGCGTATGACGAGTTGTATAAAAGGTTGGACACTAAGGAGGGAGAAAAGGACCTGTACCGATTGGCTAGACAGAGGGACCGAGCTAGTAAAGATGTGCAGCAGGTAAGGGTGATAAAGGATAATGAGGGAAACGTACTCACAAGTGAGGAGAGTGTGTTGAGCACATGGAAAGAGTACTTTGAGGGGCTGATGAATGAAGAGAATGAGAGCGAGAGAAGGTTGGATGATGTGCGGATAGTGAATCATGAAGTGCAGTGGATTAGCAAGGAGGAAGTAAGAATAACTATGAAGAGGATAAAGAACGGAAAGGCTGTTGGTCCAGATGACATACCTGTGGAAGCATGGAGGTGTTTAGGTGAAATGGCAGTGGAGTTTTTAACTAGATTGTTTAATGAAATCTTGGAAAGTGAGAAGATGCCCGTGGAATGGAGAAAAAGTGTTTCGGTACCGATAAGAATAAGGGTGATGTGCAGAGCTGTAGTAACTATAGAGAGATTAAATTGATCAGTCACAGCATGAAATTATGGGAAAGAGTAGTGGAAGCTAGGTTAAGAAGGGAGGTGATGATTAATGATCAGCAGTATGGTTTCATGCCAGGAAAGAGCACTACAGATGTGATGTTTGCTTTGAGAGTGCTGATGGAGAAGTACAGAGAATGTCAGAAGGAGTTGCATTGTGTCTTTGTGGATTTAGAGAAAGCATATGACAGGGTGCCTAGAGAGGAGTTGTGGTATTGTATGAGGAAGTCGGGAGTGTCAGAGACATATGTAAGAGTGGTACAGGATATGTACGAGGGTAGTGTGACAGCGGTGAGGTCTGAGGTGGGAGTGACAGATGCGTTTAAGGTGGAGGTGGGATTACATCAAGGTTCAGCTCTGAGCCCTTTCTTATTTGTAATGGTGATGGACAGGTTGATAGACGAGATCAGACAGGAGTCCCTGTGGACTATGATGTTTGCAGATGACATTGTGATCTGTAGTGAGAGTAGGGAACAGGCGGAGGAGACCCTGGAGAGGTGGAGATATGCTCCAGAGAGAAGAGGAATGAAGGTCAGCAGGACTAAGACAGAATATATGTGTGTGTGAATGAGAGGGAGGATAGAGAAATGGTGAGGATGCAGGGAGTAGAGGTGGCAAAGGTGGATGAGTTTAAGTACTTGTGATCAGCAGTTCAGAGTAATGGTGAGTGTGGAAGAGAGGTGAAGAAGAGAGTACAGGCAGGATGGAGTGGGTGAAGAAGAGTGTCAGGAGTGATTTGTGACAGACGAGTACCAGTAAGAGTGAAAGGGAAGGTCTACAAGAGGGTAGTGCGACCAGCTATGTTTATATGGGTTGGAGACAGTGGCACTGATAAAAAAGCAGGAGTCAGAGCTGGACATGGCAGAGTTGAAGATGTTAAGATTTGCACTGGGTGTGACGAGGATGGACAGGATTAGGAATAAGTATATTAGAGGGTCAGCCCAGGTTGGAAGGTTTGGAGACAAAGCCAGAGAGGCGAGATTGCATTGGTTTGGACATGTGCTGAGGAGGGATGCAGAGTATATTGGGAAAAAGATGCTAAGGATGAAGCTGCCAGGTAACAGGAAAAGAGAAAGGCCTAAGATAAGGTTTATGGATGTGGTGAGAGAGGACATGCAGGTGGTTGGTGTGACAGAGCAAGATGCAGAGGACAGGAAGAAATGGAAACAGTTGATCTGCTGTGGCGACCCCTGATGGGAGCAGCCAAAAGAAGAAGAAGAAGAAGATAGTTATAGTGTGTTTAAAAGGTGAGGGTGGCTATACAGTAGACACTGTCAATTCAGCCAACACTGAGTAGGTAGGAAAGAGGTGAAGGAGGAAGTTATGTTAATAGGTAGGGAAAGGCAGGATGTACAGATTAGTATTATGTTAGTAGAGAAGATGGGGTGTGTCAACAGAGTAGGAACAGTATCTTGGGAACAGAAGGAAAAGGGGAAGGAGACAGAAATAAGTGTTCTGAGGAAACATAGGCATTAAATGACAGTGTAGGGTTTGAAAAGAAAGACTAGAAAACTGTAAGAGGACATGTGAAAGCAGGGAGTAAGATGAGGGAAGGCAGTGGGCTAAATGATAGAAATTTGGGGATTGTTTTGAGTAATGACTAAGAGGGGAGTTTTGGGTCTCTAAAGAAAATGATGTGAGAGGGTGGGTGGGAAATGGGTAAGGCAAAGAAACAGAGCGGGTTATTCCAGTATCATACTGACCATGCACCAGTATCAGTCAGTTCAATGAGAATGGCCAAAAGTTCTTTCTGTGAGTACATCCCTAAGCTATGCTTCTGGAAGTTATATTGATAAAAGCAGGTGAAGAATTATTAAAAATACTTCTTTCAGGGTATATTTCTCATTGGTTCGCCACAGAACCTGCCCAAACTATGAAATAAAACATAGTTCTTTTATGGTATAGCTAGCCCAACCTCTTGTGAAACACTGTTAATTCAAAGTGGAAGCCTAGAAAGAAGCATTATTGTGAAAGAAACGCATTGCAACCACCACAGCAATCAAATACTAAAATCCTAGCAATATCGCAACAAAGGGAACTTGTAGTAAGCTGAGAACAGGAAATGTTTTACTAAAGAAATGCAGTGACACTGGGTACTAGAGACATAAGCTTCTTACATTGTAAAGACTATTTCTCAAGGATGAACATTATTAAAAACAATGCTGCAATTCTTTACATGAGTGGGAGCATTGTTGGAGCCTTACCTGCTGCACGTGTTTGCATAGCTTGACCTGTTTCATTAAAAAGTTTAGCAACAATGGGGGGTACACCATCTCTCTATGCTCATAACAAAGCTTTTGGCAGCAAGGAGTAAAGTAAATAATGTAAACTGAAACAGCAATGTTACAAGATGAGCTTGATAAAGGAAGAAGAAATGCAGTTTAGTTTAACAATATGTATCAATAGGCTGCATATAGACTCCTCCTTAGGAAAGGAGCTACGGGATTCACTTGGATGGATTAAGAACTACCAGCCAGAAGACAGACACAGTTCAGAGAAAGAGAATCATTAGCATGCAGTGCTGATAATGCTAACAAGGTAAGTAACTGACTTTCCCAACAACTCCAAAAATCTCTCTAGGAAGAAGTCTAAATTGCAAAGTAACAATTCAAAATGCAAACAATAACACAATTAAACATTGCAAAAAATGGTCACAACTCAAGCAAAACTTAAATTATAAAAAATAAAAACACATAAGCTAGTGGCCCTGCAGTAACTCAGTTTATTAATAAAAATGAAGACCTCACCAGTAAGCACCAGCATCCCCCCGAAAAGAGACTTTAGCACATTGGTGACAACAGTAAAAACATGATTAAATACCAATAATCATATGAAGATAGCTATGTGAGGCATCATATCAACTATAAAATCTACCACCTACAAATCTGTTTCTCAAAAGTATTTTGAAATTCACGTTTGTTTAGATCAGGATATGCAGATGCTTTTAATAAAATTTGTAAATAGTATTTATTCTTTAGACTCAAGCTCATTATCTGCATCTTCTTAAACATCACAATCAACACAATCCAATACAAAGAAAAATAAATACATTTCAAAATCTTTTTATAAACTTTACATATAACTTTACTCCAGATTTATATAAATAACACAAGCATTTTTTGCATAAATACTCTGAGACCATATGAGGAATCTAAAAGTTTTGATTTATGTAGACTTATGTTTGTCTTGTCAACCTTCTTACACTGAGTGCACTAAGACATGTTTATGTAAACAATTGCACAACTACAACATGATTGTGCCACCAATATTGAAAATGAAAGAAATGGTCTCTTCGAACATTCTGTTATATGCATTCATCAGTATGTGACTGGCTCTACTGACATCCTGGAGAGACAATACATTAATGTGTTTTGTTTTTCTTTATTTTGACAGCAACTATTTTATATGTGAAATAGAAATGTTGCATGAGATGACAGTATTGATCAGAGTGAGATATGTATCCTGGCTAATGGGCATCAAACCCACATCTACTACATTGACTAGCCTTGTTTCAATATGATTCCAGCCACTGGAACACAGATATGCAGATTAAGCTAGATCAAGCATGCTATATGTTCCAGTTTTACAAACTAAAGAAACTAATGACACTGCAATTAATACATGTGACAGAGGGAGATTTAATAACATGAAAAACACAAAGAAAACTGGATTAAAGCTGAACCAAAACGCAGTCCACACTGGAGTCGCACAGATGGTTTCCAGAGATTTTATCAGTGCTTCCCATTTTATACTAAATCTTAATTACGTAATTGTCTTAATTCCATCAATTAACTAATATAGGAACACTCCCCAGTAAGAGCACAAAAACGATAATGCACAACCATATAAAATTTCCTAGATGTCCCTGTGGCAGGTGCAGTCTGTACAAGATTAAAAAATTTGAATGGGACTAAAATTAACATCAAAAAATATTTAGCTATGAACTTCAGTTGCAGATTATATAGGGTAGTTTATATAATAGGATGTGGGTGCACACCCACTAAGTGGTATATAGGACAAACAAAAAGAATGGTCAAGAACCGGATATTGGAACACCTGGAGGATATCAGGAATATGAGGTTGGATAATCCTGTGGCTCACCACTTTCATACAGCCCACGGTGGATCTGATGTTAGTTTTTTTTTTTGTGTTATGGCTCAGCCCTTATACAGACAGTGAGATGATTATCTCAGGACATTATTACAGCTTGAGGCTAAATTTATAATCCATTTTTGGCACTTTATTTCCAAAAGGTTTAAATCAAGATGTGAAAGCTTACATTGGGTAAATAATTCATATGCATTTCTGACAAACATCTAGGAAGTTTTATATGGTTGTGCATTATCGTTTTTGTGTTCTTACTGTGGAGTGTTCCTATATTAGTTAATTGATGGCCTTAAGACAATTAAGTAATTAAGATTTAGTATAAAATGGGAAGCACCAATAAAATCTCTGGAAACTATCTGTGCGACTCCAGTGTGGACTGTGTTTTGGTTCAGCTTTAATCCAGTTTTCTTTGTGTTTTTCATGGTTTTGGTTCTATATGGAGTTTTTTCAGTGGAGATTTAATAACATTCATATTTTTACTAACTTTAAAACTGCTGAGCATGTATTTCTATGATTCTTTTAAGAACTATACCTTTCTATGGGAATTTGTGTAATAGTGAATCACAGAGTGGCCATCATACAAAACAACAGGTGTAGCAATTTTTACAATTCTGGTGAATATAAATGTTTCTCCGAAGTTCTTCAAGCATTAGAAAGAGTAGAAAGAGTATCTGCTATCAGTTTAGGAAGCCTAAAAAGAGAAAGTATTGTCAGTTAAGTGAATATATCACATTTTTACATGTGTTGTTCAAGTAATACAGAAAGAGAATTTAATTCATTTGTGAGGTGATTAAGTTGTGAAGAAAAACACTAATGTGAGAATATACCCATTGTCAAGAGTGGAAGAATGAAAGGGCATGTTGTATGGTGAAATTGGAATTGTTTTTTTAAAAAAGCTGATTTAGTATTTTTTATTAAAATGAATTGCTTGATGATGATACTAACAAATATGTGATCATAAATACACAAAGAGGCTTCATCATGTGTAATAAACTTCTGTTTGGTGTGACACCTCACTAGATCTGTGTTGCAAAGTATAGAAAAAGTGTGGTTGATAGAAGTATCCAAAATGTAAATTTAACAAGTCACAGAATGAGCCTTTAAACCATATCCTTGATAAAAAAAGATGCTGGCTGAAAAGAAAAAGTGACTTATAATAAATCTGTCCTATCCATTATACCCAGGTGCAAACACACACACACAAAGCACACATGTGAAAATGTGAACATTTTGTATCTTAATAAAGTGCTATGAACTAGGCAATGTTTTTGTGTAGCCACACAACAATACTGGAACATTTGCACAGATTACCTAAAACAAAACATTCTGTTACAATGGAAATGTCAGTAAATGTCTGTAAATGTGAAATCCTGCTCAACTGCATTTGTGGTTAGTAGAAACACATATAAAGCAAAATAGCAGTGAGAGAACACAAGATAAAGGCTACCTGAAGCTTGGACCTGTGAGATCTCTGTGCTTTGTCTCTGCCAATGTTCTGGAAATTCAGATAGATTAGGGAACAGCTAGATAAAAAGACTAGCTGTAAACAGATGGTTTTATTTATTTTAATTTATTTGTGCAAAAGGATTATTTTATGTTTCCTTCCACAATTCCATATCTCTTTATAAATGTAACTGTTGAGTATATACTGCTTAGCTCATTCTTTTCTTAGCAAATTATATTTTTATTTGCTCCCTTTCAGGAAGTTGATGGTGGGTCATGTTTTACTTATTTATTAACCAATAGGAGAGTATTTATGGCTGTTAACACGCTGCTGCCACACATCTCTAATAGCCTAGACTGCTCAGCAACACATTACTATTTGGCTTATTATCAAGAGTGAACAGTATCTGGGAGAACCCAGCTGTTGTGGCAGTTTAGTATTATGAACCAGGAGATCATGCTGTAGTGCTGAAGAATATTTCCAGTCTTCCTTGGAAGTTAATGAATGTGTGAGCACTGTAAGGTAGTGGGACTTAGAGTGGTGAGAAAGATGTCTGAGGAACTATGCCAATGATTCTGCTCACTGGAATGCTTGGTGGACAGCATATTTTTGGTGTAGATGATGAAGGCCCATACTTGGGGCAGCAGTGCATATTTCCTGCATGCTCTTGAATTATAGCCATGTTTACTGAATTACTTGATGATACATGTTTCTGTAACCTTCTATATATTTCAATCTTTTGGCACAAGTAGTGTGGCTCAAAAGACCATATCCCTGGTGGCTATCAGATTTTAAAATTTGACATATTTAGATTTAAAAGCTTTAAGTTAGTAGTGTGCAGTGGGGTGAATCAAAGCACCATATCCTATGTCCACTATCTTTTTTCCCTTCATAAATAACCAAGTACATGAACCCGTGTAGCAAAATAACACCAAAAACACTAGAAAAAAGCCCATTCGATGTCGCGTGCCTGGCAGTGCAGTAAATAGATGAGCCACTAATAACCAACTCAGATAAATTGTACGCAAGTCTATAAATCCACTTTGGACCACCGAGGCACAATAAATAATAAAGGCAATAAAAAACAAATTTATTAAATCCAAAGACGGTTGAGCACTTTCGTCCTCAATAAATGGACTTCTTCAGAACCATCATAGCACACAAATATATCATTTTTATAATCAGTGACATCAATAATCAGATCACATGATCAATTAACTAAACAAGCTCATTTAAAGTGAACACACCATTAAAATACTTAAAATTAAATGGAATAAAACAAATAATAACACATACAATTATTGTCATATAAGATGAACAAATATATATAATAAACTTAAATGAAACAACATTATTCAATCAATACTTACTTAAAAATTAGAATATTAAAATATGTTGATATATCATTCCTTAAAGTTGAGCAGCTTTATACGTTAAACTGGCAAAATAGAAATACAATCATTAAGACCTTTACTTCTGACAGCATTAATTCTAAGCTGCCAGAACAATTCCCTCATTTCTAATCAGGTTTTCCAATCACCCCCCTCCCCCGATATCCTGTGGGACAATTTCTACTATGCCAAATAAAAATGTAGTAAATCCTGGAATGTGATTTTGATCTGCATACACATTTTCTGTTGTACCTTAATGGCTTAACATACTTTTTGTCCTTTACTGGACATTTTCTCACAGATTCAATCAGTTATCTAGATTTCACTATTTTTTAAGGACTTTTTAGTGGGTAGGTTATGTTCTAAGGTTTACAGAAAACTCACCTTATCTAACAGTTTCCTGGATTATCATAGTTGTCATCCAAAGTATGTTAAATGGAATATTTTTAAAGGGCAATCGGTAAGAGCACCCCGTATGTGTTCTGAATTGGTCCATTTTACTGTTGAGGTGGAGACTCTTAAAAAATTAGAAATGATACATGGTAGCTTTATCCTGTGGGGTGCCTGGAAACCAGATATGGTCCCTTACATGTTGCAGAATTCCATTGAGAAATTGGTGTAATATACTTGAGGTTGACATGCTTGTTACCTCTAATATTGGTGTCTGAAATGTGCCTGCAGCTAGCATACATAATGCTGCCCATACCTTAGTTTTGACTGGGATGACTTCTCCGTGATTTCTTCTGGGCCTCAGGTGAAGGTGGCAGATATTGACTATTTGTTCTAACGTATCCCTGTCCACCCTGTAGCACCCTATTATTTCAGTATTATAAAGTCTATGACAAGTCAAACATGGTCTAAATACTCTTCTCCTTCTATGCCATGGTCAGTCAGCAGCACCTTGTATGAAAACTTGATACAGGTTAATGATAAAGTAAAGCAACAGTATCAGTGCAGTGACAAGTCCATTACTAATAAGTAGTAAAGTAAAGTAAAGCAACAGTACCAGTGCAGTGACAAGTCTGTTACTAATAAGTAGTAAAGCAAAGCAACAGTATAATTGCAGTGACAAATCTGTTACTAATAAGCAGTAAAGTAAAGCAACAGTATCATTGCAGTGACAAGTTCATTACTAATAAGTAGTAAAGTAAAGCAACAGTATCATTGCAGTGACAAGTCTGTTACTAATAAGCAGTAAAGTAAAGCAACAGTATCAGTGCAGTGACAAGTCTGTTACTAATAAGCAGTAAAGTAAAGCAACAGTATCATTGCAGTGACAAGTTCATTACTAATAAGTAGTAAAGTAAAACAACAGTATCAGTGCAGTGACAAGTCCATTACTAATAAATAGTAAAGTAAAGCAACAGTATCAGTGCAGTGACATGTCCATTACTAATAACTAGTAAAGTAACAGTATCAGTGCAGTGACAAGTCTATTACTAATAAGGCAAAACCCATGACCAGGAATAAAACAACAATTGTTTGTCCAAAAAGTATAAAGTCCACAACTTACTTGAAAAGTTGCTTTTGTAAAAAGTAAGAGATGTTTATTCCAAAAGTTTAAAATCCACAGCATACTTAAAGAGTTACATTGCAAGTGCAAAAAACACTTTCACCTAGATTGGCTTCCTCGTGTAAAAATCTGAACAACTCATTGTGTTTTAACTTATATAATCAAGATGTAGTCACATGATCAAATCACAAGTTAAAACTGTAATCACATATGATTTGAACATTTTGACTGGTGTAGTTCATTAGGGTATCTGATAGAATTCAGAAGTGAATACTGCTAATTATCTGAAACTTGCCAAACAAAATATTACAAAATCTATCAAAAAATTCTGATTTCATCTAGAAGAAAACCTGTATCATCAGGAGAAATTATCTTTAACAATATAACACGAAGATCATTACACTTTGTGAACTTTTATATTTAAATTGAGGAGTTGTTATGGAAGGACTTTGGCTCCCGGATTCACCAATCTTCCGTGCAGGACTAGCTTAGTCCTGCATGGAAGTGCCCGTTTAGGAGCATGGCGGAAATGCGCCATGCATATCAATGAAGGCGTGCTGCCCGAGCTCCTAGGCTTACACGAAGTGTGCACAAATGCAGGGGGTGTGTCTGAGAGCAGAGTTTTCAGAATAAACAAGCCCCTGCAATGTAGAACAGCAGAAAGTGGGAAGAAATGAGCGAGATTGCTCATACGTGTCCACATATCCCCACCAACAGTTCCCCATGTGTACAACAGCAACAGTACATATAAATAAAATGAAGAAACCCTCTTATTGTTTTGTAAAAAGCCAATTAAAGCTAACCGTAGGTGCACGGGTGTGCCCATTGCTTAGCTACGGTTAAAGCAACTTAAAAGGCAGAAGAGGATAACAAGGAAGATATATGCAAATGAAGCAGCACAGCAATACTGTAGTAGGCAGAGCATCCGCCTAACAAGCAGGCATTCCTGGTTCGAGCCCCACTGCAGCACAGCCAATTTTACATGGCAAAGCACGTTATAACCAATATTTTTGTTGCAAAACGCACTAAATAACCCATATTTATGAAATAGAGTACTGCAGGAAATGCACATGTGAAGTATCAGTGTCATAATGAATAAGGCACTAGTAAGGTCGAAGCAGAACTAAGCAATAGTAAGCATATGTAAGCAGCAGTAAGAGTGTTTATGTGCGTTTGCATGGGGGTAAGCACTGCTTACACAGATTAAGCAATGTGGAAGCTGAGTATAAGATACTGTAACCGGAAGGTAGCAGTGCTTACCGCCATGCAAACACATGCACACCCGCTTACAACTGCTGTAAAGTGCCTAAGCACTCTGTATCCAACGGCCTGTGTTCTGTCCATCAACAAAATAAACAGCATCTGCAAGGCTCAAACCCAGTACCATACATACCATACACAAAGTGATTTACTACTAAGCCATACTAGAGATGCATAAAGCTGATGTTGTCAGATACATAACATCCAGCCCAGTCATGCAACAGTACAGAGAATATATATCAACATGTAGATGTATGTGTGAGTGTAAATATATTAATATCTAAACAGATACAACATATCTATATATGTAGTTAAGTATATCTATATATATATATATATATATATATATATATATATATATATATATATATATATATATTCAGAAATATATACATATATATAAATATATGAATATATATGAACATATATACATGCAAATGCCATCTACACATATATGTGTCAATACCTATATGTCCACATATACACAGCAAGTTACATATATGTACGCAGATATATATCCTCGTAGGTATATACGGACATAGTTATAAATATGTAAGCAAATATATATAGGTATATATGGCCATGGAAACACTTCACATAATCGAATAACTGAAATCTCGAATTTCATATGGTCGAGACCATATGATCGAGATTTCAGTAAATCGAATATGTGTAGTGTTCAAAAATAAGAGTTTAATTACCTTAATATGTTACGTGCACACAGAGGCAAGTATTGTTGTACACTCTGTGTGTACGTAATGTTTTATTTGTTTTGCGGTGTTGACAGGAAATGAGAAATCTCCCGTTTTGCGCTTCCGCATACAGCGCAAGACGGGAGATTTCCCATCTCCCCACTGTAGCGCGATCTTGGAGTTGGTATATTTAAGTAGGGGGGTGTGGGGGGCACAGCCCCCCTGCAAAAGCGAGGTTTGTGGGTTTTTTTTTATTTGTTGGTTTCTCTTCAGAAGTTCGAGTTTCCGAAACTCGATCTTTTGGTTTCAGTTATTTGCAGTTCGAGATTTTGGTAATTCGAGCTTCTGAAGTGAATCCATGGCCATGCATCTGTGGATAGCAATGCTAGATTAACAGAAACATATGTGTCCACATGCACCATTAATGGGGGTGAGAGGCCCCAAACAATATACATCCTGTACGAATTGCCATACCCCCCCACAGCCAAACACGACCACCCTGCAATACTCTACCAGGTTTATTTTAATTTAATTGTTTTATTTAAATATGAATTTAAATTATGTTTCTTGCATGTTTTATTTGTTCTATATTTCATTCCCCTCTCCCCCACCCTCTAGGTGGGCCGACCTGTACAGGCCCATCCAACCCAGCCCCTCCTTGACCCATACATTCATTACCCACAGTTCTGCCCCCCCCCCCGCTGCACACATGTACCCACCATCCCTTCCCTGGTTACCGGCCCGTAGCTACCACACCACCACACTTTGCCCACCCTCCACTCCTCCTCCCCTTGGGACTCATCTTGTACGTTGTCCCGACCGAAGTATCTTAGGTCTGCCACACGCTGTAGTCCATGCACATATGAACACAGTCATGCTTACCTTTTTAGACATGGTGTTACTGGAAAGAAAGTCACCCAACATTTAGGTCGTCCCGCATGGGACGAATGTCTCCCTGGTAATAACAATAGACTTCACGTGTGACTTTGTTTACACTAATGGTTTTATTTGTAGGTACTGCAAAGCATACGTGGCACACAAGGTTGCCCGGTAAGCATAAGAAGCCTAATAGGAACGTCTAATTCAAGTATATGGGAAACACATGACCCTGTTGTACACATGGCACTACAGGTTCCCCTCCTAATAACTAAATTATTGTCTAATGAAGATGCACTGCTTTAAAGTGTCTTATTCAGTCTGTATCCAACAGCCCATGTTCTGCCCAGCAACAAAGTAAACCGCTTCTGCAAGGCTCAAATCCAGGACCATGCACACCATACATAAAGTGATTTACCACTAAGCCATGCCAGATATACATAAATCTCATGTTGTCAGTAACATAACATCCAACCCAGTCATGCAACAGTACAGAGAATGTATACCAACATCTAGATGTATGTGTGTGTGCAATTATATTCATATCTAAACAAATACTACATATCTATATATGTATATATAGATATAATATATATATATATATATATATATATATATATATATATATATATATATAGATATATATATATATATGTATATATATATATATATATATATATATATATATACATATATATATATATATATATATATATATAAAAATAAATATACATATAGATATATATGAACATATATACATGCAAATGCCGACATCTACACATATATATATGACAACACCTATATGTCCACATATACACAGCAGGTTACATATATGTACGCAGACATATATCTCCGTAGGTATATACGGACATAGTTATAAATATGTAAGCGAATATATATACCTATATAGGTATATATGGCCATACATCTGTAGATAGCAATGGGAGATGAACAGAAACATATATGTCCACATGCACCATTAATGGGGTTGAGAGGCCCCAAACAATATACGTATTGTACGAATTGATATACTCCCCACAGCCAAACACGTCTGCCATGCAATACACTGCCAAGTTTATTTTATTTTAATTGTTTTATTTAAATAGGGATTTAAATTATTCTTTTTATATGTTTCACTTATTTATATTTCATTCCCCTCTCTCCAACCCACTAGGCAGGCCGACCAGTACAGACCCATCCGACCCAGCCTCTCCTCGACCCATATTTTCTTTACCCACAGTCTCCCCCCCCCCCACTGCGCACATGCAGCCACCATCCCTTCTCTGGTTACCGGCCCGTAGCAACCACACCACCAGACTTTGCCCACCCTCCACTCCTCCTTCCCTCGGCATACATCTTGTACGTTGTCCCGACCCAAGTATCTTTAGTCTTCCACACACTGTAGTCCATGCACATATGAACACAGCCATGCTTACCTTTGGAGACATAAGGTTACCGCAAAGAATAACACCAAAATTATTTGGTCATCCCACATGGCACAAATTTATTCATGGTAATAACAATAGGCTTCGCGGGTGACTTTGTTTACACCAGTGGTTTTATTTGTAGATATCGCAAAGCATACATAGTGCACAAGGTTGCCCGGTATGCACACGATACCTAATAGAAATGTCTAATTCAGGTACATGGCACTACAGGTTCCCTCCTGATAACTAAATTATTGTCTAATGACATGCACTGCTTTAAAGTGCCTTAATCACTCTGTAGCCAACGTCCCATGTTCTGCCCAGCAACAAAATAAACAGCCTCCACAAGGCTCAAACCAAGTACCATGCACACCATACACTAAGTGATTTATCACTAAGCCACAGCAGATATACATAGTTCTGATGTTCTCAGTAACATAACATCCAGCCCAGTCATGCAACAGTACAAAGAATGTATACCAACATGTAGATATAGATATAGCTATATATGAACATATATACATGCAAATGCCGACATCTACACATATATATGACAACACCTATATGTCCACATATACACAGCAGGTTACATATATGTATGCAGATATATATCTCCGTAGGTATATGCGGACATAGTCAGAAATATGTAAGCAACTATATACCTATATAGATGTATATGGGCATACATCCGTAGATAGCAATGGTAGATTAACAGAAACATATATGTCCACATGCACCAGTAATGGGGATGGGAGGCTCCAGACAATATACATCTTGTAGTAACTGGCAACCCCCCACCCCACAGCCAAACAGATCCACCCTGCAATACACCGCCAAGTTTAACGTATTTTGTTTGATCTATACAAAAAATAGTTTAACTATATTGTCATTTATCTGTTATTTTCATATATTTCATTCACCTCACTCCCACCCACTAGGTGGACCGACCAGTACAGGGCCATCCAACCCAGCCTCTCCTTGACCCATAATTTCATTACCCACATTTCCACCCCCACCCCCCTTGCTGCACACATGCAGCCACCATCCCTTCTCTGGTTACCGACCCGTAGCTACCACACCACCACACTTTGCCCACCCTCCACTCCTCCTCCCCTCGGGACTCATCTTGTACGTTGTCCCGACCCAAGTATCACAGGCCTTCCACATGCTATAGTCCACTCACATATGAACACAGCCATGCTTACCTTCGTAGACATGGTGTTACCGCAAAGAATGTAGCCCAATTTTTGGGTTGTCCCGCACGGGACGAATTATTCCCTGGTAATAACAATAGACTTCACGTGTGACTTTGTTTGCACCAACGGTGTTAGATACATAACATAAATATGTGAACTGGAGTACTGCAGTAAGGCCAGATGTGAGGCATTAGTGTAATAAAGTGTTGAAGTCCCCAGGACCCCATACAGTGTACACACACATGAATCACAGATACCAGACACAGATATAACATGTAACAAATAATAAATCAATGTCAAAAGGAAAATATAATTCTAATTAGATATTAAGCGATGCTAAGCATTGCACAGGCCAGCTTACATGGTGTAAGCAATGTGTAGGCCGGCTAACTCAATCTGCCAAGTGGTATGCCCGTTTAAGCAATGCCAACATTAGGTAAGCAGGTGTGCCCATAGCTTAGCCTTTTCAAAACCATCCAATCATGGGAAAGTGTAGGAAATCGGGTATATTTAAACCCCACAGGCGCCAATAATTCCCATAACTGGTTGCAGCTCCCTACTGTAGGCAGAATGGCTGGAGTTATGGAAGGCACTCGATTTAGAGCGCAGCACTGGGGCACCCAGGAGTCCAGATTCATTTTATGGCTCCTGGTAAAACACCATGAGAAGAGACTACTGCAGGGCCAGTACCAGGGCTCTCAGTATAAAGCGGAGGCCTGGCACAGTCTCACCCGTGACCTCACCAGTGCCACTGGTATCTCCCAGAATGGTGAGGAGGTCAGGCATCACTATGCTGACCTGAAGTGGCAGAGGGATGATCTCTTGGACCAGTGGATCCAAGAATCCAGGCAGATGGCTGATGCCCCAGCACTGAGTAAGTACTCATTCTACTACGTAGATAATCTTGCCTAGCTCATGTATACTATGGATAGGTAATGGCTAAATATCACTGTATTTCTCTGACAGCTGCAGATGAGCGGGCTGCAAACCAGCAAGCTCATGCTGCTAGGCTGCAAAGGCTGCGTCGTGAGGCAGGTTAGTAATATTCTTGCATGTACTGTCATAACAAATAAATATAACAGTACTAGAAGGTGTTGTAGCAGTATGAAAATGTATTATGTATGGGATTTACTGAATAAACCAGACAATATGGCAGTCATATAGGTTGCGTGGAAAAAAGGTGTAATATCTAGTGATTAAAAGTATAACCCCTTGAGTGCTTGTGTACATTCTGCTTTCATATCTTGTTGTAGTGTTGCATTCTATAAATAGTACTGTTCTATTAAGCAGTCTTACCCACACTGTTGAATGTAGTTAAAATGTGTAGGAAGTTCAGTATAACAATGTCGGAAGTCCCAATAGGTCAGTCATATAGAACAACTGAGGGAGACTTAGAAACCATTGGAGCACTTCACACCAATTCTGATAGCACAGTGTACTGTGATGTCAACTATAATATTTCTACCACACACAGCAGGGGTTTGAATCCCGGGAGTGGTAGTAAGTTGTATGCATAATCATACCCCACAACTGTACAGAGTTTGTGAGAATGTTCAGATAGAAAGCTGTATGCATAATTAGACCCAACAACTGTACAGACTTTGCTAGAATGTTCAGATAGTACGCTGTAAGCATAATCATAACCATCAACTCTGCAGACTGTGGCAGAATGTTCAGTTAGTAAGCTGTATGCATAGTCATAACCCTCAACTGTTCTGATCTATCTAGCATGTCCAGATAACGGGCCCAAATCTGCTGCCCGGTAACCTATTACCTTGACAAATAAGTGTGATGATCCAAGAAATGTAGACAGCTTATACTGACATATAATGGATAGTCAGACCTGAACATAAAAAGAGAATGTATATGGAAACAACCTGTCATTGTAGCATCTGACCCAAAGTGTATGACAGCTATTCCAAAATATGTCACATTAATGTCTGCATCCTGTCAAGCCTTGACCAGAGTGTGTGCAATAACGGACTGTTAGGTATGTGTATAACATCAACATGGAATCTGGCAGTATGTGTAGTATTTGTCAGATAGTGTTAACAATGATTTCTCCACAGCTATAACAGGTAAGAGGTGTAGACTGTAGGTACAACACAGATCACTCGTATACTTGTCCACAAGCATGGAATCTGGGAGTATGCGTAGTAACTGTCAGATAGTGTTAACAATGATTTTCCCCACAGCTATAATAGGTAAGAGGTGTAGACTGTAGTTACAACACAGTTCACTCATAGACTGTAGTTACAACACAGTTCACTCATATACTTGTCTACAAGCATGGCATCTGGGAGTATGTGTAGAATTTGTCAGGTAGTGTTAACAATGATTTTCTCAACAGCTATAATAGGTAAGAGGTGTAGACTGTAGTTACAACACAGTTCACTCATATACTTGTCTACAAGCATGGCATCTGGGAGTATGTGTAGAATTTGTCAGGTAGTGTTAACAATCCCCAGGATTCATGAAGCTTGCACCAGGTGCAGGTGTAGCGTCGGCATTCTAACACCAGATATGGCCACTGAGCGATTCAGGTACGAGCTGTTTCCACGTGCACTACTTGCGTACGCTACGCCAGCACAACTCCCAAGCCCTGTATGCTAATTACCCCATGTGCATCAGTGTAGCATGCAAATGAAGGTATGTAGCGATTCAGGAAGTGGTACCGGCATAGTAGAAAATGGTTTACATTTTTGCAAACATAAAATCGGAGCCATGACAGCCAACCAAACACATGTATTATATTGTTAATATATGCCAATGGCTAAATATATAGCCATTGTCATAAAAAAAATGTACAAAATATAAAATTAACATTTAATATATATAGTCGCACTATCGGGACATGGAAGCACAGGGCAGTGGTGTGCAAAGGGGATCGCAATGAATATTTAAAAATATAGAATAAAACCGCAATGAAACACATATCACGATTTCCCCATAATAGTCAGTGGCAGGCATGCTACACCATACTACGGCGCAAGGGTTGCTAAGGGGCAGTGACAGTGTTATGCGCAGTAGCTAGGAATTAGTAGGCAATGCCATGGAAATGAGAGGAGTAATAGTGAATCACAGATTCCCCGCTGGTGTAAGGATGCACCTCACAGCGTAACATTATAACACCGAGGTGTGCCCTTGAGATAAAGATGACATCAAGAGAGGGGTGTGTCGCCATTTCTGTAAGCACATTGGAGCATTGCTAAACCAGTCTGCCCCTAGCTAGGCAAAGCTGCAGGATAGGGGTGTGTCGAATTGGCCATAGTTATGCTTAGCTGAGAGTACAAAAGGTAACCTAGTATGCATGTGAACGGAGATGAAAATGCGTGTAAACCCAGTAACTGAAACAGGAAGGATATAGGAAAGAAAGAAGGAAATGCTGCAGCAGTGAAATTGGAGTACAAATGACTAATTAACACCTAGGAGCCTACAGTGGGCCATTAACAACAGATAACAAGGCTGCAAGCAGCTACCTGTAGAACAGTAAAGGGGAGGGGCTATACTGCAAAGAAAACAGTATAGTGTCAAAGCAGAACAAAGCCGATTTGCAGTATATTAGCTACAAGGCACATTTTGCCATGACTGGGTAGGGAAAGTACAAAACAAGAAAGATGGCAGGTGGATGCATGCCTGATAATGGGAGGGTATCCAGGTTTAAAAGTGAATTAAAGGGCAACAGATTAATCAAGGCAGGCAAGGAGATCGCCACAGTAAAGGCCCCACACTTGTCGTACTCATTGCAAAACCCATAATTAAGATATGCTGCAGCTGGAATAGCTCATACACACCCACTGACATAAGCAGCTTCCATAGCACAATAGTATAAAGTGTGAAAGCACCTCACACACATTTGTGTATTCTTATACACTCTGCACCAGTGGTATATACAGACGGGGAACTTTTATTATGTACATGTTAGGGGCTACCATAGCTTTGATCCACCAGCATGTGTTGAAGACTAAAGGTGGTGTGGAGGATGATGCACACGACCACTTCAGGCACCAGAGGAGGAGGAGAGTGTTCAGACCCAGGGTAACCTACCAGGGGCTACATGATTTGGAGATAGTAGAGCATTACAAGGTGGACAGGAACATCCTACAGCAACTTGTGGAGCTGTGCCGGCCATGCCTCAGAGCCAGAACAAACAGAAGGAAACCCATCCCAGTGGATACAAAGGTATGTGTAAGCCTGAGAATACTAGCTACAGGTACCTTTCAAAGACCAACTGGGGATATCATGGGGATCTCACAGGCATCAGCATCCAGGGTACTACACCAGTTCCTGGATGCCATGTTACCACATGCCAATGAGCACATATACTTCCCCCGAATGCAGGAGGAGATGGCCAGCAATATGCATCTCTTCCACCATGTGGCAGAATACCCGGAGGTACTGGGTGCAATAGACTGCACGCACATACACATCAAGTCACCACCCAGTGAGCAGGGTAGGCACTACATAAACTGCAAGGGATACCCCTTCCATCAACTGCCAGGTCATGTGCAATGCCCAGGGCATTATCATGGATGTGTGTGCTGGCAGTCCTGGAAGTTATCACGACTCCCACATCTGGCATGCCTCACAGCTGTATCAGTTATTTGCCAGGGGAGACATCCCAAATGGCCACCTGGTGGGGGGTGCTGGCTATGCACTGGAACCGTGGATGATGACTCCCATCAGAAATGCATACACACACACACACAGACACACACACACACACACACACACACACACACACACACACACACACACACACAAAACACATGCAGGAACGCCATAATGAGGCACACGCACAAACCAGAATCATCATACAGTGTGTGTTTGGGATGCTGAAATCACGGTTCTGTTGCTTGGACATATCTGGTGGAGTCTTGCAGTACTCTCCAGGCACATGTGCCCACATCTTCACAGTGTGTGCCATGCTACACAATATGATCCTGTGGAAACAGCTGCAGCAAGGACAGAATAGTGAAGGGTCTCACAGCCCACCACCATTGCCAAGGGCCCCACAGGCACAGAGGTACTCAGACCATAAAGAGCCAGCCCCAGTAGGCAGATGGAGGCATGCCCAGTATGCCCATGCCTTGGCAAAGAGGGAACGTATAGCACACACACTGACAGTGTAGGCACCTAGGGACTGACACCTTTCTCCACCTGCACATGCAGTACAAATGGATGGCACACACACATGACTACCTATAAATTGTCATGTATAGGCAGTCTACTGTGTGCATCCAACATAGGCATCCCTCAACTATTGCACACACAACTGCCATTGGCACAAGTAAGCCAACACCTGAACAGTAAATTAAGCTATCAGCATATGCAGATACTGTATGTATAGATTCATAGGTAGGTACTTGACCAACTGCCAGAGGCCATTCATAAGCCCAGCCAAAATGTGTCAGCTTTTGCCACCTCATTGATTCATTAACTGTCCCTCTGTGGAGCAGAGCCAATGGCAGGATCCCTGGGGTGCATCTACTGTTCCCCATCCACTCTTCAACGTTTCTCTTACAGAGTGTTAGTGAGGGGCTCTGTATAATGTAGTTAGGGATGTTGTTCCAAAGTATGGGTAGTGTCTGTGACAGGAAGCTGTCCCTCCAGCATCTTCCAGTTATTGTTGTGGCAAGGTTCAGCTCACTACAGTGTGTGGCTCACTGTGACATGGATTCCCATAGGTGGAGCATATCCATCAAGCCTGAGTTCGACATGGCTGTGTTGGCCAATGGAGATCATCTCTGGGTAAACGAGATGCCACTGAGTAAAGCAGGAGTTTATTCAGTCTGGCTGAATAAGCCATATGTTGGAGGCCAGTATTCCCCTTGGTGAGGTACATTCGTGGACCTCCCAGCTGTTGGAAGTGTTTTCTGAGGTACATCTCACATGGGTTATTATACCCTATGATGGGACTGATGAGTGATTAGTAAAGGGGCACTATAACCCCAGTATGTCTAGAAAGGAATCCTTTAGTTATCAGATGGCCTACATAGAAGGATGTTCTAACTACTGTGGAGATATGATTGTCAAAGGGGAGATCACTATCTACCTTAGTCCCCAGATACCCCATTACCTCATCAATATTAAAGTGGCTGCCACTTATGTGTTAATATGTACGTGTGCCAATTCCACAATGGAATGAGCATGCAGTTAGTGGCACTTGGCTGGAGGCCATGAAATTGACACCCTGTGACGTTCTCTGTGAGGCCCCTTGAGGGATGTCTGTGTCAACTGGACTATCAATCATGGCTCCCAGTTCTCAGTCATTGCCAAACATGGTCTGCCGTAGTCCACCTGTGTTTGCCTGTACCTCTGAGATGTATATGCCAAACAGTAGGGCTCCCAGGACTGAGTCCTGTGGGACACCAGTCATGACTGGTCAAGAGTTGGACCTGGGGACTCCTAGTCGTACCATGTGGGTTCTGTGTGTAAGCCCGTTGGCAACCCAACCTGTGATGTATGGGTGTATGTACAGGCTGGTGTGTTTATCAATAATACCTGACTGGGGCATGGTGTCAAAAGCCTTGGCGAGGTCCAGGTAGTATGTGTGAACCACCTCCCCCATCATCTAATGTCTTGGTGACTGTATGTAAGACATTAAACAGGTTCAGTAGACATGAACTGCACTCAACCAAGCTGACCTGGGTTGGGTCACGTGTTCGAAGATCACCAGTGTCTTTGTTAATGAGTGCCATGAGGATGCGAACCATACCATTGCAGACTAGGCTAGTCAGACTTATGGGGTGGTAGTTACCATGGTCAGTTGTGATTCCACCTTGATGGAGTGGAATAACCATTGCCACGCGCCATTGTATGGGCATGTAGCCTGTGGAGAGGCTGAGGATGGGAAGCTTAATTAGGTGGGGGGTGAGGTTGTCTTGTACAGTTTGCAAGATGCAGTCTGGGACAACATCTGCCTCCACTGACGCTGTGTTCTGCTGTTAGAGAGGGCCATTTCCACATGTGTGTCTCTGATGTGTGGGATACTGTACCTTTCGGGTAGTGTTGTGGGCTCTTTAGGGGGTGAAGCATGCACTGAATGTATCTACAAGGATGTTGGTGATATCAGTAGGGTCAGCATATTTTTGCAATATTTCACCGGCACAGTGCAAGTCTGTGTGTCACCACATAGATCCTTGACATAACCAAAGAAGGCTTTGTGGTTATCTTTTGAATCCTTGCGTATTCCCCTGCTGATGTTAGCCTTGGATGACGTCATGAGGGACCTATGTATCATGCTAATAGTCGTCACAGATGTCTGCCCTTCATGGGATTTGCTGTTTGTCTGGAACACTGTCCTACTTCTGTAGTATAGCCTGTTTATTGCAGAAGTCCACCAGACTGGTGTCCTTGTCTAGGAGTGAGTCTTGGTTTACCAATGATGGCACGATCCATATACCCGTGTAGGTGCTTATAGACTGCATTTGTAAATCTGTCTGTATCTTAAGCAGTGTTTCCCCTTAATGTGGGGGCTGTGAAACCCCCCACCCCTGTCACTAGTAGTGTAAATTTAGCTGTAGGAAAGGTATACACTGTGGTATCCGTGGGTGGGGGAGATGCTTGGGTGTGGAAACAGTGAATAGTTCATGGTCAGATCTAACCAGTGGCCAGTTAACCTCCACTGTGGTGCACCTGTTGCCCATGTTGGAGATGACCACTTCTAGTAGTTTCCACCCCACGTTAGGGAGGTTACCACCTGATACAGGGCATATGAGGTGATAAATTCCAGGAAGTGCTAGGCCTGAAAGTGAGTACAAGAGTAAGTTTCCCAGTTAATGGTATGGAAGTTGACATTGACCAATGCCAGGGTGTACATTAGGATTGTCATGTTCTCCACTGTCTCCAGGTAGGTGGAGTGGTGACCCTGGGTCATGGAGGATGGTTCATAGCAGGCCACAGTTTACATTGTAGTTGTGGCTGATGTTAGCTGCACATGGATGATCTCAGAGGTACCATGCTGCCCCACTAATCTGGAGGTGTAGGTATCCCTGATGAATATGGATACAGCCCCTCCATGTCTGTGTCAGTCCATGTTCTGTGGCTGAAACGTGTGGTATGGGTTGTTGTCTGGTAGTGCTGGTGTGCTCTCAGGAGCCTTAAGACAGATCTCAGTTACTGCACAGATGTTGATGTTGTCCATCCTGAGGAGTGCTTTGAGTGTATGCATGTTGTGATCACAACCCCTGGTGTTGAGTAGCATAACCCTCATTGAATCTGCTATTGTGCCATTTATGGAGCTGGTATTCACCTTCAAGACTCTCCTAAATAAGGCACCATGAGGGTGCCAATAGCCTTGACCAGTATTCCAAAGCCTAAGGCTGACACATAGGCCAGTATGGTATCGTTGCATGCATGTTCCTCATCTGTGCTTGTTTTTCATCTCTCCTGTAGGTAACCTACTGGTAAGCAATAGAAAGCCTTAAACTTATGCAAGTCTTCTAGCTTCCAAGATAGGCTTTTGGAGTGACTAAGTATCAGTGTTCTGTATGTTGCTGTTTCCTGACTACATGATGATTTCTCACTGTATATTGTGATCTGAAGGTCTGTTTATCACATATTATGGATGTGATGGCCTGCACTTTAGAGGTTCACAGATAGCCTAATACCTATCTGCTCAAGGGCAATTAGAAGCATAGGTACAGTGTGTTGGCTTTCCCCGCACCATTGATGAAGTAACTGAGCCTCTGTCAAGCATAGCCAATGAAGCAAATCCAGGCATAGTTGCTGGAAGCTGTTGAAGACTGGGGTTGTGAAGGGCGATAGCGACACTTAGTGATCTAAAGAGGGCATGTTAATGTGACAATTCAACACCATTCAATTCCCCCCAATAGGTCTCGCAGCTATCAAACTGGACAGGCTCCCCCACCCCCTGACTGTATGGTTCTGGGACACATGATCCCAGTGGTGTATATTCTGTTACCCATTCACACAACAAGGTTTCCATTGAAGTGTGTCAGTGAGGGGCTATGCCTAAGGTAGTTAGGAATGTAATGTATTGTCTCACAGTACATTTGTTATATGTTGTTATTTCAAGAGTATGTGAAGCTCAGTGAGTTTGGGGCCCTCCACCCTTTGCTTAGACTAGCTTACACATAGAAATCATCTAAATAGGAAATAGGCGGAAGCAGCGTTAATGTCAACAGTTTAATGGTTACAGCATCTGCATAGTATCTGTGCATTTGAGGTTCCAATCCCGATAAAGGCAGGGATGTTTATCATTTTCAAAAGTATACCTTAACCACAGCTTGCATATATAGGTAATAATTGTCTGTATAATAAACATTCAAAACACCCATATAAACCCATGTGTGCTTGAGACTACATTCAACAGAGAATGTAATGTTATGTCAGCACATAGTGAGATGTTACTTCACTGACATGTATATATCCTGAGTAGTTAGCGGATGTGGCCGTGTTTGTGCGCACAGGTTATACATTACAAAGTATGTTTAACTGTGTTTAACCGCTGCTATAATGTCACACAAAAACTTTTAAACATGCTTACAACTGCTTAAATGAACCTTATTCTGGAGTAAAAAATATTTGCAAAGCATCGCAGGTGTTGAACCCTGGACCATGCACACTATAACCATGGGACTTACCACTAAGACATCTGAGGTGTATACATATTTCATGGTCTTGAGACTACACCTTATACCATATGCATTTCACTGTAATGATCACAAATGGGACAGTCACTTTGTGTACATATGTACAGTACATTGTAATGTACTGTAGTTTGTGAACCAACACATTCCAGTCTGCATATGTATTACTGTTCCAAATTACTACGGAATATATATATATATATATATATATATATATATATATATATATATATATATATATATATATATGCATGTCAGTGATGTCTGCACTTATATATATATATATATATATATATATATATTTATTATACAGTTACATCAATAGCCATATATATAAACATCTATGAACACACTACGTAACACAGAAGCACTCCAAAGGAATCGGAGTGTACACAAAACACATGCAGCTCTGGTATTATAACAATTAATATTAACCTAATTCACCATAGAAGGGGTGGTTGTTGTGTATGTGAAGATTGAGGTGGGGGAGGAATGATGGGTAATGCAATCATGCATTAAGGATGGCCTGGGTCGGATGTCCAATAAGTGAACTGGAGGGCTATACATGGAGTATGGGGACAATATAAAAAGGATACAAAACAAGAACCTTTCTCATTCATAATACACCCTGTCATGTCACATTGCAACACCTAATTTCACAAACATATGAACATTAACATGTATCAGACATATGTACACCAACTGACTGTCATATTTGTTTTCAATAGTGAGGAATGTCTGTAGTACAATGTATATTCTAAACACCATGACATTTGTACATATCTCAGATGCCTTAGTGGTAAAGTCAGTGACTGTGTTGTTCATGGTCCTGGGTTCAAGGGCTGTTAGGTTATTTTTAGGGCCAGAATAAGGCTTGTTGGATGCAGATGGATTAAAGCACTATTAAGCAGTTGTAAGCAGGTTTCCATGGGTTTGCGCTGTGGTAAGCAGCACTGAAACATGGTAAACGGAGAAGTGCTTCACAGGTTTAACCTTTGCTTAACATTGCGCAGACCATGGGCAAACCTGCTTATAACCACGTAAATGTGTGTTTTTCACACTTTCCCTACCAGTGCCTACTCTGAGAGGTAAAATAATAACACCTTCCAGGAGTAGAACCCGCAGCCATGTACTCTATCCTCAGAGTAACCTAACACTAAGCTACCTGGGATGTACCTATCCCAGTTGTGTATGCAGACAGGTTAAAACATAAAAGAGAGGAATGTGTTGAAATAGGACAACCCGCCATGTAACCAATTAAAGGTGTATGCTCATATATATATATATATATATATATATATATATATATATATATAGAGAGAGAGAGAGAGAGAGAAATACATAGAGACATGTCGACATATACAGGTCTACATATATATGTAGATATATAGATAGGTTAAAAACATCTACACATCTATGGAGGTACAGATAAACGTATGCAATAATATATATCTATATACATACACACACACATATATATATATATAAATATATATATATATATATATATATATATACATACATACATACATTTTATATATATATATATATATATATATATATATATATATATATATATATACACATACATACATGTCTGTAGACAGCATCTGAAGTGTTCATATCTGAGTATAACATGGACCATAGCAATCACACATTCCGCCCCCCTCCAAACAATATGAACATAATATGAAGAGTATATGCCAATACACTATTACAAATATGTTCTATGGACACAGTCACCAACACAACTGCAATGACTGCAAATATCCATGACAGAAATACACAGACAGTTTTCATTTTGCAAAACTTTATTACATTCCGATGTATTGCCAAAAGGATTCAAGGACTAACAGTATCTGCATGCTATACAGGAAGCATTTAATAGTGTCTTAATGAATCAGCCTGCAATTACCATAGTATTAGTCCACTAAGGGATAGGTGTTCACATAGGGAAAGAACACCCACACACATATAGACAGTATATAAAAGGGGTTCCTACACACCTGCATGTACTATGTACACCCACCATCTACCCCACAACCAAAATAATTACATCAATACATACTGTCATACCATAACCAATTATTCAACTATTGTACAACATCTGCTGAAACCTTAACATACCTGGACACAGACACACTAATATGGCCCTATGTGAAATAGTTGCTGTTATACAATTGAACAGCTGCTGATGTAACAGGGTTTGTATGAACTAATCCCGTTTCAAAGGGTTGAAAGGTTCATACACCAGGAAGTGTTACCGAGTACTGATTATCAGCAGAGTATGATACACAGTAACACCAAACTAAATATGTCTGGTAAGTACACTGTAAATCCCCTAACATTATATGCATAGCTATGCAGCCTTGAGATGGTCAAATAATCTGGCCAGACTGAAACATATGCAGAAGTATTAGGTACAGACAAACCCTGCACAAGTAGCAATGTTCAGAAATATAACAGCAGTATGCACATTTAGACCAAATCCTCTAGGCATTACACACAAAATATTACTGTTTGTCTCTATACAGCTGTTGCAATAGATTCCAAACAACACTTCCACGCTGTCTTCCTCACAAGTAAGGCAAAGGGACAATGTCCAAGTGGAGCTAATGTGCATGTAATTAGCTACTTAGGAACACCAATTGGTTATCAGGATAGCACATGTTACTGATCTGTAACTATAAAAGGTTTCCTTGTCACACATTCAAACCATCTGTATCTACCTGTAGGACAGTACAAAACACTGAAAGACGAACCAAAAATGAGTATTATCATAGTCAATAACACCTCCAATTACTACGAAGGTATGTATAACATGTAGTACCTGTTCTGTAAAAATTACAGTGTAATCAATGCATATAGTGGAAATAGCTATCTTGTAGCGATGTATTGTTGAGCAGTAGTAATGCTTGTAGTATTCTATGTGTGTACTGCTGTAGGTCACAAGGCAAACTCTGCGCACACCACAAGGGATGATATGGGCTTGGATCCCACCAATTTGCTTCCAGCCACTGTCAGTCTCAGGATTGGTCCAACAAGTATGTGCTATAACAGGGGATAGTATATGTCGATATATTGTGACAGTCGACATATGTATGGATGTATAAGTAAGATGAACATGTTAAAGGTGGGCTTGCCATGCAAATATGGTGTGCATTGTGGGATATTGTGCCTATAACTGTGTAATGTACAGTATTTTAGGCAGATCTGTATTCTATTCTACATAGCAGTTCTGTTATGTTATGCAAACAGTAGTTATGTCTATTGGCAATTACAATACTCAATAACAGGATACATATCATTTGTATTCATCTGACAGTTTAGCAGCATGATAATTGGAAGAGCCAGGTAACTATCCATGCACATAACACATGTAATATCCACCTCTCTAGTATCATTTGCAAGCAATAACAGCTGTGCATGTGCACATGTTATGCAAATGTGTAGTGACCCTTGTTACAGGGCTGGACCTCCCTAGTATCGTTTTCAAGCAATAAGAGATGTGCATGTGTACATGTTATGCAAATGTGTAGTGATCCTTGTTACAGGGCTGGACCTCTCTATTATCATTTGCAAGCAATAAGAGCTGTGCATGTGTACATGTTATGCAAATGTGTAGTGACCCTTGTTATAGGGCTGGACCTCTCTAGTATTGTTTGCAAGCAACAGCAGCTGTGCATATGTACATGTTGTGCAAATGTGCAGTGACCCTTGTTACAGGGCTGGGCAAAATGGCTATGTGCACACCTACATAGAGTGGATATTGAGAGTAGAGACACACTGGTTGAACTACCAGGTTTGTGTAGCCCAACCTGTCATTGCCAGCCTAACAGCCGCTTCCACATACTGTATGTAAGGTATTGCACAGCAGTATATAAATCCTTTACATCAACAGTTAAAAAATAACTATCCTCACAAAAAGGTGTAGAATTGACCCTGACTAGAAAAGACCAAGAATCTTTACTGATTTGAGATTCAGTAGCTACATATTTTTTTTTAAATGGAATCAATTACTTTGGCAGCAGCATATGTAATGCTGCCCCTAGCACTTACTAGTGGACACATGGGAGGGTTTAATAGATTTTTGTGAATTTTAGGGGTACAGAAAATTACTGGAACCTTGAATACAGGAAGAGAAATAAAGTTAAATAAATCTGTCAATTGTTCCATTCAGGAACATATCAATGAAATAAGAAACTACACGAGAATTTCCTATACTAAGCTCATTCTGGGATACCTTGAGGTAACAGTTTGCAGAGAGGATATCCACCATTCTTCTGTTGTAATCTGATTCCTCCATAACCACTAAATCCCCACCCTTGTCAGGTTGCATTACCCTGACCGAAGCCCCAGCTAGCATTTCAGGTAAGGACTTCTCTGCTTTACTGATATTGAACATGGAGGACCATGGGGGTAGATGGTCCGTGAGAGCGTGTCTGATGTCTAACTCACAAATCTGTTCGAGTGTATTAAGTGTAGGGTGGAGTGGTGGATTATAAGTGCTGGATAATAAAAATATTTTTTTCTCCCCAAAAATTTCCCCATTAGGTCCTGTAAGTTAAGCTTCCTTACAAAAAGTTTTAAATCAATAATACAAGAAGCTACATCTGCTCTCCTTGAAGTCACAAAAGAGACACCTTTGGCTAACAAATCTATTAACATTGTCTCAAAAAAGTAATCAGAAAAATTATATATTTCAAAATCCTTATTAGTGTTCGTCAATGTTTCACGTAAACTGAAATAAGGAGCAGCTTCTATAACTGGTACATTTAAGTCTTCTTGTTCCTGGACCGAAGATTCGTCCTCTGAACTTGGTCCGATGGTGGAGAAGAGGCCAGGACTCAAAAAGGGTTACCTCCCTCTGCCCCACCAGGTGGAGTGGTAAGGTTGAGGACTGCTCGCTGATCAATACTGTGAGTAGAATCTTCAGTTCTTGGGGAATTCAAAACAGTAGTTGAGTCAGAATAGTCAGTTGAACCAAAGCAAGCTTCAAGAGGCTGGCGGTTATCACCCACCCAGGGCATGTGGGCCAAGAAATTGCCTTGGGATGGAGGGGGTTTGGGATATGCTTTACCACATTTATACACTTCAATGTTCCTGTTTAACTTCTTTATCTTAGTAGAAGTTAATTTAGAAATATGTTGATCTATACTGTAAAAGGTGAGGTCGTAGTCAAACTTGTATCTATGAAAGTTTATGTCATTCCTAATGGCATCATCAAGCTTAGAAGTATCAAGAAGAAGAGTGTCAATGGCCTGCTGGTAATGATGGCAAATCAGTTCCATAAGTTCGACCCCATGATGGTCGAATAGTTTTATCAAGTCTCTATGGAAAGCAGACCCATCCTGGAGGCCAGTTGGGTACTGCCAGAATCTAAGGCCTTTGGGGATTATATTGGCTCGTTTGCATTCCCCAAAATATGCCACCTCCATTTGTAATTTTCTTAGTTTCAAGAGATTTTGATCAAATATATTTAATTTGGAAGGCAAATCTGTAGAAACACTCATGTTATAGTCTGGTTTAGTTGACTTTGATGAATTACCAAACTCGAATGCTTAATTTAACCATGAAGAAAGAGAAGTAGTACCTTGACTGGAAGGACCTGGACATGTATAAACTCGATGGTCGGTGCCACCGGAGTTCCCATGGCTCCAGATCTGGGAAGGTACACAGGAACCTAGAAGCTGTGTCTCCGGGGGAACTGAGTCAGGTCCATGCTTGGCACTCTCGTCTCTGGGATGAAAATGGACTGCTGGGAGCTTGGAAGCAGTAATAGGGCTGACCCCTGGATGCGCTGAACCACAGACACCTGCTGGAAAAGTCTCTAAATCCAAGCCTCGGCTCGGCTGTGATCCCAAAGCACTGTCCAACCTGTTTGATAATACATTCACCTTTTCGGTTAAAATCTCAATCAATTGTGTTAAGTTTCCAGCCTCACTTGGAGTACTGGAACCAGACTGAGACTCAGGAGCGTTTTCCATAACAGACACACCGGACAAACCTGAAAAAACTGGGAAACACTGTTTAGACTCAACGAACACTCCGAAGCCCAAGTCTCAATTCCACTGAGAATGTAAAGTCCAACTCAATGTAAATAAAAAAATACAAATTTATTTTAAGCCGTTAAAACCATACGCTTTTCATCGGCTAACAGTCCGACTTCTTCAGAAAGAACAAACAAGCAAACAGTGCCTCACCTTCATAGAGAACATTTAAACAGTTCACTAATTGAAAATAGCAAGTCACATGATTGAACCTCATCTGAATTAAAGTCCCAGCACTGAAAAAGCACTAGTGAAACAATGAACAACTAAGTGCTCATGTAATAATAATACAATACCAAAATGTTAAAACCATATTACATGCAAAACAGGTTGCCAAATGAAGCAGTGTGTGCATACACACTTGATAAATCTAGGACATGTGAATGAATAAAGGTTTTGATTTTAATCATAAAAATTGAATGTTTAAAAAAAGTTTAAAACATAAAAATCCGGCAGCTGTGTAAACCCCCACTGCCAAGTTTGGAAACTGAAAAAGTTTTTTTTTAAATTTAAAAAAAACAGAACACACTGCCTGTTGTTGAAATGGCCGGTGGGGCCAGATAGCCTCACACCGAAAGAAGGTGGAAAAAACCTTCTCCTTTGGGATACAATCTGAAGTAAGACAGCTGTGTCCATAAGCTATAAAAAATATTATTATTACTGTTTCGCCAGACATATACATATCCTAACTTGAAACTACTATCCTGGGGCAATAACAAATTGTTGATGTAGCAAATGCGCATTGCATTGTAATTCTTCTTAATACTGCTACCCCAGTATAAGTATAAATAACAAACTTAGGAGTGTAGTTGGTCACTGCCAACCTCCACTCTATTCCATTCTATTGAACCCACTTCCAAGAAATTAATGCCCCCTCCACTGTCGCCAGCCTAACTGGATGACACTGAATAGTGTCTGCTACAAGAACATAGTCCAGCAAGAGGTGGACCAAACAGGCAACTCTGGTCAATACATGGAGTCAGTACCTGCCCCCCCCCCCCATTATTCGGTACCAGTGTGATAGATGTCCACTAAGGAACGTGGATGGTGACAAATGCCGCATTGGCCCGACACATGAAAGGGTCAGGCGAAATATACTAACCTCAATAATACTAAAAAGATAGTATGAATATATAGTGGTAAAACAGTACTATGTAGAGATGCTAGAGAAAAGGCCAATTCCGTGTATTCCCTTACTGAGTCCTGTAAACCCGCCTAAGCATGTAATCTGGGCTTTTATATTAGTCATGTGTTGGGAACTTGAATCCTACTACTAAATAGAAATAAAAATATAATAACTCAGGTAACGTAACCAGGTGTAGGCTCAAATGATGTTCATAATTTGAAAAATGAAGGGACTGACTATTAGTAACAAAGAAATGTAAAAGACATATAGAAACCCCTCCAGTATGGAATGATGTTGCTACAGGTCATCTCTTGAGCCTCTTTAACTTCAATAAGCAAGCCAGGTTCAAAAAAACATTTAGGCCAGGCACATGACATGCATCCAGCCTTAATTGCCACCACAGTTCCCTACTTTCTAAATACAAGGGAGTGTGACCTCCCCTTGGATTGGAACTGACCTGGTCTATGACACTAAATGTGAAACTGTGGCCTAAGTTTTCCATAACATGTTTGGCTAGAGCATTCTCCATTTTGCCTTTTCTGATGGCATACAGGTGTTCATATATACGGTCTTGTAATCTTCTGTCTGTCTGTCTTGCCTACATAGAAAGCAGGACAGCAGGCACACTGGGCTAAGTACACTACCTGTGTACTGTTACAGTTGAATTTGCCTGCCAAGTGGAAGACTACCTCATTGATGGAAAACCTTGACCCTGTTTTTATGTATCCACAATATCAGCACATGGAGCATTTGTACATGCCCCATCTGTTACTGTGAATCTTGGGTTTTCTTTTCAGTATATCCTTGATATTTGAACCTCTCCTGTAGACTACCCTGAGAGGGTCCACAAACACCTTACGTGTGGACTCATCCTGCAGGATCAAGGGCCAGTTCTTCATAACTGTTGTAAAAATGGCTCTGGCATCCATAGTATAAGTTATAATCAAACTTTGGAACGAGTAAGGTGCCTTTACTATACTCTCTGATCATGTTGTCATATTTTCACCCCCCCCCCCTGACTGAGGATAGGTTCATAAAAACCTGAGAATCTCTTAGATTGGACCTCTTCCACTAGGTCTGAAACTAGGTTATGTGGGTATCCTCTGCCGGTGAAGAGGTCGGCCATGAAATTACATTCCAGTAAAAAATCAGGGTCTCTAGATATCATCTGTGCTGCCCGTACAAGTTGGCCTTTGAGAATGGACATTTTCTGTTTATATGGGTGGGAACTGTCAAAATGAACGTAGCTGTTAGAAAACGTGTCTTTTCTATGTATTTTGGCTACATAGCTCCTAGAAGTCAAATCCTTCCTTAGAGCCACATCCAAGTAGGTGATACTGTCCTTGGATGTGCTGTGAGTAAATTGTAGAAATTCAGTGTTAAAAAGATCTACCATGGATCTAACAACGTTTTCTCCCCCTGTAGTGATGATAAAAATGTTGTCAAGGAACCGAGTGTACATAAGTACAAAGTCCATGACTGAGCTATTGTTCATAACGAATTCCCTTTCCCAATAGGCCATTACCATATTGGCCACACTTGCCCCACAAGGAGAACCCATTGGTACTCCTACTTGCTGAAGATAGAATCTATTATTGAAAGAAACGTAGTTGTTGGATAGAATAATGTCTAACAATTCACTCACCAATTGGATCTCAGTGGCAGGGGCTAGTTTAAGGGACATCAAGGAAGGGATCCATTCCAGGGCCACCGAGTGAGGGATGGAAGTATATAAATTCTTTACATCAACAGTTAAAAAATAACTATCCTCACAAAAAGGTTTAGAATTGACCCTGGCTAGAAAAGACCAAGAATATTTACTAATTTGAGATTCAGTAGCCAAATATTTTTTTAAAATGGAATCAACTACTTTGGCAGCAGCGTATGTAATGCTGCCCCTAGCACTTACTAGTGGACACATGGGTGGGTTTAATAGATTTTTGTGAATTTTAGGGGTACCAAAAATTACTGGAACCTTGAATACAGGAAGAGAAATAAAGTTAAATAAATTTATGTCCATTGTTCCATTCAGGAACATATCAATGAAATAAGAAACTACACGAGAATTTCCTATATTAAGCTCATTCCGGGATACCTCGAGGTAACAGTCTGCAGAGAGGATATCCTCCATTCTTCTGTTGTAATCTGATTCCTCCATAACCACTAAACCCCCACCCTTGTCAGGTTGCATTACCCTGACCGAAGCCCCAGCTAGCATTTCAAGTAAGGACTTCTCTGCTTTACTGATATTGAACATGGAGGACCGTGGGGGTAGACGGTCTGTGAGAGCGTGTCTGATGTCTAACTCACAAATCTGTTCTAATGTATTCCATGTAGGGTGGAGTGGGGGATTATAAGTGCTGGATAATAAAAAAAAATTTTTTCTCCCCCCAAAATTTCCCCATTAGGACCTGTAAGTTAAGCTTCCTTACAAAAAGTTTTAAATCAATAATACAAGAAGCTACATCTGCTCTCCTTGAAGTCACAAAAGAGACACCTTTGGCTAACAAATCTATTAACATTGTGTCAAAAAAGTAATTAGAAAAATTATATATTTCAAAATCCTTATTAGTGTTCGTCAATGTTTCACGTAAACTGAAATAAGGAGCAGCTTCTATAACTGGTACATTTAAGTCTTCTTGTTCCTGGACCGAAGATTCGTCCTCTGAACTTGGTCCGATGGTGGAGAAGAGGCCAGGACTCGAAAAGGGTTACCTCCCTCTGCCCCACCAGGTGGAGTGGTAAGGTTGAGGACTGCTCGCTGATCAATACTGTTAGTAGAATCTTCAATTCTTGGGGAATTCAAAACAGTAGTTGAGTCAGAATAGTCAGCTGAACCAAAGCAAGCTTCAAGAGGCTGGCGATTATCACCCACCCAGGGCATGTGGACCAAGAAATTGCCTTGGGATGGAGGGGGTTTGGGATATGCTGTACCACGTTTATACACTTCAATGTCCCTGTTTAACTTCTTTATCTTAGTAGAAGTTAATTTAGAAATATGTTGATCTATACTGTAAAAGGTGCGGTCGTAGTCAAACTTGTATCTATGAAAGTTTATGTCATTCCTAATGGCATCATCAAGCTTAGAAGAGTGTCAATGGCCTGCTGGTAATGATGGCAAATCAGTTCCATAAGTTCGACCCCATGATGGTCGAATAGTTTTATCAAGTCTCTATGGAAAGCAGACCTGTCCTGGAGGCCAGTTGGGTACTGCCAGGATCTAAGGCCTTTGGAGATTATATTGGCTCATTTGCATTCCCCAAAATATGCCACCTCCATTTGTAATTTTCTTAGTTTCAAGAGATTTTGATCAAATATATCTAATTTGGAAGGCAAATCTGTAGAAACACTCATGTTATAGTCTGGTTTAGTTGACTTTGATGAATTACCAAACTCAAATGCTCGATTTAACCATGAAGAAAGAGAAGTAGTACCTTGACTGGAAGGACCTGGATGTGTATAAACTCGATGGTCGGTGCCACCGGAGTTCCCCTGGCTCCGGATCTGGGAAGGTACACAGGAACCTAGAAGCTGTGTCTCCAGGGGAACTGAGTCAGGTCCATGCTTGGCACCCTCGTCTCTGGGATGAAAATGGACTGCTGGGAGCTTGGAAGCAGTAATAGGGCTGACTCCTGGATGCGCTGAACCACAGTCCAACTCAATGTAAATAAACCATATGCTTTTCGTCGGCTAACAGTCCGACTTCTTCAGAAAGAACAAACAAGCAAACAGTGTTTCACCTTCATAGAGAACATTTAAACAGTTCAGTAATTGAAAATAGCAAGTCACATGATTGAACCTCATCTGAATTAAAGTCCCAGCACTGAAAAAGCACTAGTGAAACAATGAAAAACTAAGTGCTCATGTAATAATACAATACCAAAATGTTACAACCATATTACATGCAAAACAGGTTGCCAAATGAAGCAGTGTGTGCATACATGCTTGACAAATCTGGGACATGTGAATGAATAAAGGTTTTGATTTTAATCATAAAAATTGAATGTTTAAAAAAAGTTTAAAACATAAAAATCCGGCAGCTGTGTAAACCCCCACTGCCAGGTTTGGAAACTGAAAAAGTTTTTTTAAAAAATTTAAAAATACAGAACACACTGCCTGTTGTTGAAATGGCCCGCGGGGCCAGATAGCCTCACACCGAAAGAAGGTGGAAAAAACCTTCTCCTTTGGGATACAATCTGAAGTAAGACAGCTGTGTCCATAAGCTATAAAAAATATTATTATTACTGTTTCGCCAGACATATACATATCCTAACTTGAAACTACTATCCCGGGTCAATAACAAATTGTCGATGTAGCAAATGTGCATTGCATTGTAATTCTTCTTAATACTGCTACCTCGGTATAAGTATAAATAACAAACTCAGGGGTGTAGTTGGTCACTGCCAACCTCCAGAAATTGATGCCCCCTCCACTGTCGCCAGCCTAACTGGATGACACTGAATAGTGTCTGCTACAAGAACATAGTCTGGCAAGAGGTGGACCAAACTGGCAACTCTGGTCAATACATGGAGTCAGTACCTGCTGCCCCCCCCCCATTATTCAGTACCAGTGTGATAGATGTCCACTAAGGAACGTGGATGGTGACAAATGCCGCATTGGCCCAACACATGAAAGGGTCAGGCGAAATATACTAACCTCAATAATACTACAAAACTAGTATGAATATATAGCGGTAAAAGAGTACTATGTAGGGATGCTAGAGAACAGGCCAATTCCGTGTATTCCCTTACTGAGTCCTGTAAACCCGCCTAAGCGTGTAATCTGGGCTTTTATATTAGTCATGTGTTGGGAACTTGAATCCTACTACTAAACAAAAATAAAAATATAATAACTCAGGTAACGTAACCAGGTGTAGGCTTGAATGATGTTCGTAATTTGAAAAATGAAGGGACTGACTATTAGTAACAAAGAAATGTAAAAGACATATAGAAACCCCTCCAGTATGGAATGATGTTGCTACAGGTCATCTCTTGAGCCTCTTTAACTTCAATAAGCAAGCCAGGTTCAAAGCACCATTTAGGCCAGGCACATGACATGCATCCAGCCTTAATTGCTACCACAGTTCCCTACTTTCTAAATACAAGGGAGTGTGACCTCCCCTTGGGTTGGAACTGACCTGGTGTATGACACTAAATGTGAAACTGTGGCCTAAGTTTTCCATAACATGTTTGGCTAGAGCATTCTCCATTTTGCCTTTTCTGATGGCATACAGGTGTTCATATATACAGTTTCTGTATTAAGTCCATTAAATTATTCTCTTCAGGGGTAAATAATTCATTTAAGAGAGACATATAGCTGAGGCTCACCTCTATATTTAGTTGCTGCCAGTGGTACAACAGTTGTTAGAACAAAAGAAGCATAAGCTTCAAAGGGATTTGTATGATTTTTCACACGGCCAAGTCTTCAATTGGCTGAGAAACACATACATGTACAACATTCAGAGGCAGGGCAGAAGCCGCTCTATGAGCAGTGGGAGACAGAAAAGAAAAACTCCAGCAGGAGAGCTAAAGGGACCTACTTTGAAGAAAATGTGGGAGAAGGCAGGAACAACTTAGTCTGGAATTTCTCACATAGATCCCTGGATAAGTATGAGTTGGAAGTACTGAATAAAGGGCTTTCTTTCATACCAACTACATATAGCAATATCTCTGACACCGTTTTAGATATTAAACTGTTTGCACGTAACATACAATTAAAACTATTATTTGATAATGCAGCAAGTAATACTCATGATATGCGATTACGTAAACCTAGTATTTTTGTCCCTAATTTATACCCACTTTTGAATGCGTTTTGTAAAATTGTTGAAGAAGACATATATTGTAGTTATAAAGACATACACTCCAATACTAAGAAATATAATTTGTCTTTTCAACAGAAAAGGGCGTTAGATAATCTTAGGAAAGATAGAAATATCTCAATTAGACCAGCAGACAAAGGTGGTCCTGTAGTTATCTTAGATGCTCAAGATTATAATAGATATATGCATGAGATGCTGAGTAACACCACATTTTATTTGTCTATTAGAGAAAGTGATGTTCAAAAACATGTCTCTATGGTATACAGTGCTTTGCATGAGTTATCCCTGAGTGGATTTATTTCCACAGAAATATTTGACTTTCTGTTAGTTGAGCATCCTGTAATCCCTACCATCCAAGGACTACCTAAGATACATAAAGACCCTATGCGACCCCCTATGAGACCTATAGTGGCAGGTAGAAGTTGGGTCACAGAACCCCTTTCTGTATATGTGGAAAGATTATTGAGACCTATAATCAAAAGATACCAAACAATTTCTACTTGAGTTATATAGGGAAACAGCTGAAATACCAGATCATTTACCATATATTTTAGTGACCATGGATGTTAAATCTCTTTTTACAGTTATACCAAATCAGCAAGGTGTACAAAGCATACATGACTATTTAATTAAATATACAGATTTTTTGGATACTAAAATGGATCTTATTTGTACATTGCTTAAAACAGTGTTAGAAAATAATATTTTTCTTTTTGATAAAGAATTATTTCTCGAAAAGGATGGCGTAGCTATGGGCACTTCTTGTGCCAATAGCTACGCCAACCTGGTGATGGCAGTATGGGAGAAGGACAAACTTTTTCAGCTACCTAGTTATAAAGAATATGTTATATTTTATAAACGATTCGTAGATGATTTGTTTTTTTCTCTGGAAGGATAATGAGGTTGATTTACGTAAATGTTTTGAAGAAGTGAATTCACTCACTGACTACTTAAAGTTTACTATTACTATGTCACGCCACAATATTTCTTTCTTAGATGTTCATGTTGAGCGCCTTACCAATGGGAAATTAAACACAGGGATTCATAGGAAATCATGCTATAAGAATACATTATTACATAGAAATAGTATGCGTCCTGGATACATCTTTAAAAAACATAGTAAAAGGACAGGCGATTCGAGCTTCTAGACTGAAGCCATTACAGTCTAACTTTGACAGAGAATTACCTGACCTCAATGATAGGTTAGTAGCAAGGAAATACAATGTTAGTGAAATACGTCATAGCTTTCTGAGTATAGAGATCATAAGGTCTAGTCGGGCATGCCCATATTTTTCAGAGGAAGGGAATAATAGAAATTTAGAGCCTGGCAACTCTACTAGTTATAATATATCCACACAGAAGTTATCATTATTTTTACACATGATGTCCATCAGATAAAAGATATAATATATAAACATTGGAATTTATTAACTATAGATCCCCTCATTAAGGTTATTGTAGGGGAACATCCACAGTTTGTATTTAAAAATAAGAAAAATTTGTTTAGACTTTTATGCCATCCTTCTAATAATGTGCATTGCCCTCAAGACAATTTACATCTAGGAACTAGACCTTGCTACAATTGCAATTTCTGTTCTTATATTTGTGATTCTTCTGTTTTTGTACATCCCAATACTTCACAAATATATAAGTTTGATATAACAGCCGATTGTAACACCAAACATGTTGTTTATCTTGCTGTGTGTTCTTCCTGTCCTGCCTTTTACATTGGCAAAACTGATAGGAGACCTAGAGACAGGGTGAGAGAACATTTGTACCAAATACGTATTAAATCAGGCACAAATGCACTTTCAAAACACATCATAGCCACTGATAACATACATTCTTTTAAATTTATGGTTATTTATATTAATATACCTAGTTTGAGAGGTGGTGACGTTAGGAATTTTACAGAGAGGAATGAAACGAGTTGGATCATTAGATTTCAAGCCCATTTATGCCCTGGTTTAAATGAGAAAATCCCTATTAAACCAGCTCTTACAAATAGGAGGCTTGTTTTTAAGTAAATGTTTAAGTAATACATACTATATATTTGCATTTATTTTTAATGATATACTTTTAATAATATATTTTATATATGTCATTTATTGATTAAGTTTTTTCTGATATATGTGATGTATATATTTAATTGTATTTTGTATTTATACAATGTACTTTTATTGGCATATTTATATCTTTTATGCTTTCCTGATGGGATACTTCAGTACAGATGGTTTAAGGTTGAGGAGTATCTGGATTCATTTATTAACTAATTAATTTTATCTGCTTATTTACCAATTGTGATGCCATGATTGAATAGGTTATCCACCTACAAATAGTGAAGTACACTCACTCACATTGTATATTGAGGTCTGAAGAAGCCACTTTGGTGAAAGCGCTTACCTGTTTTTTGTTCTTGAATAAAGGGTTTTTACTTTAAGTTTTTGCGATTCCTTTTTGAATTATAGAGTGGACATTACTTGGTCTGAATAGACATCTATATGGTAACTGCTATTGACTGTATTGACTGCCAGAGGTTGTCACTGAGCCTATTTTATTGTTCATTTGCATATACGTATATATATATATATATATATATATATATATATATATATATATATATATAGTCATGACAGTTCACACTTTCCCTACCAGTGCCTACTCTGAGAGGTAAAATAATAACACCTTCCAGGAGTAGAACCCGCAGCCATGTACTCTATCCTCAGAGTAACCTAACACTAAGCTACCCGGGATGTACCTATCCCAGTTGTGTATGCAGACAGGTTAAAACATACACAATATACAGATGTAGACTTGTCTTTGTTGTTTCAGAGTACAGTACAGTATGTGGAATACCTGTATTAAGATGTGCATTATAGACTCCATGCAACATGTATACAACTCAGATGGCTTAGTGGTACATCCAGTGACTTCAGTGTGCATGGTCCAGGGTTTAAAACCTGCAAGCCTTGTTGATACTGTCAATTAGGACTGCATATGACACTTTTAAGCAGTTGTAAGCAGGTGTAAATGTGTTTTTGTGACAGTAAACAGTGGGTACATGCAGGTAACAGACATGTACAACTCGCAGTACACCTTCTTTGGCAATCCTGCTGATGTCACCCACCTACGAATACACCTCTGGAACTGCTGTAATCCAGTAATCTCCATGGTGTGTGCTGTAATGGCGTAATGCTGTAGTGTGTTAAACTAGTGTGGGAGGTGTTATAATCCCAGACAGGCCAACTGTGTGTGTGTCTGTCTGCCTGCCTGTGAAAGAAACAATGCATTTAGAGTATGCACACTCTTTACAATTCACATAACCACCTTTGCCATTCCTGCTAATGTCACCCACCTAGAAATACACATCTTGGACTACTGTAACCCAGTATTCTCCATAGTGTGTGCTGTAGCTGTGTATTGCTGTAGTATGATAAACTAGTTAGGTAGGGGTTCTATTCCAAGAGAGGCCAACTGTGTCTGTCTGCCTGAGAAAGGAACAATGCTTTTTAGAGTATGCACACTCTTTACAATTCCCATAACCACCTTTGGCAATCCTGCTGTTGTCTCCCACCTAGTAATACACCTCTTGGAGTGCTGTAACCTAGTAATCTCTGTAGCATGTCCTGTAACTGCGTAATGCTGTAGTGTGATAAACTAGTTAGGTAGAAGTTCTATTCCAAGACAGGGCAGGTGTGTGTGTGTGTGTGTGTGTGTGTGTGTGTGTGTGTGTGTGTGTGTGTGTGTGTGTGTGTGTGTTTGACAGTCAGAGCTTGTGTGTGTGTGTGTGTGTGTGTGTGTGTGTGTGTGTGTGTGTGTGTGTGTGTGTGTGTGTGTGTGTGTGTGTTTGACAGTCAGAGCCTGTGTGAAGGTGGCTGTGAGTGTCTAACCATTGGACATGTTGGGGAGTGGATTTTGTAGTTTTCCTATATGGTGTCCATATTATATGTCACAATGTCCACCTCACAAGGAGTACAGATGTCAATCAGCCAAGGGACTGTGTTGGCAAGCCATACCACTATATCTGGAAAAAGGCTTGGTGAACAAAGTATGCAACCCTACTATCACCCAGATTATGTTCTGAACCCATGTGTCATACACAAACACACTTGCGTAGAATATCTCGCTATGTTGCTAGTACACTGCACATTGATGACAGATAGTAGGCATGGTGTGATTGCAGTGGGCTTCAGAGGGCATGTCACCCTGTCCAGCAGTACAATAGGCATATAATTGCTGACAATGTGCCTTCACTATATTCCCCACTGGATGCCTGCAACATATGTTGTGCCATCAAATGTGATCCACAGAGGCCATACAATGCCTGACACATGTACCCTGTATGGACTGATTCCACTGACACCAGGGAATACCTGTATCATGCTATCAATGCAGGTGCAGGGTCAACCTGCTGTCTATAAGGAGGTCCTGCCACACCAGGCTAGTATTGGCATATCTGAGGATAACAGTATGTGTACACAACATGTGCCGGCCAAACCAGGTACACTTGTACATGTCACTGTACATTATTGTGGGACGTGCACATCCCAGGTAATGTCCATGTCAAGGACTATCAAACACAGACATGGCATGCATTGCAAAGCAATGGCCATACACAATGGTAACCAGGATGTCAGGACAGTTCATACAATACCCATCTGTGTGGGACATTGCAGACACTACTCCCCTGTACCACACTGCACACCATTTTTGGTTGGTGTGGTGCCAAGGATTACCCCTCACCCAGCCTTGTACAGCCATCTTGCACAGCTAACCATTACACACCTATGAAGCAATGCACACATGTATGTCAGTACTGGCACCTTGTGTCTGCATGTTGGGTATGATGCTCCCCAACCACAGTAACACCCAGTATAACTCCCATTGGCATACCAACTGATGTCAGACACATTCACATGCCCTAGCCCACAGAACCTCCGGATATCCCCTGTGGTGCATGTAGTACATGTGCATTACTGCAGTGTGGCAAACTAAGTAGTTAGGAAAAGTATTTGTGGGCCTGGCAAAGTGTGTCAATGTGAGTCCATTAGAGAGTGTGGTTGTGTTAACAATAACATTCGTTCATGTGGACAGCCATGTGTGCTACACCTAATGTATGTCTACTATATCTCTGTTGCAGATGTCACTCACCAGCACACATATATGTTCTTACAACACACCAATGTGTCAGCTTTGTGACACATGGAGTAACTGCATGCACCTGTAAGAATAATGACTAGTCAGTCACTGGTATGAACCCCTGTACTGGTAGGTCTGTGTGACAGATGATGCTTAGGTTTTAGTCTCCAAGCCCTTCTCTGATGTACTTTGCCTCTGTCTGTCCCTCCCACACACTCTCTGGTGGATGTGGAGTTGTACACCTGCTCAGCAGCAGCTTGTGTTTTGTAAGTGATGGTCATGATCAGGTGATGGCCTCTGCACCTATTGCAGTCCTCCTCTAGCTGATTGTATGTGGAACAGCTGTGATGATGTTCCCATAGCCAATCGCATGGAAACACAGTACAATAGCTAGGAACATCATGTCGGTGTTTGCCCATGACAGTCGCTGTGAGTGGAACCTGGATCTGGTGTTTGGTAAACGGCATCACATATGATATCCGGATGTTCCTCAAACAACATACACAGTGGAAAATAGCCTAAAGACAGGAGGGTGATATGCCAGACATGACTACAGCATGTAAGTGTAGCTATGCTTCATTGAGACTACTGCCAGTTTAACAAGTTGTGTGTGGTAATGGCTATTATGCATGTTTTAAAACTGACAAGACAGTGCTCTGTTTGCGAGGTTACCCCCATCTGTAGGGCCACCTGTGGACTGGTCATTGTGTGGAACCATTTGTTTCCTGTGTTACTTACTGAACACACATCTGCAAACTGCAGGAACATAGTGTGAGGACTGCAGTCAGTACATGGTGATAGTTATGAGAGTTACTGCCATTGCATCCCTGATTAGACATATGTCACATGAAACAGTGGTATGACAGTCACTGTCTGGGTTTCTCAGTGACATGCCAATAATGGGCCAATGTTCATAGCTGCAGTCAGAAGTCCTCTACACTTTGTACAAATGTCATGCAGTATATATGCATGTGTTGTGCTCCCTCTCCAAATGTATATCATCTGTTGTGTTCGGGTTGATGGTTTTTATAAATAATCCTGAATGCTGTTGACTATTACTAAGCCATATCTGTATTAAAACTGCAACACCATGGGCTGTATGGATTTGGAGGTCCCGACAGAACCTCCTGTCCCACTTCAGCTGGCCATGGCACTGGGCACCAGCACATTTGGGGCCCAGCCTTGGACCTTCACCGCTGATGGCTCTGCACCACCTTCTGGTGGAAGCGCCACTGAGGATGGGGCTTGTTCCCCCTGGGAGCAGGTCCAGACAGGAACTAGTCTGCTGTCATACAGTCCTGGATGTGGTGCATAGGGGGCTCAATAAGGGGTTTCGAGGCCAGATACACCAGCTCGAGGACAGAGTGTCACATTTACAGGGTGAGCCTACTCCTCCTAGACAGCCCCCAGCACTGCCACCTTTGCGGCTGTTTTGGTGCAGTGGTGGTTGCCCATGGCTGGGGACCTCCATCCCACTGTTTCCATCTGGGGGCTCATGGGCTTGTGACTGCCAAACACCCCTCCCCATCCAAGGTGTATCCCCCCACGTGTCATATAATGACCCTGTATGCTGTCTTGTCTGTCATCCTACCCAACCTATCCTCCACGAGCATACCTACTCCCCTTCCCCCACATCCCACTCTCACCCTATGGAAACAAAAGGCCAATCAGTTCCTAGAACAACATTTGTCCCATACATAGCTGTCCATTTCACACACGTGTCCACTGGACACATGTAACCCTTTTAATATGCATCATAACATACTCCAGTTGTCCTCACTCCTGTCTCTCAGGCACACAATCCTGGTATGTACATAACTCCTAAAGGTTCCAGGTACATGTGATGCAGACGACCCCATTGTACACACAACACTGCCAGTCCCTCTATGGTTACCCCATTTGCCTTTTTCATGATGATAATATCACACACAGCACCTTGCAAGAGTACTGTTCTCACATAATGATTGGACAGGAACTGTAGTGTTAATGTAAATAAAATGCACAGAGTGATGTCTTTGGCCAATGTACAAATGTTTGCATGTATTAATATCACGTCTGTCTGAGGGAGTCTTGATATTACATAGGACAACACCACTACATAATACAGGCTTTGTTGTCACATGTGATGTTCTTGATATATCTATATATATGTATGTATCGATATCTGAACATAAACACACACACATACATCTACATGATGGAATACATTTCCTATATTGTTGAATGACTGCGCTGGATGATATGTTTGTGATAACATCCAATGTCTGTATATCTGCCATGGCTTAGTGGTAAATCACATTAGCTGTGTGTGCAGGGTCCTGCTGAGGCCATTTATTTTGTTGCTGGGCAGAACAAGGCCACTGGATACGGAATGATTAAGTCACATTAAAGCAGTTGTGAGTGGGTGTGCGTGGGTTTGCGCAGAGCTAAGCAATGCTAACCTCCAGTTACAGTTTCTTACACTTAGTCTGCCTCTACATTGCTTCACCAGTGTAATACTCGCATACTGGCTGCCAAACAGGCTTACACCCTGCTTGCTCCCGCACTTGCAAATGCACTGCATTTGGTGTTTGCATCTGACACTCACACCCTTGTCTGGGAGTGAGGACTACAATATTACCTTGTGAAGCCTATTACATCAGATTTCATGCCTACAGTATCGGGAATGGCTGTCCATTAGGCAAAAGCATGCCGTTCAAATGTACGGAATCCGCGGCCTGTCCAGAGTTTGATTCATATTACTGGTGTGTTCCTCTTACAATCTACACCTCTCTGGCTAATATATGGGAACTGACACTCTTCAATACAAACATCCTTCAGCTGAGACATGATACTGCATACCTAATATTCTATTATCTTTCTAAGGTTGTAAGTGGAATATGTGCTTTCTGTCCCTATCAGACCTCTCAGACAATTGGGGACAAATATAAACTGAATCAGGGACATGTCATAACAACATCAGGGACACATTTAAATTATTAGTGCTATTAACCTGACAAATTGACAGACTCAGAGCATATGAATTCATACACATTTTCTTAGGTAAATGATGTTTATAACTCTTAATTGTTGTCATTATTCATTATGTGTAATTCACCACCTTTCCTTCAAAAGTCACTAGTTTTAGGAGGGATTAAGTAGGACAGAGTTAGAGTTTGAGTCAAAATCAGGGACATCCCTGGAAATCGAGGACAGTTCAGAGGTATGGTTCCTATTTGTTCCCCCAATGGTTTATGTCCTGTCCAGTGGATTTGCTCTTAGGGGTTGAGAGGTATGGGTGTCAGTTATGCCCATTTCAGAATATTACTTACATCCCCGGGGCAGTCCTAATATGACTGCGCCAGCCAACACCTGCACGCCTAGGCCCATAATTGCATACCCATAGTTCACCCACCTGCCCCTCCTCTACAGCACTCATCCTTACTGTGGGTGCAGGTGGGGTATAAACACATCACTACATACTGCCCACTCTCCGCTTGTCGGGACACATGTCATATGTTGTATCAACACATGGGTTATCAGGCTTGCACAACCTACTGGTCCATGTACATCTACAGCCTGGTTTGATGAATCATTACTGGGACTGACTCCGATGATCATTAATTTTTGGGTGTCCCACAAGGGACAGGGATGTCTATGTTTCAAGATTAGACCTGGCAGGGCTCTCCCACTGGTAGCATCCTGCCGGTGGTCTGGGAAGCAGTGGTGTTTTTAATTTTATTGTGTGTCTGTATGTCTCACTGGCATAGCTGGGGGGGTGGGGGGTTGCTGCTATGTGTTACACATTTGTTTATTGGACCCCTCACCCCCATATGCATGGCCTGTGAAAATATGTAATTCGTAACTGCTGTATCATATCCTAGCTATATACATGTGCATATTCACAGTCGCATACACACACACACATATATATATATATATATATATATATATATATATATATATATACGTATACACATTACTATATACAGATATATCTGTATATGTATGCTTACATGTATATATTTATATATTGCTCTGTGTGTGTATATATATATATATATATATATATATATATATATATATATATATATATATATATATATATATATATATATCTGCAACAGCATATGGGTCTATGGGTGTCTGCATATGTATATATCTATATGTGGGTATGTATATGTATTCTGTTTCTGTATGTATACATTTGTACTACGGAGAGGGAGAGGCTTATCAGTTTGTCTCTATGGGTAGATATACACACACATACCTCTACATATATAATCTATATCTGGTTATTCCATTCCTTGCTATATAGATTACACTTTGCTGCAATGGGACTCATAGTGGGTGTGGCTGCTTGTTGGGCGATGCCTCTGCCCAATGAACACATTTGCTTACATCCCTGGGGCTTTTCCTTACAGGCCCACATCAGCCAACACCTACACACCTAGACCCATAAGTACCTACCCATAGTTCTCCCACCTGCACCTCCTCTACAGCACCCATCCTTACCCTAGGTCCTGGTCGGTTCTGAACACACCACTACATGCTGCCCACTCTCCACTACACGGGACCCATGTCATACAACTGTCTCGACCCATGGGTCATCAGGCTTTCCCACCCTTGTATTCCGGGTATGTATACACCCCAGCCAGAATGATCGGAGTATCACCTTCTTTTGGTCTTGTCAATTTTTTGGGTGTCCTGTAAAGGACGCGCCTGTCTGTGTTCAAAGATTAGATTTCACAGGTGCACTGTGTACCCCCCCGGTTGTATCCTGGCTGTGGTCTGGGGAGCAGTGGACTATTTACATTGTTTGCGGGTTTGTGTGTATGTTTCCCGTGTCTGGCTGGGGGGGGCTGGAAGGTCATGTTTCATGTTTCTTGCTTGGGCCCCTCACTTCCATTGGCATAGCCTGTGAACATATGTCATTCTTGTGTGCTGTTTCCTATCATAAATGTATATCTGTGTATATCTACGCACACAAAGACAAACACACACACACACACACACACACAAACATATATATCTATATATATATATATATATTTTATATATATATATATATATATATATATATATATATATATATATATATATATATATATATATATATATATATATATATATATATATATATATATATATATATATACATATATATATATATATATATATATATATATATATATATATATATATATATATATATATATAGTATATGTATATGTCTGAAACTATATATATATATATATATATATATATATATATATATATATATATATATATATATATATATATATATATATATATATATGTGTGTGTGTGTGTGTGTGTTTGTAAAGCAATGCATACCCCCACACAGATGCACTTACACACGCTTACTGGTGTTTATATATGCTTAAACCTGCTTACTAGTGCCTTATTCATTATGACACTGACACTTCACTCCAGTTAACTTTTAATTGTTATTTTGCAGGTTATACAGTGGACAGATGTCGCAATATGTTCATGTACAGATTACCAATGGTAAATGCTATGTGATGCAGTGGGATTTGGAATGGGAATGGGAATGTCTGTTCGTTAGGTGGTTACTCTAACCAATACACTATTACTGTGCTGCTTCATTTGCATATATACCCATATACCCATGGCTCCTGGTTCCCCAAACACCCACCCCAATGCCTCCCTAATACTGCAGTCATCCATTCTCCAGTTGAATTTGCGGTGCATCGACACCGCTACACATTGACCACTCCCTACTCCTGTAGACCCATCCCATCAGTTGACTCATTCCACGTATCCTCAGAACTCCCAAACTTTTAGTCCACAAACATTGGTGACATGAGTGACCAAAAGGACACTATTCACAATTTTTGGGTTGCCCCACATGGGACACGCATGTCTTTATGTCAAGATTAGACTCTATACTTCATTACATCCTTACTCCCATTAACATGAAACTACAATAAATTAATAAGTATGACTATGTGGTAATGCACACGTTACACATAAGAGCCTAATTATGTATGTGTTTGGCGTATTTCTTTTACAAATAGACCAGTTTAGAAATTAGTCTTGCCATAGCAGGCAGATCACAGAAATTATTCCATGTGTGGGAAAGTCCTCACATTTGATTTTTTTCAGCACAGCACTGACTTCGGACATTGTACACACTTCTGCGTTTTAGCAGTTTCGCCCCTTCCCTCTTATGTACAACCTATTATTCTATCTACTGTCAAGGTTTGTAAGGGCAAATTCATGTTATTTATGTCTGTAAATGGAATGAATGTGTTACAGAGAGTGTACTTCTACATATAGATGTCTGCATGTGTGTATGCATATATACTTATAACAAACTCACTGACCTCCACGGGGCGGTCCAATTAGAACCAGCCCATCCAACCCTGGCACGTCTGGCTCCATAATTTCATACCCATAGTTCCTCCACCCCACCCGAGTTCAACATACACGCATACCATCCATTGTCTAGTTGTTATTGCAGCCATGACACACCTCCACACATTGCCCTCTCCTGAGTGTTAGGGGCCCTTCATGTATGTTGTCCCAACCCATGTTCAAAACATGTGTACCAAACCTGACAATATGGATGTTAGCCATGTAGATGCGTATAACACATAACAACTGGTATACATATGCCACCATAGGTTATGCATTCACACACATCTGTCTGGCCTGACACATAATACCCGCTGGTACAGGGGTGCTATGGCCACATACTACCCACTAGATATTAACATACATCTCTACAGCATCCCACTGCTCTGTCTGACATACATACTGTTAAGGGAGGCCCAGCAGCAGTAAATCTGGCAAGTATCTGCACATGACATATCACTGGGTAAGTGCACTAAGCTGCTAGGCATGTAACAATGCACTCTGCAGGCTACAGCCAGACTGGCTCAACATTGGCCTTCATCTCCTAAGGGGGAATGCACATGTATCTGCATATATAGCAGGCTGTACAGGCATGTCACAGCACAGGGTAAGATACATCTGTGTGAAAGTGCATAACCACAACCAATGAGAACAGAGCCACAGCCACATATGGCAAGCTAGCATAATATTACAGTATATGGACTATCTGTTCAACACCATCCTCATATGTGCCACTCACACACTAACCCTACATATACTGGGCCACTACACAGTTTGGTCTGATGGCTGACTGTGGTATGGGACATGTGTGTGTATGGCCCTACAAACATATAAGCCAATATGGTAACATACAGTGGAGCAGCCTGTAACATCAGATAGGACGGGACCTAGGACAATGACAATACCACAGTCTGTACACAGGCTAAGGTACATATTAACAATACAAACACTGTTGACATTCACCATAAGTACGCAGACCTCCGTACTGTACAAACAACCACAGTATGTCCAAGTTATGTCATCAAATATAACCCCTACTGTAGATAATATGTGTAGCAGTCTGATATCTCATTGGCTTGTTAGCAGATATGATAACGCTAATTATGGTGTACAGCACATATGCACCTCTTCATGCACGTCATATGTGCAAAGGTTAACAGAGTTGGGGCTGGAAGCCAATACACAGAGCCAATATTGACATGTTGCTGTGATAACCTCATACATTTACTGCTGTAACAGTATTTGTTGCAACATATGTCCTATGAGGGATATGAAATCAGTAACTGTCACGGCTTTCACCATCTACAGACTGCAATCCTCACACTACCGTCTGCAGTCCACAGATAGATGCTCCATGGGTAACACATGAAACCAAAGGCACAACACACTGCCCAGTCTGCAGATGAACCTGCAGATGGGGATTTCTCATAAACATAGAACTGATATGGCAGGTATTGAGACATGTAGATCAGCCATATCCACACACACACTGTTAAACCAACATTACTCCAAATGCAGTATAGCAGCACTTACAGTCTGTAGTCAGGTCGGGCACAACCTTCTCCTCTGTGTTGCGCTGTTTCCACAGTGTATGTTGTTACAGGTAAATCCCCAATCCATCTGAGATGCTGTTTGCCAAACAACAGATCTAGTTCCTGCTCACAGTGAATGAAAAGGGCCAAAACCAACATGATGTTCCTAGATATTGGAGTGTGTTCCATGCAATTGGCTATGGGAATGTTACCACAGCCGCTCCACATGCAGTCAGCTAGGGGAGAACTGCAATTCATACAAAGACCATCAGCTGATCATGAGCATCACTTAAAATACACATGCTGCTGCCTAAGCAAAGCAGGTGTAGGTCTCCAAATCCACCAGAGAGGGAGTGGAAGAGGCACACAGAGGCAAAGACAAGTCACGGAGGGGTAAGAGAGTAAATCCTAAGCATGTTTGTGTTGCACACCTACCAGCATAGGGTATCAAAACCTTGATGACTATGTAGCGATATCACTGTTTTATGCAGGTATTGGATGCGCCACATAGATTACCTGCTGTGAAGCCCTCAGAACATATATGTGATGGTGAGTGACATCTGCAAAAGGGATACGGTAGCTATACGGTAGATGACGTACACGTGCCTGTCTGCATGAACAGGTGCCACTGTCAACACAGCCACACTCTCAGAGGGACGCACACACATTGACACACTTGGCAGGACCAGGATGAAAACTCATCAGTACTGGGATTGCCGCAACACATCACTGTGCATGTATCACATGCACCACATGGGTCATACGGAGGTTGTATGGGCAAAGGGTATGGGGTGGTGTCTGACATCAGATAACATGGTTCAGTATGCCAGTGGGGGTTGTAGTGAGTGTGGATGTGAACTTACACACCATACAACACACACACACAAACACACAGGGTGCCAGTACTGACATGCATGGGTGCATGTCTGCACGGGTGTGTGGTGGTCAACTGTGCCAGATGGCTATACAAGGTTAGGTGATGGGTATACCTTGGCATCAGGCCACATGACAATGGTCTGCATTGTGGCTCAGGGCTGTGGTTTCTGCATTTGCCCACACAGGTGGGTATTGTATCCTCCATCCAGTCACCTGGGTGACTATTATGTATGGCCAATGCTGTGCATCGCTTGTCATGTATGTGTTCCTTAGTCCATGACATGGGCGGTGTCTAGGATGTGCACACCTCCCACATGCATGTATAGTGACATGTGGAACTGTACCTGGGGTGTCTGGTCCATGCTGCGAACACAGATTATCATCAGATGTGCCAGTCTTGCCCACCTGTGACCAGGAACTGGTAATGGGCAGCAGATTTACCCTGCACCTGCATTGATAGCATGCTAACGGCATTCCCTGGTGTCAGTGGAATCTGTCCATACAGGACATGTTGTCAGGCATGGTATGTTCTTTGTGGGTCACATGCGATGGCACCACAGACGTTGCAGGTGTCCATTGGGGAGGGTGCACTGTCTGCATGTGCGTGCATATTGCACAGATGGACAGGGTGCCATGCCCTCTGTAGCCCACTGCTATCACTCCATAGTTACTATCAGTGGCCAATATGCAGTGTACTACCCGCATATTGGCTGTTGCTTAGGCATGTGTGTGTGTGTGTGTGTGTGTGTGTGTGTGTGTGTGTGTGTGTGTGTGTGTATGAGACATGGGTTAAGTGTGTGCTCTGGGTAATACTGGGGTTGCTAACTGTGATTGTCTGGCCTTGATGTCACATGCATGGGTATGGCTTTGCACCCCATCCTCCCAGCTATTTCACATCTGTTATCCCTGTACGGTGGATATTGTGATATATAGCAGGGCCACCATATAAGAATTATGCAAATGCCACTCCACATTGGCCACAGGTATCACACACTCACAACCACCTCCACACAGGATACGAGTTACAAACACACACACACGTGTTATGTCTGGGAGTAGAACATCTACCTAACTAGTTTATGACACTACAGCACTACACAGTTATAGTACACACCACAGAGATTACTGGCATACTCTTTCCCCAAAGGTGTATTTCACAATGAATGACATCAGCAGGATTGCCAAAGTAGGACATTCTAATTGTAGTGAGTGTGACTAGCCTAAAATGCATTGTTCCCTACACAGACAGTGACACACACATAAAACATCCACAACCGACATGTGTGGGCACAGAACCCCTAACAAAGGTCTACATCACATTACAGCATAGAGTTGTTATAGGACACACCACAGGGACTACTGCAGAGCTCTTTCCCCAAATGTGTATTTCACAATGAATGACATCAGCAGGATTACCAAAGTAGGACATTCGAATTGTAGTGAGTGTGAGTAGCCTAAAATGCATTGCTCCCTAAACAGACAGTGCCACACACACAGCATCCACAACTGAAATATGTGAGTATAGAACCCCTAACAGAGGTCTATATCACACTACAGCATGGAGTTGTTATAGGGCACACCACAGGGATGACTGCAGAGCTCCTTCTCCAAAGGCGTACTTCACAATGAATGACATCAGCAGGATTGCCAAAGTAGGACATTCGAATTGTAGTGAGTGTGAGTAGCCTAAAATGCATTTCTCCCTAAACAGACAGTGATACACACACAACACCCACAACTGACATATGTGAGTATAGAACCCCTAACAGAGGTCTTTCTCACATGACAGCATGGAGCTGTTATAAGATGCACCACAGAGATTACTGGAGAACATCTTCCCCAAAGGTGTATTTCACAATGAATGACATCAGCAGGATTGCCAAAGTAGAACATTCGAATTGTAGTGAGTGTGACTAGCCTATAATGCATAGCTCCATACACAGACATTGAAACACACTCAAAACATCTAGAACTGCCATGGGTGGGGACGGAACCTTACCACAGTTCTAAATCACACTACAGCAGTACACAGTTATTGCACATGCTACAGAGATTACGGGGCTACAACCTTCCCACAGGTGTATTTCTAGGTGGGTGACATTAGCAGCCCTGCCAAAGTTGAGCATTTGAATTGTAGGGAGTGTGAGTACTCTAAAAAACATTGTTCTCTACATAGACAGATACACATACTTGCCATGTCTTGGGATAGAACACCTACCTAGCTACTTTATTACACTACTGCAATACACAACTACAGGACGTGCTACAGAGATTACTGGGCTGCAGCTTTCCCAGAGGTGTATTTCTAGGTGGATGACATCAGCAGCCTTGCCAAAGTTGAGTATATGAATTGTAGGGAGTGTGAGTACCCTAAAAAGCATTGTGCTCTACACAGACAGACACACACACTTGCCATGTCTGGTAATAGAACACCTACCTAACTCCTTTATCACACTACTGCAGTACGCAGTTACAGGACATGCTACAGAGATTACTGGGCTACAGCCTTCCCAGAGGTGTATTTCTAGGTGGATGACATCAGCAGCCTTGCCAAAGTTGAGTATATGAATTGTAGGGAGTGTGAGTACCCTAAAAAGCATTGTTCTTTACACAGACACACACACACACAATTGCCATGTCTGGGATTAAAACACCTACCTAACTACTTTATCACACTACAGCAGTATGCAGTTACAGGATGCACTACAGAGATCACTGGGTTGCAATCTTCCCAGAAGTGTATTTCTAGGTGGATGATATCAGCAGCCTTGCCAAAGTTGAGCATTTGAATTGTTGGTAGTGTGACTACCCTAAAAAGCATTGTTCTCTACACAGTCAGAGACAAATAGACACACACACAAACAGGTACCAAGTCTGTGATTAGAACTCCTACATAACTAGTATATCACACAACAGCAGTATGCAGTTATGGGACAAGCCAAAGCGATTACTGGGATACAACTCTCCCAAAGATGTATTTCACATTGGATGACCTCAGCAGGCTTGTCATAGTAGGGCTATGGGGAGGACAATGTGTGTGCATGGGCCATAACCCATTTATCTAAGGGTTGACACACCACATACGGGCACACACAGGGTCATATTTCACAGGTACGTGTATACAGCTGCTAGATGACTTCCTTGTACAGTCATGTTGCACAGCTGCCACGTGCACCACATAGTCTGTCATGCCGTCAGATACTGGTGGCTAGTATCTACAGTGAGTGACATCTGTATCTCATGTGTTTGGGGCCCTTTGGCTGTGTGCTGGGTGGGACATGCCTGGATGGCTCCTTGTCACAGTCACCCTCATCCACACATCCATGTCTGTCTACCTTTGGCTTACTATAGTGTGTTGTCCTTACATATATGTCTGTATTCCTATCCACTGTGTGTGCAAGGCATGAGTGGTGCATACTGACGAGTGTCTGCACTAACAACTGTGACTGCCATATATGTCTGGTTCACTGGTGTTTGCGGACATGGCCTTCATGTGTTCAAGTGTGTGAGCATGCCCAGTATGGCCATCTGTATTGCATGTGTGAATCAAGCCCAGGTAGTTTGTACTGCAGTGCTGATCTTTGTGCTGTACACCAACAAGTAGCATGCTGTCTCTGCAGGGTATCCCTCGATCATTTCGCATTGACTGTTACTACATTTCTGCATAGCAGGGGGGGCACACCTGACTGTTTCTACATTTCTACACATGATTGGGGGGTACACCTAACTGTTACTATATTTCTACGTAGGATGGGGGGGTACACCTGACTATTTCTACATTTCTACAATGGATTGAGGGGTACACCTGACTGTTACTATATTTCTATGCAGAATGGGGGGGCACACCTGACTATTTCTACATTTTTACACAGGATTGTGGGGGCACATCTGACTGTTACTGTATTTCTATGTAGGATGGGGGGGCACACCTGACACTTGTACACATTTGCTAGGACTGTACTGGTACATCGGGTACTCCATTTCAGTCTGTAGTCTTACCTATCATGCTGGCTAGAGGATTACCAGTGTACTATAGATCTTAGCTTTTAATTACATACATATTAGTTTCGGATGTCCTACCCTTCAAAACTGACATGATACTGCTTGACCTGCTGTAGTCTGTCTGTGTAGGCCTGGGGTAGGAGGTTGCCCCATAGGCCTCATTCAGAGACCATAGCACAGCCTTTGTTTGTGTTTGTCTACACCTGTCCTACTGGCTGAGACTGTTGTTCATAGGCTCATAGGTTGGTACTGGGCTATCTGCCCGAAGGCATATATTAGCCCAGCCATGTTGTGTGGTATTCACCGCCCCTTTAGTAGTACCCTAGACCCTTGTACTAGCAGCTAGTACCCTTGGCCCCTATCTAGTAGTGCTGTTGGTGTAATCCCCGGTGTGAACTTTCTGTTACCCATCCACTCATCAAGGTTCCTCTTGAAGAGTGATAGTGAGGGGCTCTGTCTTATGTAGATCAGGACCCTGTTCCATAGTAAGGGAAGTCTCTGTGAAGGGAATCTATCCCTCCAGCATGATGGTTATGTGACCCCCCAACTGGCATGCGTGAGTCACTTACCTTGTGGGTGTCCCAGTATTGAGGGTGGTGCTGCAGGGCTGCCTATGTCAGATGCACATGGTACACTCTGTACACATGGTTAGGCACAGGTAGTGTAATGTTTGGCATCCCTTTTACTGTATGTGAGAGTCGGAGAGAGGTGTTGTTCCCTGGGTTCCTCCTGTGTCAGTGTATGTGCTATGCATTGTCTCTTTGCCAAGGCCAGGGCATACTGGGCATGTCTCCTTCTGCCTACTGGGGCAGGTTCAGGTTGTTCCTCCTCCTCCGAGTCACTCTGTGCCTGTGCAGGCCTTGGAAATTGTGGGGGGCTGTGTGGCCCTGCCCCATGCTGTTCCTGCTGCAGCTGTTTCCACAGGATCATATTGTGTAACATGGCACATGCAAGGATGATTTGGGTATATGTAGCTGGTGAGTACTGCAAGGCTCCACCGGATGTGTCCAGGCACCGGAACTATGACTTGAACATCCCAAACACACGTTCTACTATAATTCTGGCCTGCGCATGTGCCTCATTATGGAGTTTTTGTTCGGATGTTTGTGCTTTTCTGAGGGGGCTCCAGTGCTTATCCAGCATCCCCCAGTAGGTGACTGTGAGGGATGTCCACATAGGCAAATCTCTGGTACAGCTGCACCAGATGCTAGATGTGGGAATCGTGATAGCTTCCAGGGCAACCAGCACACACATTCATTATTATGCCCTGGGCATCACACACGACCTGGTAGTTGATGGAGGGGAAACACTTGCAGTTAATGTAGACCCTACCCTGCTCACCAGGTGGTGCTTTGATGCATATGTGCATGCAGTCTATAGCACCCACTACCTCAGGGTATTCTGCTATTTGGTGGAACAGTTGCATATTGCTGGCCAGCACCTCATGGGTGTTGGGGAAATATATGTGCTCACCGACATGTGCTGACATGGCATCCAGGAACTTCTGGAGTACCCTGGATGCTGATGCCTGTGAAATCCCCATCATATCCCCAGTTGGCCTTTGGAAGGTACCTGTAGCTAGTATTCTTAGGCCTACACATACTTTGGTATCCACTGAGATGGGTTTCCCTCTGTTAGTTCTGTGTGTCAGGCATGGCCGACACACCTCAACAATTTGCTGTAGAGGTCCCTGTCCACCCTATAGCACTCCACTATCTCCAGCTCATGTAGCCCCTGGTAGGTTACCCTGGGTCTGTACACTCTTCTCTGTCTCCTCACTGTGGGATGGTCAACAGCATTAACATTCTCACCACCTTCAGCCTCCTCCACAAGTTGTATGATAGCTATTGCAGCCCCTATAATTTTCTGCTGTGAGTGTTAAAAGTTCCCCGCTTGTTTACAATGGTGGTGTAGAGTGTGGGAAAAACCAGAGGGGAAGGTGTTTGCTTAGTTTATAGTAGTGTTCTGGGCTGGGCTGGTCTGCTGCCTGTGTAATTGGCTGATTATGACATATTTCACCTCCCAGCTAAGCTAGTTCTCCTTGATAACCTTCCTACAGCTGTTTTCCCTTCTCGTTGCCTTCCTGTTTAAGCCCGTGTGCGCACCGCGCAGAGTACTCAAATGTGCACACTGCTGCTATTTCCTGGTTTAACCTCTTTTTTTCTTCCTGCAAACCCCAGTGTGTGGCACGCACACCTGCTTAGGCTTTGTAAAGCGTGCTAAGCAAGTTTAGACGCACCCCCTAGCTTAGCTGTGCTAAGCTAGGAACAGACCCGAGCCACAGGGCTCCAATCTGCTTACAGTATGCCTGACACACACACACACACACACACCCCCCCCCCCCCACAATGTCACCTAACTCCTAGGCTTGCACCAAGCTATTCCTGCTCTTAGACTTTTGGGACCTGACTCACATGCTGGGGAAAACTGGGATTCACTATCATTCCCCTCATTTGCATAGGACTGCCTGTTGATACATGTCTCACACTGAGCCTCCCCCCTAGCAACCACTGCTCACTGGCCATGTTGTCTTCTGCCTGCCATTGGCTTGCATGGCAGAATACTGATTTTAGTTAGAATGCTTAATTTAGATTTAATTTGTTATTTTCTCCCCAATCCCATTTGCACGCTGCTGCCTTACGCTTAAACAGCTGAGATCGGCTAAAAAAAATAAAAGTTGTTTTTTTTTATTTTTTGGTTTGTTTGCAATGCCAGTGAACTTATACTTGGCCATTGGCATGCTTCCTCAATGATATGCAGCCTTTATTTGGAGGTGTCACAGCTCAGTTTTGGATTTTGCAGAAATGTACTCGGTTACTAACCGAGTACATTTCTGCAAATTGCACTAGTCCTGCATGGATGGTTGCAATCTTCCTGGATCGCAAAATCACCTCATTTGCATGGATTTCTCCTGAAAATGGGGGGATTTGCATACAAGGGCTTAGTCTGTGCAGGATTAGTGCAGGAGCTCTCGTGCACGCCCCTGCAGGCTGTTCCTGGATCGCACGGTAGACACATTGCCTGCTAGAGCTTCTGCACTGATCCTGCATGCCTTGCAGGGCATAGTGAATCCGGGGGTGGGTGATTTACCACTCAATGGATGCACACTGCTGCACTACACTGCTTGTGAGCATTTGAAAAATATGCTTGATCTGCATGTTTTAATGTTGCTAGTTTTTTAATCTTTCATAAATAACAGTGTGTTTAACCTGCATGTTTTAATGTTGGTATGCAGTGTTTCATTCATGAAGTAGAATCACAAAAACCTCCAACCTGACAGTTTAAGGAATAATGTCTTGATATTTTTATGTTATTGGTAAGAGATAAACATTTTCATTCAGTTTATTGCATCAGTGCAGAGAACCACACTGAAGTGCAATCACCAGATATTTCCAGGCAAGGAATGAGATATTATTCCCCCATAAATGTCCTAGCCCTGAACACTGCAGTTACTATGCCTGGAACATTTGTTGTGATAGCTGCCTGGGAATGTTGTCACTATGGACTCAAATAACTTCACCTGACTCTTCTCAGTCCAAAAAAACAGTGGCTGTACTCCTAGTCTTCCTTAAACTGCTGACCTCTTTACTCTAGCACAGAGAATGATCACAGCTATCTATGAAGAGACTTTAGAATATGCCACTTTTATCTGCAATGTTATCCTTTCAGTCACTTCACAAAAGCTTAGGACCACAGGCAAGGATGGTACACATAAGCTAACTTTGGGAATGCTGAGAGTTTCCACAGTGACACAACTATGGCTTCATCACTGCAACCTAGTACAGTACCTACAGTACTGTTGCTGATGCTAAACTCATCTTCTGGTCAGTCATAATTCCCTTCCATTCATCTGGAAACAAGACCTCATGAAACTTAAACTGCCCAGCCAGATTAGCTGTCCTATAGTACAGTGAGCAATTTCTCTTTCAAGACATAGGCAAAGCTTTTGATTTGGAGATGGTGACTTTTATCCTAGCCACTTCATTCTCAAAAGTCTGCCAATTCATTCCATACTAGGGATCAGTCACTTGAGGCTAAATGAATAATATCATATGCAGGCCTCATGTCTCCAGAATGATACAACTAAGACCACAGCTGCAACCTGGTATCTTGTCCAAACAGCAATGGAGATAAGACACAGCTATGGCGGAGTTTTGTTATCACTATCAGCTTATTTGACCTAATGTTAAACATGCAGATACAACTCTCACTCCTGAAACACAAAGACTGAATGGTATGCTACTACAGCCCTAGGGACCAATATTGGGGGAGTTTCTCCCACAAAACATTTTGGGGAGATATGTCTTATCCAGGTCCACAAAACCCATGTATGCAGTGTTGATAAGCTTTCATGTTTACCTACCAGCATCTTTTTTTTTTAAACCCAAGGGGAAAAAAAGCCCAAACCCCCTTCAACTGGTGGTGCATACTGACGAGTGTCTGCACTAACAACTGTGACTGCCATATATGTCTGGTTCACTGGTGTTTGCGGACATGGCCTTCATGTGTTCAAGTGTGTGAGCATGCCCAGTATGGCCATCTGTATTGCATGTGTGAATCAAGCCCAGGTAGTTTGTACTGCAGTGCTGATCTTTGTGCTGTACACCAACAAGTAGCATGCTGTCTCTGCAGGGTATCCCTCGATCATTTCGCATTGACTGTTACTACATTTCTGCATAGCAGGGGGGGCACACCTGACTGTTTCTACATTTCTACACATGATTGGGGGGTACACCTAACTGTTACTATATTTCTACATAGGATGGGGGGTACACCTGACTATTTCTACATTTCTACAATGGATTGAGGGGTACACCTGACTGTTACTATATTTCTATGCAGAATGGGGGGGCACACCTGACTATTTCTACATTTTTACACAGGATTGTGGGGGCACATCTGACTGTTACTATATTTCTATGTAGGATGGGGGGGCACACCTGACACTTGTACACATTTGCTAGGACTGTACTGGTACATCGGGTACTCCATTTCAGTCTGTAGTCTTACCTATCATGCTGGCTAGAGGATTACCAGTGTACTATAGATCTTAGCTTTTAATTACATACATATTAGTTTTGGATGTCCTACCCTTCAAAACTGACATGATACTGCTTGACCTGCTGTAGTCTGTCTGTGTAGGCCTGGGGTAGGAGGTTGCCCCATAGGCCTCATTCAGAGACCATAGCACAGCCTTTGTTTGTGTTTGTCTACACCTGTCCTACTGGCTGAGACTGTTGCTCATAGGTTCATAGGTTGGTACTGGGCTATCTGCCCGAAGGCATATATTAGCCCAGCCATGTTGTGTGGTATTCACCACCCCTTTAGTAGTACCCTAGACCCTTGTACTAGCAGCTAGTACCCTTGGCCCCTATCTAGTAGTGCTGTTGGTGTAATCCCCGGTGTGAACTTTCTGTTACCCATCCACTCATCAAGGTTCCTCTTGAAGAGTGATAGTGAGGGGCTCTGTCTTATGTAGATCAGGACCCTGTTCCATAGTAAGGGAAGTCTCTGTGAAGGGAATCTATCCCTCCAGCATGATGGTTATGTGACCCCCCGACTGGCATGCGTGAGTCACTTACCTTGTGGGTGTCCCAGTATTGAGGATGGTGCTGCAGGGCTGCCTATGTCAGATGCACATGGTACACTCTGTACACATGGTTAGGCACAGGTAGTGTAATGTTTGGCATCCCTTTTACTGTATGTGAGAGTCGGAGAGAGGTGTTGCTCCCTGGGTTCCTCCTGTGTCAGTGTATGTGCTATGCATTGTCTCTTTGCCAAGGCCAGGGCATACTGGGCATGTCTCCTTCTGCCTACTGGGGCAGGTTCAGGTTGTTCCTCCTCCTCCGAGTCACTCTGTGCCTGTGCAGGCCTTGGAAATTGTGGGGGGCTGTGTGGCCCTGCCCCATGCTCTTCCTGTTGCAGCTGTTTCCACAGGATCATATTGTGTAACATGGCACATGCAAGGATGATTTGGGTATATGTAGCTGGTGAGTACTGCAAGGCTCCACCGGATGTGTCCAGGCACCGGAACTATGACTTGAGCATCCCAAACACACGTTCTATTATTCTGGCCTGCGCATGTGCCTCATTATGGAGTTTTTGTTCGGATGGTTGTGCTTTTCTGAGGGGGCTCCAGTGCTTATCCAGCATCCCCCAGTAGGTGACCGTGAGGGATGTCCACATAGGCAAATCTCTGGTACAGCTGCACCAGATGCTAGATGTGGGAATCGTGATAGCTTCCAGGGCAACCAGCACACACATTCATTATTATGCCCTGGGCATCACACACGACCTGGTAGTTGATGGAGGGGAAACACTTGCAGTTAATGTAGACCCTACCCTGCTCACCAGGTGGTGCTTTGATGCATATGTGCATGCAGTCTATAGCACCCACTACCTCAGGGTATTCTGCTATTTGGTGGAACAGTTGCATATTGCTGGCCAGCACCTCATGGGTGTTGAGGAAATATATGTGCTCACCGACATGTGCTGACATGGCATCCAGGAACTGGTGGAGTACCCTGGATGCTGATGCCTGTGAAATCCCCATCATATCCCCAGTTGGCCTTTGGAAGGTACCTGTAGCTAGTATTCTTAGGCCTACACATACTTTGGTATCCAATGAGATGGGTTTCCCTCTGTTAGTTCTGTGTGTCAGGCATGGCCGGCACAGCTCAACAATTTGCTGTAGAGGTCCCTGTCCACCCTATAGCACTCCACTATCTCCAGCTCATGTAGCCCCTGGTAGGTTACCCTGGGTCTGTACACTCTTCTGTGTCTCCTCACTGTGGGATGGTCAACAGCATTAACAGTCTCACCACCTTCAGCCTCCTCCACAAGTTGTATGATAGCTATTGCAGCCCCTATAATTTTCTGCTGTGAGTGTTAAAAGTTCCCCGCTTGTTTACAATGGTGGTGTAGAGTGTGGGAAAAACCAGAGGGGAAGGTGTTTGCTTAGTTTATAGTAGTGTTTTGGGCTGGGCTGGTCTGCTGCCTGTGTAATTGGCTGATTATGACATATTTCACCTCCCAGCTAAGCTAGTTCTCCTTGATAACCTTCCTACAGCTGTTTTCCCTTCTCGTTGCCTTCCTGTTTAAGCCCGTGTGCACACTGCGCAGAGTACTCAAATGTGCACACTGCTGCTATTTCCTGGTTTAACCTCTTTTTTTCTTCCTGCAAAACCCAGTGTGTGGCGCGCACACCTGCTTAGGCTTTGTAAAGCGTGCTAAGCAAGTTTAGACGCACCCCCTAGCTTAGCTGTGCTAAGCTAGGAACAGACCTGAGCCACAGGGCTCCAATCTGCTTACAGTATGCCTGACACACACACACACACACACACACACACACACACACACACACCCATGATGTCACCTAACTCCTAGGCTTGCACCAAGCTATTCCTGCTCTTAGACTTTTGGGACCTGACTCACATGCTGGGGAAAACTGGGATTCACTATCATTCCCCTCATTTGCATAGGACTGCCTGTTGATACATGTCTCACACTGAGCCTCCACCCCTAGCAACCACTGCTCACTGGCCATGTTGTCTTCTGCCTGCCATTGGCTTGCATGGCAGAATACTGATTTTAGTTAGAATGCTTAATTTAGATTTAATTTGTTATTTTCTCCCCAATCCCATTTGCACGCTGCTGCCTTACGCTTAAACAGCTGAGATCGGCTAAAAAAAATAAAAGTTGTTTTTTTTTATTTTTTGGTTTGTTTGCAATGCCAGTGAGCTTATACTTGGCCATTGGCATGCTTCCTCAATGATATGCAGCCTTTATTTGGAGGTGTCACAGCTCCGTTTTGGATTTTGCAGAAATGTACTCGGTTACTAACCGAGTACATTTCTGCAAATTGCACTAGTCCTGCATGGATGGTCGCAAGCTTCCTGGATTGCAAAATCACCTCATTTGCATGGATTTCTCCTGAAAATGGGGGGATTTGCATACAAGGGCTTAGTCTGTGCAGGATTAGTGCAGGAGCTCTCGTGCACGCCCCTGCAGGCTGTTCCTGGATCGCACGGTAGACACATTGCCTGCTAGAGCTTCTGTACTGATCCTGCATGCCTTGCAGGGCATAGTGAATCCGGGGGTGGGTGATTTACCACTCAATGGATGCACACTGCTGCACTACACTGCTTGTGAGCATTTGAAAAATATGCTTGATCTGCATGTTTTAATGTTGCTAGTTTTTTAATCTTTCATAAATAACAGTGTGTTTAACCTGCATGTTTTAATGTTGGTATGCAGTGTTTCATTCATGAAGTAGAATCACAAAAACCTCCAACCTGACAGTTTAAGGAATAATGTCTTGATATTTTTATGTTATTGGTAAGAGATAAACATTTTCATTCAGTTTATTGCATCAGTGCAGAGAACCACACTGAAGTGCAATCACCAGATATTTCCAGGCAAGGAATGAGATATTATTCCCCCATAAATGTCCTAGCCCTGAACACTGCAGTTACTATGCCTGGAACATTTGTTGTGATAGCTGCCTAAGGAATGTTGTCACTATGGACTCAAATAACTTCACCTGACTCTTCTCAGTCCAAAAAAACAGTGGCTGTACTCCTAGTCTTCCTTAAACTGCTGACCTCTTTACTCTAGCACAGAGAATGATCACAGCTATCTATGAAGAGACTTTAGAATATGCCACTTTTATCTGCAATGTTATCCTTTCAGTCACTTCACAAAAGCTTAGGACCACAGGCAAGGATGGTACACATAAGCTAACTTTGGGAATGCTGAGAGTTTCCACAGTGACACAACTATGGCTTCATCACTGCAACCTAGTACAGTACCTACAGTACTGTTGCTGATGCTAAACTCATCTTCTGGTCAGTCATAATTCCCTTCCATTCATCTGGAAACAAGACCTCATGAAACTTAAACTGCCCAGCCAGATTAGCTGTCCTACAGTACAGTGAGCAATTTCTCTTTCAAGACATAGGCAAAGCTTTTGATTTGGAGATGGTGACTTTTATCCTAGCCACTTCATTCTCAAAAGTCTGCCAGTTCATTCCATACTAGGGATCAATCACTTGAGGCTAAATGAATAATATCATATGCAGGCCTCATGTCTCCAGAATGATACAACTAAGACCACAGCTGCAACCTGGTATCTTGTCCAAACAGCAATGGAGATAAGACACAGCTATGGTGGAGTTTTGTTATCACTATCAACTTATTTGACCTAATGTTAAACATGCAGATACAACTCTCACTCCTGAAACACAAAGACTGAATGGTATGCTACTACAGCCCTAGGGACCAATATTGGGGGAGTTTCTCCCACAAAACATTTTGGGGAGATATGTCTTATCCAGGTCCACAAAACCCATGTATGCAGTGTTGATAAGCTTTCATGTTTACCTACCAGCATCTGTACAAGAACAAGCCACCTGTCATTAAATCCACACTACTCCCTCCTGAATCAGTGGCTTGATTATTGGATGACATCAATTTTTCAACACCCTGACACAGGGTTGCCAAGGAGACTAAGAGACATGATCACTTTATAACTAGGATATACCTGCCTGTCTCCATTTCTTAAAATTGGGACTACTGCCTTAGCTTTTCAAGCCAGTGCTCCTGTCTCAGTTTTCCATGCAATATGGGAAAGGTGTGTTGCACATACCAATCCAACAATTGTTGGCACATTCAGCATTTAGGCTGCCATGTTGGTTTGGTTATTTATATTATACTCTAGCTCTGTTTACAACTATGCGTGCTATTTTTTTATTATTGCAAAATAAGTCATTCACTATTATATTCTGTATGATCCAGGTGATGGCTGAAAGACATCTTTTACCAACAAAAAGACAGACTCAAATGTTTATGGTACTAAGACCTTAATCAATTCCAGTTGTTACATTAGGTTTCCTAGGCTTCCCCACTAAGGTTTAGAATGGATACTGTAGAACTTTAATTTCAGATATTTTTGTGTGTTACAAAGCAATAACAGTATTAAGAAGGTCACCTAACCAGATGGGCTAAAGAAGGTGATAGCAGTACACCGAGATAGAAGAGCTGGGGTGCAAATGGATGAACGTGACACTGTAGGGTTTACTTTTAATTTAGTTACCAGTTAAGTGGGCATTGTGGACTGTTTTCAGCCATGAACCTCATCACAAGGGCAAGAGGAAATAGAATAAATGTGGATGGTTTAGAGTAGCCATCAAACTGGAGTACTCCGGGGAAAAAAAAACTCATGCAGACAGTGCGAGCACAATCATTCGCCACACAGATAGTGACCGAAGGTCAGAAATGAACATTAAAGCTCTGAGTCATACAACTTAACCAATAAGCTACCATTTTTGCCAGCAGCACACTACTTATAGCCAGTAGGATAACCTAACTGAAACACATGATATAAAGGTGGAATACAACATTCAAAAGTAATTCTACTTGCATAGAGTACATTGATGACTAGCAGTTTAGTGCAGATGATTAAAGATAGAAGTTGTTAGTGAGATTTGTCCTATAGTCTTGAGTTTAATACTTAGGCAGTTGACACAGAGGATTCAGGCTGTGGGCTGTAGATCCTTATCTCAGTTCTCATTCATTTACTGTGTGATTTTCATGAAATCACTTATCCAAAAATTGCTGTCCTGTTACTCTGAAAGGGGACTGTAGGCCCACTGGGCCTACTTTGTTAACAAACAGTATTTATTCATCTAATTGCTCCTTCTCAATTTGATTTCTGTGTTTCCATGAGCAAGTAACTTAAGAAGACAGCATTCCCAGGTCAGCTTTGAAAAGAAGCATTTGTACATAGTGAGTTTATCTGGCTAACAAAGTAAACAATAAATACATATGACAGAAAAATGATATGAATACATATTTTTTTCTGTAAGAACAGGCTTTTTGTCAACCTCCAGTATCACACTGCAAATAGCTATATACCTTGGATTTGGACACACTCACTAAGCCCATTATAAGCTCATGTTGGATACTGCAAAACTGAGTATTCAATGGCCCCATATGTTCATAGGTAGGTACTAGGCTATCTGCCCAAAGGCATTTATAAGCCTAGCCACAATGTGTTGGTGCTCTCTTAGATTAGTTCACTGTGCTTCTGTCCAGCAGAGCCATTGGAGTGATCCCTGGGGTAAACTTTCTGTTCCCCATCCACTCATCAAGGTTTCTCTTGAAGAGGGTTAGTGAAGAGCTCTGCCTAATGTAGATTGGAATCTTGTTCCAGAGCATGGGAAGTCTCTGGGATAGGAATCTATCCTTCCAGCACATCCTATTTAATGTTGTGGTGAGGTTTAGCTCCCTGGAGCGTGTGGCTCGAGGGGATATGGTTTTCTTTATGTGGAGCATGTCCATCAATTCTGGGTTGGACATAGCCTTGTATGTCAGGCAGAGATCACCTCTGAGTAGGCGGTATGCAACCGAGTACAGCTGGAGTTTCTTCAGTCGAGCTGCATAGGGCAACTGCTTAAGGCCAGTGATCCTCTTGGTGAGGTACTTCTGTGGTCTTTCCAGTTGTTGCAGGTGTCTTGTAAGGTACATCCCAAATGGGGCATTGTACTCTATGATGGGTCTGATGAGTGATGCATAGAGAGGCCCAATGACCTCTTTCGATCTGGATGCAAACCCTTTTGTGATTAGTTGGGCCACATAGAAGGATTTTCTAACAACTTTTGCAATGTGATTATCAAAGGAGAGGTTACTATCTACTTGGGTCCCCAGATCCCTTATTACGCCTTCCATATTTAGGGGGCTGCCACCTATGTGGAAGTTTGTGGGTATTTAGTTTTTTCCAAAGGGGATGACTATGCACTTTTTGGCATTTAGCTTGAGGCCATGGTTTTGACACCAGGTATCTGTCTCAGTGAGACCCTTTTGGAGGATGTCTGTGTCAGCCGGAGAGTCAATTATAGCCCCTAGTTTGCAGTCGTCTGCGAGCTTGGTCAGCTATAGTCCTCCTGTGCTTGTCTGTACCCCTGAGAAGTATATGCCAAACAGGAGGGGTCCTAGGACTGAGCCCTGGGGAATGACACTTGTAACTGGTTTAGAGTCAGACCTAGCTCCCGCACCTCTAACCATGTGGGTTCTGTCAGTAAGTCAGTTGGCAACCCATCTCATGATGTAGGGGTTTATGTTCAGGCTGGTGAGCTTGTCTATAATACCTGAGTGGGGAATGGTGTCGAAGGCCTTTGCAAGGTCTAGGTAGGCTGTGTGGACCACCTTTCCCCTCTTCTATAGCCTTTGTAACTGTCTCAAAGAAGTCCACCAGGTTTAGGAGGCATGATCTGTCCTTAACAAAGCTGAACTGGGTAGGGTCCAGTGTTTGGAGGTTTACAATGTCTCTGTTAATGAGATCCATGATGATGCACTCCATAGCTTTGCGGACTAAGCTAGCCAGGCTTATAGGGCGATAGTTCCCAGGGTCTGTTGTGGCTCCACCTTTGTGGAGTGGAATAACCATTGCTGTGCGCCACTCTGTGGGCATGTAGGCTGTGGAGAGGCTGAGTTTAAACAGTGTGTTTAGGTGAGGGGTTAGTTCATCTTTGAGCTTGTGTAGGATGCAGTCTGGGACACTGTCCAGTCCCATTGATGATGTGTTTTTGGCTTTGGAGAGAGCTGTTTTAACCTGAGTGTCTGTGATTTCAGGGGCACTACATTCTTCTGATATAGTTATGGGCCTTTTTGGGGGTGAGAGGGGGGTGAAGTTTGCACTGAACCTGTCTGCCAGGATGTTGGCTATATCGGTCAGTTGTATTTTGTGCCATTCTGTACTAACTCTGAGCAGATCTGAGAATTGCCACTTAGATTCTTAACATAGCTAAATAATGCCTTGTGGTTATCTTTGGAATCCATGGTAATTTTTCTTTCGAAGCTAGCCTTGGATTATTTTATGAGGGAACGTAGCTTCTTGCTGATACTGATCAGGGATGTCTTCCCTTCTTGGGATTTTACTCTTTTCTGTCCTAGTTTCCTCCTTCTATTGTATAGCTTGTTGTTTATGGCAGAGGTCCACCAGACTGGTTCCTTTTCTTGGAGGAGTGAGTTTTGGTTTTGTTTGGGATAGCACAATCCATGCATTCTTGTAGGTGTCCATAGAGTGCATTAGTAAAGGATTTTGCAGCTTGGACAGCGTTATCCTTTAGCATGGGGGCTTTGAAACTTCCCACGTCGGTCTTAAGTAACGTGAAGTTTGCTTTTGAAAAGTTTTTCACGGTGGTTTCTTTGACTGGGGTGGTGGCGGAATGTGGATATCCAGAGTGATTTGTTTATGGTCAGATCTAACCAGTGAGGGGATATTAAAACTCTCAGGTATCAGAGAGTGTGTTTAATACTGTCGGATTGTTGGAAGTACGTTGTCTTTTCTGTGTGTTTCGCTACTAGTGTGTGGCACTAGTAGTGTTTACTGTGCTGGGACATTTTATAAAGCTTTTTTGGATACATCACGGTCTTGTCTGTTTTTGCAGCCCCTTACGCCTGTATTTTATTTGGTTTGTGCTTGGTTGGACTATTGGTTCATAATTGAAATCACCCTTGGTAGGACCTTTATGTTTACCAGTGTTTCCAGGAATGCAGAGTGGGGGTCCTGGGACATGGTGGATGATCTGTAGTAAGCTATAATTTGAATAGCAGTTTTGCTCATTGATAGTTGCACGTGGATGATCTCTGAAGCATCGTGCTGTGCCACTAACCTGGAGGTGTGGGTATCCTTGATGAATATGGATATTCCCCCGCCTTTTGTATTCCGGTCCGGGTTTTGTGGCCGAAATGTATGGTATGAGTTGTTGCCTGGTAGTGCTGGGATGCTCTCTGGAGCCTTAAACCAGGTTTCTGTTACTGCACATATATTGATTTTCTCCATACTAAGGAGTGCCTCGAGTGCGTGCATTTTGAGGTTTAGACTTCTGGCATTGAGTAGCATTACCCTCAGTTTTTTGTTGTTACTTGTGCTATTTATGGCAGTGGGTTTTGTCTTTTGAGCCTTGCCTAAAAAAGGCACTATGAGGGTGGCAAGAGCCTTGGCCAGTATTCAAAAGTCTAAGGGTGACAGGTGCAAGCCATCTCTAGTGAAGCAGCGTGGCTTAGCGAGCATGTCATCCCAGGCTGACAGACACTGGATCCCCTTTGAATGACACCAGAAGCTTAGCCAGTTGTTGAAATTGATAATTTTTTTATCTATACCATGGTATCATTCTTGGTGAGGGCAGGATGCTACTCAGGGTCAGGGTCATTCCGGCCTGGGCTATATGATCAGAGAGCTCCTCCATGTCTCTTTTCATGTAGTCCAGGGAGGTACGGCTCAGGTCATTCACACCAACATGGACAATGACAGAGTCATATTTGTACTTGTTCTGGAGTGACCTGAGTGCTTGTGTTATGCGGCGGATCTTGGCACCCGACAGGCAGCTAATAGTAACCTTCTCCTTGTTCAGCCTAGTGAGTGGGACGTCAGTGTGCCTGACTATAGAGTCACCTGTTACTAGTATGTTGGGTATGTTATTTTGCCTTAAGGGCTGTGGTTGTGTGGTACACTGGTTTTGTGAAGTATGTGTTTCATGGTTTGAATTGGGGGGGTGGAGGTTGCTTGGATGTATGCTTTGGAGGTCTCTGTTGCTTCTGCAGATTTTTATATAGAGCCTCCGAGTATGTTTTTGTGTATTTATGTGGTTTTTTGCCAGTGCTGGTTTCATAGGTCTATGTGAGACTGGTGGTGTGATGCAAGTAATTCCCTTCTCCTCTTGGCTGCCTGGTCCAGTCTTGGGTTGAGAGAGTTTATCGTCCAATTTGGCTGTATAATTGCATCTCTCACATGCATTAGTGTTTGGTGGAAGGAAGAGAGGGTTGTCTGCGTACATGAGGCAATTGTAACATTGCCTCAAAATGCCCAGATTCACCAGTTGACCAGAGAGTACACCTGAAACTGCCCTTTGGACATGCCTGGATAGGTACAGTGAACTGTTATACTGATTGGCTGGTAAAGTCGAATAGAGTGCCTTGTCTTCTCTACAGTACAGGGGGGTCTAGTGCTAAGGTTTATTAGTGCTTGCTATGAGTTTTGAGCAAGTGCCGGTATGAGAAGTGAATGGTTTGAGTGCTTAAGTTGAAAGTTTGTCTAGTTCCAAGGGAAAAATTGAAGAGTAGACTTTGTGGAGCCAGGAATAGTTAAACCAATAGTTAAACCCTAGCGAATCGGCAATGCCCAGCGCCCAAAACTGCTCAAATGCAGGTTTTATAGCAGGGAAATGAAAGAGATAGAAATTAGCCCAAAATAGCCAATAAACTACTAATTTCTGGGCTGAAACCACTCCTCCAGGTACAGACAGGCTGCTCAACACTCCCTCTCTCACAGTGAACAGAGAAACTTCCTTCTATCCAAGTAAGGTATGGGCAAACATAGAAACTTGTAACACAGCCCTGAATTCAGCACTAACCTGAAAACTGGACTATACTAGCTTAGAAAGGCAAGAAAACAAGTGTATATATATATATATATATATATATATATATATATATATATATATATATATATTTTTTTTTTTTTTTTCAGAAAATAAAGCAGATACAATCAAAAAAACACTTTAAATGCACAGAAATGGCTATCACACTTGAGTGTTTAGCCTACAACAGCTAAACGGGTAACTTAAACATAAAAACGACTTTGTTAAAGTGCAGGGAGTAAAATAAGTACAATATGTAGCTGAAACAAGCTTTTTAAATCACAGAAACTCTAGAAAATTGGTGTTTTAGGTGGAACTAGCTAAAGGCAGCAAGAAAATGCAGAAAAATGATACTTAATCACTCCAAAGTCTCTTTTGTCTCTTTGCTGCTGTAGAACTCTGCAGGGCACCAGGCAGGAGCTTGCTAAGTTGTATGCTAGCCATAACCATAAATTTGAAATTCAGATATAAATATTGAATTAGGACACCCATAGCAAGTTTAAGGAGGATGTGTATGAACAGTGTAATAGCAAATATTTAAGATTCATTCTTGAGAAATATGCAGTCTCAAACTGCTATATCTTGGAGAATTCTCCCTTCTCCAAGGTACAGGAATCTTGTGGTTAGTACATATAAGTAGCAGTATTCCGGGGGGTTGCAACACTTTTAATGCGTAACAGTGAGGTTCGCAGTTCAATTTTTTTTTGTTCAATCTGCACATAAAATATTTAAGTTATAAGACTTCCAATATGGCACTCCTGAAATATAAGGTACATGTCAAATTAGCAAAGTTAGTTTCGACAAAGGTAAAACTAACTTTGCAGGCAATGGAGTTTGTCACTTTCTCCACTGCTGTTCAACCTTGGAGTTAGTATATACAAGTTTGGGGGGATGGGGGTATCCTTCCACATAGGGGGTCCAGGAAGCTTGTTCCTCTGCAAAAAAAAAAAAACAGTATTTTGTGTTCATTGAAGGTAGTTTCAGCAAGACATTTTTGGACTTTTTACCATCACCAAAACAACTTTTGGTGAGTTGATATGATTTCAAAAAATATATTCATACATTTCATGTTTTGCATTACTTAGCATCCATGTTTGTTTTCAGATGCTTATTTGTTCTCATCAAAATTCAATATTTTTATGTCTGCAAAGGAAAATGCTTTACAATTGACTAAATATGGCATGAGATGACCAAACTGCTGACTAACAAAGTTTGCAGATGATTGCAGACTAGGAGTTGCTGTTAAGTCAGCCTATGACACACAAACCCTCAAGAAGGAGCTCCCACTTTTGATGTTCTATAAATGTACTCAAACTAAATTCAAATGGTAGACAAACTCCTCCTCTCCTTGTCAGGTACTTAGATATTTGGGTTTGTAGCTTCCACTCTTTTGACCATAGCGTAACAGTGGTTATGAGGAAATGATTTTATTTAACCCAGCTTATTGATAAAGAAATATCATTAAGATTTAAAAAGGTAATCAACCCCTTATACTCAGCATCAATCAGGCCAATGTTTGAGTATGTTTTCACCTCTGGGATGTATCTCACTAAACATGTCAAGCAATTAGAAAGACCCCAAAGGTTCCGAACCCAAACGATCACAGGCCTAAAGCTTGAGCTACCAAGAAAGACTGGAAGCTCTATCCCTTTATTCAGTGTCATATAGACTTTTAAGGGGAGATCACTGTCTTGCTTACTGTATCATTATAAACCTGATTGTCCTGGGCCTCCTGTTTCTTCACAAGTCCAATATCTCTACCACAACTTGAACCAAGGAACCCAGATCTTCACCAGCAGATAAATAAAACATGGCAGAGGGACAAGTTTATAACTCAGCACCTCTCAAGACTGCATGTTAAGCAGCGTAACTATCTTCCTTTAAACATATCCTAGATGGCTGGATGGGTATTCACAAATTTACTCTGGATTTAAATAGTATGGCCTTCCTGGAGAAAAGAGCTGCAGCCTGAAGGAGGGCACTGGCAAGAAGTAAATGGTCATAGGATTCAATGGCTTTGAAATACCTATGAATCTATGAAAAAAATGGCACTTGGCATGCATGATATAAATATGTGAATCCTGTGGGACTGAGCACCCTGTCTTATTTTCACAATGAATAAACAGAGTGAAGAGTGGAATTGTCCATTTCAGTACAAAATGCAAATTACAGTTCAAAATCCAAAATTGCACTTAAGGTCATTGGATCTTATTGTAATTCAGAGGACATATTTTTGGCACCTTCAACTGAAAGCAGTCTGAGCAACAGGCCAAATGACCATTCAGTGTCTCAATAAAGTGGTTCCTTTTTTCAAGATTTCTCAGAAACATTTATTATCTAGTTTTATTCACTAATGGAAAACAAACTGGCAGCAGCAAGAAAGCAATGCTTTTAAGTGCCGTACTGCAACACATGTTTTGTGAAAACTGTAATTATTTAGTTTTGTTTTTCTGACTAATGGAAAACAAAATGGTGAATGCATGAAAGCAATGCTTTTGTCTGTCACATTGTTTCAGATGTTTTTTTTTCACATAGCTAATAACAGTACTTCACTAAAATTATGGAGATATTGTTAACATAAAACATCTCCATAACCTTTTAAGAATTCATTGTATTCATGGGTTTTCTAAAGGCACTTTCTAGGACCAAACCAGACAGCAAATGAAACCATAAATATCTCTTCAAAGTTGCCTTGTAGTAACCTGTGTCAACAGTGCTTTTATTTTATCTTTTTATTTGCCAGCTGATATAACTGTCAGACTGCTTTTCACAAAAAGATTACGAAGAATGAGTCATTAGGCTACATGTCAACACATACCAATTCTTCTGTCAGTCGGTTACATGGAAGCAAAGTAAGTAAACCATTTTTTTGTTTTTTTTCCCTTAACTCTAACTGGGGAGGATTGCAAAGTGTGTGTCTCTGTGTGCATGTATGTGTGTGTGCATACCTGCATGCTTGTGCATGTGTGTGCCTGCTTGTGCGTGTGTGTGTGTCTGTAGGCATGTCTGCATGCCTGTTTGTGTGATTGTGTGCGTGTGTGCGTGTGTGCGTGTGTGCGTGTGTGTGTGTGTGTGTGTGTGTGTGTGTGTGTGTGTGCGCATGTGTTTGTGTACATTTGTTTTTTCTGATGTGTATAAATGCATGCACACAAATATATATTAACTTCACAGTCATAAAGCCATAACCAATGGAGACCTCGCTTTGGTTGTTACTACTCAAAGGAAATTAATATGAATTTTGTTCAAAGTCTAGTATTTTGTGGCATCAGCTGAAGCAATGATTATGTCACACCTGTAAGTTATTCAGGTCTACCCACATCTGAAATGGTTTTACCACAGTAATGCCACAGGAAACAATTAATCCTGAATGGTTGATTACTGTGACTCTACAATATGGTGACTGAAGCAAAAAAGACAAGTTTTCTTTTTTTTTTTAAATAAGCACAATGTACAGCTGCCAGAGACATAGGAAAGGCAGAGTGGCAGTCAGGTTTACCAGCAACAGAAATGATAAATCTTAATGACCTATTCGGACTGGATGATACTGTGATTTTATAGATGTGCCTCACACCCCAGATTGCCCAATATATTCATTTAACTATTCACATACACACACACACACACACACACACACACACACACACACACACACACACACACACTCATATATCTGTATGGATCTACTTCAGTAGACTGAACGTTCATTTACCCAACTTTCAGATAGCCGAGACAAAAAGGCCGACAACCACAGAACACCGACATCCTGGAACACCGACTTCCCACTCCAGGTAAGTAACCACTTGGCCATCCTGAAAAAATAGTAAAACTGAAGGAAAGTAAACACACCCATGTGGGGGGCTGCACCCCCACACCCCCCAACTAAATATACCAACTCCGAGATCGCACTACCACAAGGGTAAGGGCCAAGTTCAACAGGGTGGCCAAGCGGTTACTTGCCTGGAATGGGAAGTCAGTGTTCTGGGATGTCAGTGTTCTGCGGTTATCGGCCTTTGGTCCCGGCTATCTGAAAGTCAGGTAAGTGAACTTTTGGTCTGCTGAAGTAGACCCATCTGTATATATACATGTGTGTGTGTGTGTGTGTGCGTGTGTGTGTGTGTGTGTGTGTGTGTGTGTGTGTGTGTGTGTGTGTGTGTGTGTGTGTGTGTGTGTGTGTGTGTCTGTTATATGGATTCACTGTGAAGGATCAAAATTTCAGAACATCAAACCTCTGATCGTGGAAGACCAGAGGATCGAAGTGCTGAAATATCAAACCTACAAAAAAAACTAAAACGTGAAAAGTTCTTATTTCACATTTTTTCAGGGGGGCCCCCTGCACCCCCCACATCCTCTGCAACTTAAATATTCCAACTCCGGGATTGCACTACAGTGAGCAGAATGGTAAAGTTCCCATTCTGCAGTGTACGGCAATCTCCATTCACAAGGTTTGATATTTCAGCACTTCGTTCCTCTGGTCTTCTACGATCAGAGGTTTGATGTTCTGAAATTTTGATCATTCATAGTGAAACTATATATATATATATATATATATATATATATATATATATATATATATATAGCTAGATCTACTGTACTTCATCGAAAGTGCACTTCTTCAAAAAAGAACAGTAGACCCACACTTATGCGAAAGTGCACTTAACCGAAAGTGCACTTTCACAAAGAACGTTTCAATGAACCAACCAGGAACACCAAAACAATGTTTTTGCCCCCCCTCCCATGTGGGGGGCTGTGTCCCTCACACCCCCCCTTCTTAAATATTCCAACTCCAAGATCGCACTACAGTGGGGAAACAGGTAAATTCCCTTTTTCACACTGTAGTGTGCTTCGGTGCCTCAGTGTTTCTTAACAGTTCATTGAACTGTTCTTTGCAGAAGTGCACTTTCGGTTAAGTGAACTTTCGCGTAAGTGTGGGTCTACTTCTCTTTTTCAAAGTGATGCACTTTCGATGAAGGGAAGTAGACCCATATATATATATATATATATATATATATATATATATATATATATATATATATATATATGTGTGTGTGTGTGTGTGTGTATAGATATATACATGTGTATGAGTTTATAAAAAACACACAAAGTAGCAAAGCATCAAATGCATATCATGCACTCACAACTGTTTAAATCATACTCCAGAATTCAGCAAGCTCTGCATGGTGTGCAGGAATAGTGCAAGAGCTGCTGCACGCAATATGGCCGACGAGCGATCCAGTAACGAGCTCCTGGGGCGTGCACGAGTGCTCCTACACTATTCCTGCATGGACACAACTCCTGTATGCTAATTACCACATTTGCTCGTGAAAACCATGCAAATGAGGCGAATCAGCAATCCAGGAAGCTGGCAGGCTTCTGTGCAGGAATAGTGTAACCTGCAGAAATGTATTCGGCTACTATTTATTTATTTATTTATTTATTTATTTTATTTATTTGCAATTGGTTAACCAGGATAGTCCATTGGGCCAATAAGAACCCATTTTCAATGGAGTCCTGGGGAGAAAAGCTCCAAAACAAAGGTTACAAAAAGATTACAGCAGTTTACAATTTCAATCATTTGTAGTTTCAAGACAAAACAAAGATTAAGCAGTTACAATACAATTTTTAGGTTACATTTTGTAGAAAACAGAGATACTAATCAAATACATTTCTGAAAATTACAAAATGAGGGCATGACAGCTCCAAAGAAAGCATGTATTCAATGTAGTAGGCATGCCAATGGCCAAATATATAGTCAATGGAATGGGAAATAGTTGCAAAATTATAAAAAATAACTTTTATTTTTTGACTGATTTCGGCCGTTTAAGCGTAGGCCAGTGGTGTGCAAATGGGATCAGCCTTAAAATAATGAAAAAAGTTGGAAATAAGCTTTGAAACCAAAATCAGCATTCTGCCATAATAGTCAATGGCATGCATAAGACAACAATACCATGGAATAGTGGTTGCTAAGGGGGAAGGCTGAGTGTCAGTTTTGTAACCATGCATTAGCAGTCAGTTTTATGCGAATGAGGGGATTGATACTAAATCAGAGATTTCCCCTCAGTGTAGCTTGCACCCAACCGTGTAGGTGCAGCAACACCATTGGGTAAGCATAAGATGTAGATGACCTCATAAGGGGGTGTGTCATGCATGCTGTAAGCTTATTAGAGCTCTGTGGCCAGTGTTTGACCTTAGCTAAGCACAGCTAAGGAAGTGGGGTGTGTCTGAGGCTGCCTAGCACTGTTTACATTTCCAAAACGGGTGTGCATGCCACACACTGGGTTTTAAACAAACAAAAAAACCCACATGAAATAGCAGCTCTGTTCACATCTGAGCACTGGGTATGCACAGCGTGCCTCGGGGTTTAAACGAGAAGGCAATGGGAAGAGAAAACAGCCAGTAGGAAGGCAATCAAGGAGAACTAGCATAGCTGGCAGGTGAAATGTATCAGAATCAGCCAATTACACAGGCAGCAGCCCAGCCCAGCACACTACTATAAGCTATCCAAACACCTTTCACTCTATTTTTTTCCAGAAACTCTACACCACCAGTATACACAAATGGGAAAATTTTACCTGACAAAACTAACTCTCACACATTAATATGTGGAAGAGGCTGAGGGTGGTGAGGATGAGAATGCTGATGACCAACCTACAGTGAGGAGAAGGAGAAGAGTGTACAGACCCAGGGTAAACTACCAGGAGCTACATGAGCTGGAGATAGTGGAGCGCTATAGGGTGGACAGGGACATCCTAAAGCAAATTGTTGAGCTGTGCTGGCCACGCCTCACACATAGAACCAACAGCGGGGAACCTATCCCAGTGGATACCAAAGTATGTGTAGGCTTAAGAATACTAGCCTCAGGTATCTTCCAAAGTCCAACTGGGGATATCATGGTGATCTTACAGGCATCAGCATCCAGGGTACTCCACCAGTTCCTGGATGCCATGTCAGCACATGTCGGTGAGCACATATATTTCCTCAGCACCCGTGAGGCATTGATCAGCAATATGCATCTCTTCCACCAAATAGCAGAATACCCTGAGGTAGTGGGTGCTATAGACTGCACGCACATACACATCAAAGCACCACCTGGTGAGCGAGGTAGAGTCTACATAAACCACAAGGCCTTCCCCTTCATCAATTGCCAGGTCATGTGCGATGCCCAGGGCATTATCATGAATATGTGAACTGGCAGCCCTGGAAGCTATCACGACTCCCACATCTGGCATTTGACACAGCTGTACCACAGATTTGCCAGTGGAGACATCCCATATGGCCACCTAGTGGTGGATGCTGGTTATGCACTGAAGCCGTGGCTGATGACACCCATCAGAAATGCACACACACCTGAACAAGAACTCCATAATGAGGCACACGCACAAACCAGAATCATAATAGAGCGTGTGTTTGGGGTGCTCAAGTCAAAGTTCCGGTGCCTGGACATATCCAGTGGAGCCTTGCATATGCTTGTCCATTGTCAGCGGTGGTCCGGGGAGTGGAGCTCTACATTGACCCCAGCTACGTATCCCAATTAATACTGGGGTGTTCACATTCATAGAGGGTAACAGACATAACATAGCTACGTCCCCCATTAATCATGCTTAGTTTACGTTGAACTGTCAGTATTATCCATGCTTAGGTCAGGTTTACATGTCAGGTATGACTGTTGACAAAGGTCGGTTTAAGGTGAGGTAGGATTCTTGTTTCACAGGTCTGGGTAGGTTACATGCAGGTATTCGGGGTAGGTGTAGTTATTCCATACCTGTGTGGTACAGTAAAGGCAAATAGCTAGGGAGTAGGCAGGTAGGTAGTGGGGGTGACATTGTAACTGTATAGTAGCCCGTAGGTATAATTGGATGGGAAGCAATAGGGAAGGTATGTCAGATGTTGGGATTTGTATGCGAGGCAGGGTAAGACAGACCACGATGCTTTGCCAGAGATGGCTTGCACCTGTCGCCCTTGGGATTCCGGATACTGGCTAAGGCTCTTGCCACCCCTATAGTGCCTTTTTTTAGGCAAGGTTCAAATGACAAATTCACCACTGTAACAGGTACAAGCAAGCAAAATCTGAGGGTAATGCTACTCAATGCTAGAAGTCTAAACCTCAAAATACACTCACTCAAGGCACTTTTTAAAATGGAGAACATTGACATCTGTGCAGTGACAGAGACCTGGTTCAAAGATCCAGAGAGTACCCATGCATTACCAGGCTATAATTCATAGCACACCTTTCGGCCAGCTAACCCAGAACAAAGCACTAAAGATGGAGATGTGTCCATATTCATTAAGGATATCCACACCTCCAGGCTAGTTGAACAGCATAATACATCCGAGATTATCCAAGTGCAACTAACTCTGGGCAAGGCCACAATCCAAACTGTAGCTTGCTACAGACCCCCCACCGTGCCCCAGGATTCCCACTCCTCATTTCTTGATACACTGGAAAGTATTAAGGTACAACCTAACACCCTAATAATGGGCGATTTCAACTACCCCACCATTAACTGGGAAAACTACTCATGTACCAACACTTTTGCGCAATATTTTCTGGAATTCATAAATTCCAATGCCTTGGATCAACTTATTCACACCCCCACCAGGGGCAGTAATATCTTAGACCTGGTCATTATCAACATGGGCAACCGGTGTTCCACACCAGAGGTCAGTTCCTCATTGGTCAGATCCGACCACAAGCTAATCACCCTAGACATCCACATCCTGCCCCCACCCCCAATTGGGGAAACCACTTCTTATGACAGAAGTGGCAAACTTCATGACACCCATGCAGACAGACAATAGAGTTACGACTGCTGAATCCTACACAAATGCACTTTATAAGCACTTACACAAGTGCATGGATCATGCTATCCCGAATAGAACCAAGATGCTATCCTCCAAAAAAAGGAAGCTGATCTGGAGGTCCTCTGCCATAAACAAACTCTACAACAGAAGAAAGAAACTGTTGCAAAAAAGAGTAAAATACCATGACTGGAGAAATGCCCTGGTCAACCTCAGTAAGAAGCTGAGATCCCTCATAAAATCCTCCAAAGCTAGTTATGAAAACAACATTGCCACTGACTCTAAAGGCAACCACAAAGTAATTCTATAGCTATGTCAAGAATCTCAATGTCAACACTCATATCTGCTTTGGGTTACAGCACAATGGCACTAAATATACAGAACCAACTGATATTGCCAACATCCTGGCAGATAGGTTCAGTGCTAACTTTACCCCCATCTCACCCCCTAGAGGGCCCATCTCTATACCGGAAGAATGCAAAATTCCTGTAATCATGGTGGCACAGATAAAAAACACACTGTCCAAAGCCAAGAACACAGCATCCATGGAACCTGACAATATCCCAGGCTGTGTTCTACATGAACTACAGAATGAACTGGCACCCTACCTAAGTACCATGTTCAGTCATAGCCTCACCTCAAGCTTTGTGCCTACTGAATGGCAAACCGCGATGGTTATCCCACTCCACAAAGGGGGAGCCACGATGGATCCTGGGAACTACCTCCCCATTAGCCTGATGAGCCTGGTCTGCAAGGCCATGGAACGTATCATCATGGAACTCATAAACAAAGACATTGGTAATCTCCAAACTCTAGACCCTACCCAGTTCGGATTTGTAAAAGGCAGATCATGTCTCCTAAACCTGATTGACTTCTTTGAAGCAGTCACCAAAGCCATAGATGAGGGTAAGGTGGTTCACACAGCTTATGTAGATCTCGCCAAGGCTTTCGACACCATCCCCCACTCTGGAATTATAGATAAGCTCACTAAACTAGGTATAAATCCCTATGTCACAAGGTGGGTTGCAACTGGCTCATGGACAGAACCCACACTGTGAAAGTAGCAAACTCCAAATCTGACTTCAGACCAGTGACAAGTGGAGTACCACATGGTTCAGTCCTGGGTCCTCTCCTGTTTGGTATCTACTTCTCTGAAGTACAGGCTAACACAGAAGGTCTTTATTAACAAAGTTTGCAGATGACTGCAAACTAGGAGCCATAATCAAAACTCCTAACAATGTGGACATACTACAAAAGGGCTTCACTGAGACAGATGCCTGGTGTCAAAGCCATGGCCTGAAGTTCAATGCCAAAAAGTGTATTGTCATCCCCTTTGGTAAAAGCTCTGTACCCATGAACTACCACATAGCTGGTAGTGTACTTAATGCCGAACATGTGATAAGAGACCTTGGGACACAGGTGGACAGTAGTCTCTCCTTTGATAATCACATCACCACAGTGGTCAGGAAATCCTTCTACGTGGCTCAACTCATCACAAAAGGTTTCTCACCCAGAAAAAAGAGGTCATTGTTCCACTCTACTCATCACTCATTAGACCCATTATAGAGTACAATGCTCCTTTTGGTATGTACCTCACAAGACATCTACATCAACTGGAAGGACCACATAAATACCTCACAAAGAGGATTACTGACCTCAAACAGATGCCCTACGCAGACCGTCTCAAAAAACTCCAGCTTTACTCTGTCGCATATCGCCTACTCAGAGGTGATCTCTGCCTAACATACAAAGCTATGTCAAACCCAGAGCTGTTGGACATGCTCCACTTAAAGAAATCCCAATCCCTCCGAGCTACACGCTCTAGGGACCTAAACCTTGTCACCACAATAAACAGAACATGCTGGAGGGATAGATTCCTGTCCCAGAGACTTCCCATACTCTGGAACAAACTACCAATCTATATCAAACAAAGCTCCTCATTATCACTCTTCAAGAAAAATCTTGATGCTTGGATGGGAGATAGGAAATTCACCCCGGGGATCACTTCTGTGGCTTTGCTCGACAGGGGCACAGGAAAATAATTTTCTTGGGTGGCGAAAGCCAGGGTACATTTTTGGCTAGGCTTATATAGGCCCTAGGCCCAATAGCCTAGTACCCTCCTATGAACCTATGAACCTATGAACAGGTGTCAGTATCACTAGTTGATGTAGTGGTATAGAGTGTGAGGTGGGGGGGGTTGCAAGGTGGTGAGCCTGTGTTGCTTCAGGCGTGCTTGTGGTGCTCCCTCATGTGTTAGTTACATGTGTTCTATGAAACAGCTGTGATACTACATGTGGGTTGGGGTTCCAGATACTGGCAATATAGTGGGGGAAGTGGGTGTCACCTACATGTACCCATAGACATTAATAGAAATGAAACAGGGGCTGATAGGTACGTGGTGTGCATGGGACACAAAGGGGGGGTGTTAGTAGGGGGATTATCCAGGGATGTGCAGGATGGCTGCAGGGAAGGTCCACAGCTGGCCATGTTGTCTATGACAACAGCTGTGCATATGCACTGCATTTGGTGTTTGCGTCAGACACTCACACCCCTGGGTGGGGGTGAGGACTACAATAATACCTTGTGATGCCTATTACATCAGCTTACATGCCTACAGTGGGGTGTTGCGACCATGTGTTCGTAGGTGTTGTGTAGTGGGTTATGCAGCAACACATATGGTTATACCATACTTAGCCATGTAAACTGGAGTGTGCTGCGGTGGGACCCATATCAAGAATGGCTGCCCGTTAGGTGTAAGCATGCCTGTCGACTGTACAGAATCCGTGGCCTGTCCAGAGTTTGCTTCATACTATTGATGTGTTCCTCTTACAATCTGCACCTGTCTGGCAAATACCTGGGAACTGACACCATTAAATACAGAGAAGTAATTGGGTTTAGGACCCCACATCCTTCAGCCGAGTCATGCTAATGCATAACCTATTATTCTATCAGCTTTCAAAGGTTGTAAGTGGAATATGTGCTTTGTGTTCCTATTTGTTCCCACAACGGTTTAGGTTCTGTCCAATAGTTTTGCTCTTAGGGGTTGAGAGGTATGATATGCTCTGCCCAATTCGCAGTATTACTTACATCCCTGGGGCAGTCCTAATACAACTGCACCAGCCAACACCTGCATGCCTAGGCTCCTAATTGCATACCCATAGTTCCCCCATCAGCCCCTCCTCTACAGCACTCATCCTTACTGTGGTTGCAGGTGGAGTCTAACCACACCACTACACACTGCCCACTCACCACTTGTCAGGATCCATGTCATACGTTGTGTCGACCCATGGGTCATCAGGCTTGCACAACCTACTGGTCCATGTATGTGTACAGCCTGGTTGGATGAATCATTACAGGGACTGACTCTGATGATCATTAATTTTTGGGGTGTCCCACAAGGGACATTGATGTCTTTGTTTCAAGATTAGACTTGGCAGGTCTCTCCCACTGGTAGTATCCTGCCTGTGGTCTGGGAAGCAGTGGTGTGTTTACTTGTATCATGTGCTTGTATGCTTCACCTGTCTAGGTGGGGGTGGTTGCTGCTACGTGTTACACGTTTGTTGATTGGACCCCTCACCCCCATTTGCACGGCCTGTGAACATATGTAATTTGTGGCTGCAGTATCATATCCTAGCTATTTACATGTGTATATTTACACACACATATATATGTGTGTATATATATATATATATATATATATATAGCTACATTACTATATATATATATATATATATATATATATATATATATATATATATATATATATATATATATATATATATATATATATATATATATGCATACATGTATATATTTATATATTGCTGTATATATATATATATATATATATATATATATATATATATATATATATATATATATATATATATATATATAAAACAACATATGGGTGTATGTGTGTCTGCATATGTATATATCTATATGTGGGTATGTATATGTATTCTGTCTCTGTATGTATACATTTGTACTATGGAGAGGTATATCTCCATGTAGCTATGGGTAGATATACACACACATTCCTCTACATATATACATCTACATCTGGTTATTACATTCTTTGCCATGTAGATTAGAATTTGCTGCAGTGGGACTCATAGCGAGTGTGACTGCTCATTGGGCGACCCCTCTGCCCAATGAATACTTTTGCTCACATCCCTGGGGCTGTCCATATAGACCCACATCAGCCAACACCTGCACACCTAGACCCATAACTAGCTACCCATAGTTCCCCCACCCGCACCTCCTCTACAGCACCCATCCTTACTCTGGGTGCAGGTCTGGTCTGAACACACTACTACACGCTGCCCAGTCTCCACTTCAGGGGACCCATGTCGTATGTTGTCTCAACCCATAGTCAGCAGGCTTTCCCACCCTTGTATTCTGGGTATGTACACACCCCAGCCAGAATGGTCATCGCATCGGCTTCCTTTGCTTATATGTCAATTTTTGGGGTGTCTCACAAGGGACGCTCCTGTCTGTGTTCCAAGATTAGATTTCACGGCTGCACTATGTACCCCGCCCCGGTTGTATCCTGCCTGTGGTCTGTGGAGCAGTGGACTATTTACATTGTTTGTGGGTTTGTGTATATGTTTCTTCTGTCTGGCTGGGGGGGGGGGGTCAAGCTACGTGTTACATGTTTCTTGCTTGGGCCCCTCACTTCCATTGGCATAGCCTGTGAACATATGTCATTCTTCTATTTTAAAACAAAAAGAAAACTTGAACTTAAACAAAGTTGAAAAGACAAATTCGGCTGTCCACTCCTGTGCTTGAAATAAAATAGTTTATTAGTGCTTTCATTTTCCAATGTTGATACATTAAATGAAGGAAAGTACATCATTTAAATAGTGAATACAAGCTAAACATCACTTCCTGTTTCCTAAAATAAAAATTAACAAAGGTAAATTGCTACGATTAATCAGAAGAAGTGTTTTCCAACTGTATGAAAATGTGTGTGTTCTAAGCAAATCATCTGCCTAAAGATTTTAGATTTAATAAACATTTGTACATTGCAGTTGTCATTAACACCAGGAAAATTGAAAGAATTAAGGTGCAGTTGCCAAAGTAATTATTTTTCCTCTAGAATTAAAGACCATGGACCACCCCTCCTGTCAGGAAAGACTTTATCTAAAATGGAAAATGAGAAACAGTGTTGACTATTCTCCATAATGTGTCTAGCTAAACCATTATTGGAATTGTTTTTACGAATGTTGTACGTGTGTTCATATATGCACTGTTTCAAGGGTCTCACAGTTTTACCTACATAGAAACAGTCACATTTGTCACATGAAGCCAGATAAACCACCCCTTTAATTTCATAGTTGTATCTGTCTAAAATGTGGAGGTGTTGTCCATTTATATTTAAGTTCTTACACACTTATATATATTTACAAAAATTATACCTACCACATTTGTACATACCAGGGTTAGTTACTAATTTTTTAAGGGGTCTCTCCAAAAGTGTTTTCAAATTGTGTCCTCTTTTAAAGGTGAAAATGGGTCCGTCACCTAGTTTGTGACGTGTGGTAAGGTCAGTTTGGACTCCAAAGGATAGGATCTTTTTAGAAACATTTCTTTTAATGTGTTGACTTCCATCAGAAAGGAGGTGTAAAGGGAGGACATTCTTGCCGCATGGACTAGTTGTCTTTTTCCCACTGCTTTCTTTTGGTGGAAGGGGTGGGAACTTTCGTAATGAAGGAAGCTGTTGGAATAGGTTGGCTTCCTATACACGCTGGCCAGATATCTTCTGTTTGGAGTGTCATTAACCAATAAGACGTCCAAAAAGGCAATTTTGTGTTTGTTAAATTCAAAGGTGAAATTTAAAAATTTGGTAATGGAATATAAAAAGATATTATCCTTTGGAATTAGTAGATAATGTGATACAAGAAATAATTTCCAAAAGGAAAACTGGAGTTTTTAAACCCATTTTGGACAGATATATGGAGGAAATCAACCTTTCCCTTGAGACATCTATTGAAACACCTCAAAATTCAACCCACTCTGCCAACAGTCATTATCCAACATCTGAACATAACATCACCTTTATCACCCCTTTTTCAAATACTGCGGTCATTTTAAAAAACGTTTTGACCAAAAATTGGGTCTTAATCCAAACTGACCTTACCACACATCACAAACTGGGTGACAGACCCATTTTCACATTTAAAAGAAGACACAATTTGAAAACACTTTTGGAGGAACCACTTAAAAAATTAGTAACTAACCCTGGTATGTACAAATGTGGTAGGTGTAATTTTTTTAAATATATAAAAGTGGGTAAGAACTTAAATATAAATGGACAACACCTCCACATTTTAGACAGATACAACTGTGAAACTAAAAGGGTGGTTTATCTGGCTTCATGTGACAAATGCGACTGTTTCGGTGTAGGTAAAACTGAGAGACCCTTGAAACAGTGCATATATGAACACACGTACAACAGTCATAAAAACAATTACAATAATGGTTTAGATAGACACATTATGGAGAATAGTCAACACTGTTTCTCATTTTCCATTTTAGATAAAGTCTTTCCTGACAAGAGGGGTGGTCTATGGTCTTTAATTCTAGAGGAAAAAGAATCACTTTTGCAACTGCGCCTTAATTTTTTCAATTTTCCTGGTCTTAATGACAACTGCAATGTCAAATGTTTATTAAATCTGAAATCTTTAGGCAGATGATTTGCTTAGAACACACACATTTTCACACAGTTGGAAAACACTTATTCTGATTAACCGTAACAATTTACCTTTATTAATTTTTATTTTAAGAAACAGGAAGTGATGTTTAGCTTGTATTCGCTATTTAAATGATGTACTATCATTCATTTAATGTATCTGAAGAAGTTTGGCAACATTGGCAAACAAAAGTGCTAATAAACTATTTTATTTCAAGCACAGGAGTGGACAGCCGAATTTGTCTTTTCAACGTATGTCATTCTCATGTGCTGTTTTCTATCATAGCTGTATATCTACACACACACACACACACACACACACACACACACACACACATATATATATATATATATATATATACGTCTGTATATATATATCTATATATATATGTCTGCATACACATATATATATATATATATATATATATATATATATATATATATATATATATATATAAATCCATGTGGGTATATGGGATGTATGGCCTTAATTTTGCTTATCTATTGCTATGATGGCTTAGTGGTTAACTACTATGACTGTAGTGTACAGTGTCCTGGGTTTGAGCCTTGCTGAGGAAGTTTATTTTGTTGCTAGGCAGAACTTGGGCCATTGGATCCAGAGTGATTAAGGCACTTTACAGCGGTTGTAAGTGGCTTTGCGCAGGTTTGCGTGATGGTAAGCACTGCTAACCTCTGGTTACAGTTTCATACACTCATTAGCTTCTACTTTGCTTACTCTGTGTGGGCAGTGCTTACCCCCATGCAAGCACACTTGGACACGCTTATTTGTGCTTAGACCTGTGTACATGTGCCTTATTCATTATGACACTAACAGTTCACATGTGCATTTCATGCAGCACTCCAGTTCACATTTAATTGTTATTCTGTAGGTTATATGGCAAAACTATGTAAAATTATGTTCACATACAGATTTGTGGAAAATGATTTGTGCTACAGTGGGACTCAATCCGGGAATGCCTGTTCATTAGGCAGATGCTCTAATCACTCCACTATTGCTGTGCTGCTTCATTTGCATATATATTCCTTGTTATCCTCTTCAGCCTTTTCAGATGCTTTAACTGTAGCTAGGAGATGGGCAAACCCGTGCACCTACAGTTAGCTGTACTCGGCTTTTAAAAATATAAATAATAGGGATTCTTTGTTTTATTTGAATGTACTGTTGCTGTTGAACACATGGGACTGTTGGTGGGGATATGCAGTGTTTATTTGAATGTACTGTTGCTGTTGAACACATGGGGACTGTTGGTGGGGATATGCAGACACTTATGAGTGGTCTCGCCTCATTTATTTACACATTCTTCTGTTCTATTTTGCAGGGGCATGTGCATTAGTTCAGGGCTCATAAAGCATGTGGTTTAACTCGCCGCAGGACTAAATTAATTTCTTTTTTATGAAGGAAAGTGAGGACTGCTGGCATGGACGCTTCTCACCCTTGTTGTTTATAATTAACATTTGATATGGGTAATTAGCAGTTCAAACCCATTATTTATCAATCTGTGAGTTTAATGGCTTTGGTTCATACAAGTTAAAGTCCCTTCAGCAAGGTGACAAGAAATCCTTGTTTTATTTTGAGCTGACCCCGGGTCATTCCATGGTTTTTCTGAGAGGCAGTTTTATGGGCAATGTTGGCACATGGTCTACAATCCCTTTGTAGGGCTAACTTCCTTTGACAGCTAACGACACATCATCTGATCTGTTTGCTTTGGGAGTTTCTCCTTGCCAGTTTGGGCTGCATCTTTGGTTAGTATTCTTTGGTCTTTGATGACTTAGGCCTGTTATTTGTGAAATTCTTACCTTTTAAGATTCTCATACGGTTCCTCCGTTCATTTGGGCCCAGTGGTCTTTGGTCTAGTATCTCATTTGCTTTGGATTTATCGCCTTAGTGTTAAAGATAGTTTTTAAGATTTTCTCATCTGGCTTGGTAATGTTAGAGGACCGTGAGTTTTACGGGTCTTTTTTTTGTGGGATTGTGACCGCTTGTGGTGAACATGTAGGATCTCGGTTGAACTTTCCAGTGGGGTTAGAGACATTCTAGTGGAGGAGATTTCTTGCTTTTATTTCAGGAGGTGGGTAGGTGGTTAGTTGTCTCTCATGGGGTATAATCCTTAAATGTGTCCGTCTATACTATTTTTCTCCCTTTGGTTGATTTGGTCCTGTTTATAGATTCAGGATTTTGGCTAGGTATTGGCTGGTGTTCCACATTGGTTGAACCCTTGAGGTGTTTGTGATATTTACCCTCCTTTGAGCATTGGCGAGTTTGTAGGGCAACCTGCTATTGGGTGCTCAGGACTTGAACAGGTTCGAGGCATCGGCCTTGGACGCTTGGGGTGCCTGAATTGATCCTGCTTCGATTCCATTTCCTTTGTTGGGTAATTTAATTGGGTTCTAGCTAGGTTCAGCCGCCAAATCGATCCCATGAGGGCCCTGCAGTGCTTTAGATTACCGGCATAAGCAGATCCCTTTGATCCATGGTTCAGTAGTAATTTACTTGTAGGCACATGGTGAAGGTGATACGCCGGGTCAGGTCAACCGCCCTAACAGGGCTTCAAGTCTCCAGAGCGAGGTCCCTGTACACCAGTACAATGAATATATTTACCTGTTGGCTATCTTGGATAGTGGCGGATTCTGCGGACCTCTTTACTATGCCTGCCCTATTTCTTTGTGCAGTGTGTGTTCTGAGGTGGTGGTTGTTTCTGCTGTATGTTAAACCCCCACACACACACACACACACACACATATATATATATATATATATATATACGTCTGTATATATATATCTATATATATATATGTCTGCACACATATATATATATATATATATATATATATATATATATATATATATATATATATATAAATCCATGTGGGTATATGGGATGTATGGCCTTAATTTTGCTTATCTATTGCTATGATGGCTTAGTGGTTAACTACTGTGACTGTAGTGTACAGGGTCCTTGGTTTGAGCCTTGCTGAGGAAGTTTATTTTGTTGCTGGGCAGAACTTGGGCCATTGGATCCAGAGTGATTAAGGCACTTTACAGCGGTTGTGGCTTTGCACAGGTTTGCGTGATGGTAAGCACTGCTAACCTCTGGTTACAGTTTCATATACTCATTAGCTTCTACTTTGCTCACTCTGTGTGGGCAGTGCTTACCCCCATGCAAGCACACTTGGACATGCTTATTTGTGCTTAGACCTGTGTACATGTGCCTTATTCATTATGACAAAACAGTTCACATGTGCATTTCATGCAGTACTCCAGTTCACATTTAATTGTTATTCTGTAGGTTATATGGCAAAACTATGTAAAATTATGTTCACATACAGATTTCCAGTGGAAAATGATTTGTGCTACAGTGGGACTCAATCCGGGAATGCCTGTTCATTAGGCAGATGCTCTAATCACTCCACTATTGCTGTGCTGCTTCATTTGCATATATATTCCTTGTTATCCTCTTCAGCCTTTTCAGATGCTTTAACTGTAGCTAGGAGATGGGCAAACCCGTGCACCTACAGTTAGCTGTACTCGGGCTTTTAAAAAAATATAAATAATAGGGATTCTTTGTTTTATTTGAATGTACTGTTGCTGTTGAACACATGGGGACTGTTGGTGGGGATATGCAGTGTTTTATTTGAATGTACTGTTGCTGTTGAACACATGGGGACTGTTGGTGGGGATATGCAGACACTTATGAGTGGTCTCGCTCATTTATTTACACATTCTTCTGTTCTATTTTGCAGGGGCATGTTTATTCTGAGAGCTCTGCTCTCGGGCACGCCCCCTGCACTTGTTCATGCTCTGTGTAGCATTAGGAGTTCAGGCAGCGCACCTTCATTAATATGCATGGTGCGCTGCCGTCCTCCTCTTAAACTGCCGCTTCCGTGCAGGACTAAATTAGTCCTGCACGGACGTTTAGTAAACCCGGGGGAGTGTTTTTTGATGTTTCATATCACATTTGCAGTCCAGTATATAGTTACAGTAGATGAATGAGTTGGAATTCAATGACTAGTCCCATCTCGTCCCAGTGATGAAGCAATATACATACATATATATATATATATATAGAGAGAGAGAGAGAGAGAGAGACAAACAGCTACAGCAGCATGTTTCACCTCTCTAAAGACTCAGTTTGTGGTTTCATTGCAGTACGTGTACAGTACAAATGTGAAGTACAGTTTGTTTACGGTGCATATATATCAATTCTGTTATTTCTAACAAAAGGAAATCAGCAGTACACTTTTTAGGACACTTCAGTTCAGTTTTTAAAGTTTTTCAGAAACTCAACAGTCCATGTAGTTCTTTTTTCTTGATTCTGTAGCTCAGAATAATTTGCATATTACCTCCAAGTAATGCACAGGAAAATTTCTGATACTTCAAAGGTAAATGTCTGATGCTCCTTGGAGAACCTAATACTTCACAGGTAAATCCACAGCTTTTGCTTATGATATCCCCAAGAGTTTCCATTCTTGGTATTGCAAATCCCCCTTCAACAGGTGCAAGCTTCGCTGCGTGTTTAGGTTATAGGCTTTCCTTTCAATAACAACTCAGCAGGTACTTCATATTTCACTGTTACAAGATATCATTACTGTATTATCTAGTATATACACAGCATGGCTGTTATAAACTTCTACTACCATAACTCATACTGTATAATCATTTTTCACAAGTGAAACATTGACTATGCTGCTATGCATATAGGCTTACAAAGGTTTGATCAATGTAAGGTTTACTGAAAGAGGCAGTTTAATGCTTATAAATAATGAAGGTGTGTATTTTAGAATAGGCTGTTTTGAGAATCACTGATTTGATTTGTGTTACATACTGTATGTCTGGGTGTAGTCAATTTCACAAATGTAGTGCAATCTCAGTGTTAAAAAATACATATAAGCAAGGGGCTAGGAAGCAAAGCCTCCCACCAGAGATGCAGAGGGTCTAATCCCCCTGTTTAAACAAGCATTTGGAATTTGTTAGTTTCTTGATTTTATTGGTTGAGTGTGTTTTTATCAGGGTAACATGTATGTTTTTGTTTTAGAATCATGGAAAGAATACGTGATGATTGTAAAGTTGCTAAGGATGTACTGTTCTTTCATGGTGCAGAAGAGAAGTGTACTTTACTGTGACAAGTCTAAGAGATAAAGGATTATCATTGATGGGAAGTTATTTATATATGGGGAAGTCCATTAATGGTAAAGTGTACTGGGCTTGAAAGTACACATTGTCCGAGAAATGAAAAGGGTGATGTCTAAAGATTTTAATGGATCTTGGAGGGGTGTTGTGTAAATCTGAGGGTCATCAACATGTAGCTAATCCTTGTGAAACTGAAAACTTTAAGGCACTGTCACAACTGAGCAGGTGAGACACTTTGTCTAGCTGTCCCCTCCTGTATGTTGGAAAACTCTATAGCTGGGACATAAGGATTGTGGGGTGGTACTTCCATCAAAATGTGCCATGGTGGAGCATGTTAACAGGCTGAGGAAGTGAAAATGTGGTGTTGAAGAAAAGGAGCAATGACATTTGAGTATTGACATATTGGGCAGTACTATGTTTCCAATGAAGGAAGGTTGATTCTTACATAACAAAACTGACTCAGTGAACAGCTTGTCATGGTAGTCATTTTTACAAAAAAATAATTGCATGTGTCATTGGAGGCTAACTTATGAATGACAGATGGGACCTTTTCTTCCTATGTAAGCCAGTTTTGAAAACTAAATAGTTTGCATTGTTACATTAATATTTCTAAAAACAGGAAGACTGCACCTGTGTTGTATTGATTTTTGCCTGTCCAGATTCGATGAGGGTACAATGCTTTTAGCAGGTTGAAGTTTTTTGGCTTGTCTGTTTGGCCTCAGTGTGCTTTTACAGATTTTGAGTATGCTGCAGTGGAGGCTGTGCAACTAAATGTGCTGCTTTGTTCATTTATATCAAATTTGTTGCTGTCATATCCTGCAGCTGGGTTTTTGGCAGCATTATATGGCAGCTTGCTGGAATTTCATTTCCTTCTAAAACAGTTGCTGTGTCTGGATATCTTGCCAGTGGACTGTGTGCATTCTATCTGTAAATTGCTGAAAGCTGTGTTAGCAAAGTGATGTCTCCATTGCTAACTTATTTTGAAGGTATATACCTTATATGGTAGACTTCATAAGTTTGCTAAGTGGCAGCGAAAGTGTTCTGAGTTTCCTGCTTTGTTTCCTTTCCCATTTTAGATTGTCACTGGCTTAACAAGGAGTCATTAGACTAGATCACAAACTTAAATGTAGTTGTGGCATCAGCATTTAAAATGCTTATTTGGTAACTGGTGTTCTGATATTTTGTGCTGTCATAAATACTTTAGAGAAGGAACAAAATCGTGTGTCTGCCATTCATTTTAGCAGGTTTAGTTGGAATCCCTGTGACATCTGTATGGAAAATGTATTTTTTATGAGATATAGTTATGTACTGTTTTGAATGGGACAGAGCATAACTCTGAACTGTCCAGATTTCTGCAGAATGTTCAAATTTTTCCCTCATATTTTTGATCTGTTCTTGTGGTTTTCTGGCAAATCACTCAGTATTGAAGCCATTAAATAATGACATACATTTCAGTCCCGTGCTTCATATCCTTCAGAAAAATGCACACTAGCATTTATGCTTTTAATCTAGCAACTTTCTATGTTAATAAGAGCAATAGTTAAATCTGTCCCTATTTTGGGTCCCCTCTCATTAGTTTTGGCCAGATTTCTTGTGTTAGGAAATTGACAGGTGTGGGGCAGAGACATATGCTACACTGGAATTTTTTTGAAGTCTTTGCACAATCGCTTTTACTTTTGAATGTGTTCTCTGTTTTGATTGGTTGTTGTGTCTTTCAGCTTATCCCGGTTATGGGTCGCCACAGCGGAACTCCGGACCCCTAATGTTTGGTAGTGGATTTTTACATGCCGAGTTACCAGCCCTGATGCACAACCTTCAATGAAGGCGCGCCCATTCGTGCATGCCTCCACACAGAAGACGCTCTAGCTGAGAATCGAATGCGACAACGTCTTGCTGTGAGGCGACAACGCTACCGCAGCACCACTACCGCGGGTTTGATTAAAGCATTATTGCTTTGATTTCAATAATCTGTGCTTGATGTGTTTGGTTTATGTATTTTATCGATTTCAATGTTATTTTTTATTTTGTGTTTTGGTTGTGCTAGTGCTGGCTCTACTAATAAAGATCATATATAAATGGTCTCCATGCCTATGGTCAACTGTCAGTTGGCTGGGCCCAGTAAATTGCACATTGGTTTCATCAACTGGGGTCTACATGAATGGCAAGACATCTTTCCTACTGAACTCACATTAAAGCCCATTCCACTGGGATTCTGCAGGGTCTATTATAAAGGTGATTCCAGTGTTTCAATTGAATAGGCTTCAGTGCATTTATCTGGTTAGTTTAGCTGTTGGCAAAAATGTCCATTTCACCAAAAGTAATATCATTTATGTATATGTATATAATGTATATGTGTGTGTGTGTGTGTGTGTGTGTGTGTGTGTGTGTGTGTGTGTGTGTGTGTGTGTGTGTGTTTGTGTGTGTTTTGGGAAGTGATGTAACTGAAACACTGGTATGTCCTTAAGGGGTTATCTGGATATATCCCATGGGTCACCACTACAAGAGGTTTAAGGTATTACACAAAAAAGTTTCTAGATTGTCTGGGTCTTTCTTGCAGTTGTACAGAATGGTTTGTCTGTGTGTCTTTTTTACCCTTTGGTTTAGATGTTATTTGGGATATTTTGCAAGCACCCTAATGTTTATAGACATCAGACTCGATTTTAAGCTCTTTGTTTTTTAACTATAGCCAGAAAATTCACTTATGCTAAACTGATGACGTATGCCTGCAACTAGCAGGGTTTGGTTTTATTGGCCTGAAATTACCCATAAATACTTAAAAAGTGAAAAATCATATGCATATAGAAGACATAGCTGAAACACTAATTTGCCCTTAAGGGGTCATTTACGTATATTCCATGGGCCTCCACTTTAGTAAATTTAAGGTATCGCATAGTGAAGACTCTATATTGTCTGGGTTGTTCTTGCACTGTTTACTGAATGGTCTGTCTGTTAACCCATTCTCTCCAGTACTGCTCTTTTGAGTCTGTACCTTTAACATGACATGTATTAGATCAGCTTACTTATAATGATGTACACACTCTCACACACACACGTAAACACACACACACACACACACACACACACACACACACACACACACACACACACACACACACACACACACACACACACACACACACACACACACACACACACACACACACACACACACACATATAAGTGTTTCAGAGTTTCAGATTCTATTCTTTTCAATAAAAACAATTAACAATTTTTTGCTTTTTCTCCACTACTTTTCTAATATTTGACTACAGATGCTCGCATACCCACCCTAAAACAACATTGTAACTAATAGTAAACCAAAAAAATCTTATGACTGGAAAAACAGGAGTGCCTAAGACTTCACCACAGATGATTCTTTCATGTTGTTGGGTGAAAGAGAATGCAAGTATGAGAGAATGTGCTGGGTAACAGCAAATCTGATTTATAAATGATTTTTTTAACAAATATCTAGATAGATACATAGCTATTGCTCAACAAGGTCTGGTTGGAGCTTGGCAAATACTAACAGTATTCATTACATTATATGGAGAATTACCTTAATTTGTGATGGAATGAGAGAACTTTTATGAAGCTGAAAGATTGTTGTAGCCATGTGAACTTTGCCAGTGCTGTGCATGCCATGCCATGTCTGTGTTTGCTGTCTTCCAGTTCCCAAATCCTTGTGAATTTTTGCAATGCCAGGATAAAAGAATCATGCAGCATCATCAAACCCTCATTGTGGTGCAACCTCATCAGACCCTCATTGTGGTTCAGCATCATCCAACCCTCATTGTGGTGCAGCATCAAACCCTCATTGTAATGCAACCTCATCAGACCGTCATTGTGGTGCAGCATCATTGAACCCTCACTGTGGTGCAGCCTCATCAGACCCTCATTGTGGTGCAGCATCATTGAACCCTCATCATCAGACCCTTATTGTGGTGCAGCATCGAACCCTCATTGTAATGCAACCTTATCAGACCGTCATTGTGGTGCAGCATCATTGAACCCTCACTGTGGTGCAGCCTCATCAGACCCTCATTGTGGTGCAGCATCATCAGACCCTTATTGTGGTGCAGCCTCATCAGACTGTCATTGTGGTGCAGCCTCGTCGGTCCCTCATTGCTGTGCTGCATTGCTGGACCCTCATTGTGGTGCTGCATTGTCAAACACTCATTGTGGTGCAGCATCATCTGATCCTCATTGTGGTGCAGCCTCATCAGACCCTTGTTGTGGTGCAGCCTCATCAGACCCTCATTGTGATGGTGTATTACAGATTTAATAGTATGAGGCTTCAGCATGATGCCCACTGGTGTATAGTCTTTGCCCTGGGCTTTAGCTGGAGGTGCACATGACTTCTTTCAGTACCACACCTATGCCTACAGCAATTTAATGTTTTATGCCACTATGGTATGCACATACTGGATCACTCAGAATCCTTTACAGGAGTGCCAGTTGCACAAACTTAAAAATCCCTGCAAAGCTCTAAAGTGTTTAGTAGTCCTTTGTCTTTTGTTCTTTGCAGAAATAGCATGGTGTGGGCAGCCAGGGCATATGTATTGCAACTGTCTTTGATTTAAGTTTTTTCCTTCCTCAGCATGCTATGTATGTGTTTAAGTAGTGTGACTTCATATAGCTTTACCATATGTTGACAGTATTGTAGCTATACTGATTTGAAGTGGTAGTGCCCTAAACTGGGGATTTCTGTTAACACCTGTAGGTATTATGTCAGTAGATTTTTTTCATTGGCTTACTTTGATTTTGGTTAGTTGTAACTCCTAAACAAACTTTTTATGATACTTCTTTTGTTTCACACCACTGGAACAGTGTCTAATTATTTGCTTTTGTAAAGTGTCAAAATCAAGGATAGGCAATCTTTTTTTGAACAAATTGTCAAACTTATGACTTTTATTCATTAAGTTGTCTAAATGCCAGGCAGACAAAGTGCAAGTGAGTGGACATGTACTTGTGATACATCAGTATGCACCTTTATTTAAGTTCAAGGCTTGTATTTGTCTTCAATTGCATAGATGCAGATCTCACCTTATTGTCATTCTTTAGTCTGAATAATGCTGCTGCCAATACTAAAACATGTCCAAATCAATTGCTGGTATGCGCAGTAATTCACCTTGTCTATTTCCAGAGAGTTTCATAGGAAAAGAATGATATAAGGATGTTCAAGTGTCAGATCACATCCGTGGAAGCAGTGAAGGACTAAAAGCAGTGTTTATGGTTAAAAGTGGCATTAAAGCAAATCATTTTTCCTTTGATTTAGGCTAGCTAATCAGATGAGAGCCACGGCTGATAGGTATACTGCAAGTAAGAACAACAATGCTTTTTGCAACTGAAATAGTTTCATGATCTTAAGTTTAGAAATAGAGGCTGCATTGCAGACTCAGTTAAGCAATTGTAAAAGGAGGAAATGAACTGCTTTGTGGTATAATTCCAGAGTGTATGATTTATGTATGTATTGTAAGAGAAACAAGATATTAGTGAAGAAGGTAGGACAAAACTCAGTGCTATGGAGTACAAAACTGGACCACTGCTATACTAATACTAAAATTAAGAGACTACTTACAGAAGAAGTTACAGTATGGTCACAGACTATGTGATTATTTGGGGAAGGGATTTTAATAGTCATTTGTTGGAGGAAGTGAAGATGTGAATGTTACATTTCATAAGGAACTACTACAAAGGATCACCTTTCACTTTGGGGTCCTCGAGGCTTCATCTTTGCCAAAAGAAAATAATACAGAAGAAAATATAAAAATACATTTTTTACCTGACACTGTCTTTTTAAACAAGAGGAAGTCGTATTACTAACATAAGACCTTGTAAGTTAAGACTGAGAGCTTTTTTAGGGAGTCTATTGTTCAAATTGAATTTAATGTCTTATGGCACTAATGAATTACATGACAACTTAGTGCAACACATGATCCCTTTGGTCAATGAGTCTTGTGACTTTTCACCTTCTGAAGATGTAGGAAGTGTTTTTTCTAGTCTCCATTCAGGTCCGTCTGACCTAGTGCCTATGAGAAGTAAACCTATAATTATTACCAATAGGACAAATGACTTTAAAGTGTACAATTTTTCTTCTACTGATATAGGTTCGGACATGGTGGATTTCTTTTCCAAAGGTAACACATATGTCCCTAAACAAAATTGTGACTTGGTGAGAACAATTATAGATTTAAAAACTTTCATGAGGAAATTGAACTTTAACTTGATGATGGGGTCTAATGTAACTACAGTTCAAGATGACCAATTTAGAATTTCTAGTACTTTTAACCCACCCCTTCATCCACTTATTTCTGTGTTTGAACAAATGTGTTAACTAGATATTCGCTTTAACGTTAAACATAGAGGTAAAATCCATACTAAAGATCCTATTTTACAGAAACAGAAGGGATTTTTGGAGTTTATTAAATTACATGATATTAGAGTCTGTAAGCCTGATAAAGGAGGGGGACTGGTAATTTTTGATAACATGGATTACTACAACAGAATGGTAGACCTGTTAGATGACCCCACCTATGAAGTTAGTTCCTGCTCGGAGACCAATCATGCATATTCGGTAATAAAGGATAGTATATTAGACATGTTCATAGAGGGGCGAATTGAACAAATTATATTCAATTATATGTCTACACAATTTCCAAGGTACCCCTACCTTTTTGGAATTCCCAAAATACATAAAGATTTGGGTAATCCACCTATGAGACCTCTTGTCGATGGACGTGGGTCACCCACTTACCCATGTGCCAAGGTAATTGACTCTATTTTACAAAAATTTGTTAAACTTGAGTCACAAATTTGTAAGGATTCCTGGTCATTTTTAGAGAAGTTAAATGGTTTGGACTTCAACCCTAACTACAACTTCCTTACCGTAGATGTTAAAGACCTCTACACCAGTATACCTCAAGATACTGGTATAGAGTGGGTAACTCGAGTTATGGTTAAGAATAAGGCTACAATAGATGAAATTTCACTTGTGAAAGAGCTCTTGGAAATTGTTTTATATAACAATTTCTTTATGTTTGGAGACAACTTCTTTCTTCAGAAAATAGGTGTGGCAATGGGCTCCCCTTGTGGAGCTAGCATTGCTAACTTAGTGATGGCCCATTGGGAGTCTGAGTATGTGTTCAAAAATGACAGTATTAAAAACAAATTAGTCTTTTACACACAGTATCTAGATGATATCTTTATTCTGCTTAACGGTAACCAAAAGTCGAGTGAAACAGTATTAAATATTTTTAACACCTCAACTGATTTCTTCCATTTCACTTCCACCTTTGATACTGATAGGATAGCTTACTTGGACATTAATTTATCAAAAAACCTTGCTTTGAAATGTTACCAGGCAAAAATACACAGGAAGGAAACATATTTGAACACGTTTTTACACTTTACCAGCTGCCACCCTTTTTACCAAAAACGTTCAGTAATTAAAGGTCAGTTAGTACGAGCAGCTCATATAGTTTCTACTGAACAGGATTTCCAAGAGGAATGCAAACTCTTGGGAATGATGTTCACACAGAGAGGCTACCCTTTGGAGCTAATTTCAGGACTGATCTTAAAAGTGAGTGACAAACGTACTAAAGGAATGTATAAACCTATTTTTTCAATGAAAAAGATAGTTACCATGCAAGAGATCACATCAGAAAATATGGGAAATTCTGTAGTAACAGAATTGAGTGTCCTTGCCACACCTGACTCACCAGAAACAAAGTTCATTACAACCTATAATACATTCAGTTACCACTGTATAGGGATACTACGAAAAAACTGGGTTATTTTTGCAAGTAACCCTAGTATATTAAACAAATTGGGTGAATACCCAGGCACTATATTTAGGAAGGGTAGGAATTTGAAGGTATTATATGAACAACGCCGGAAAAAACAACCAAAAATAACTGGTATGTACAAATGCCAAAATTGCAATTTTTGCAAATTAGTAACTGAATCCAACAGATTTGAAATAAATAATGTTCAATATAGACTGAAGTGTAGGGCCAATTGCAACACTAGAATGGTAGTGTACCTGGCTAAATGCCAGGGATGCCAGGCATTTTACATTGGTAAGACGGAGAGGAGACTCCGTGACTGTATGTATGAACACTCATATGCCATTAGCAGGAACAAACAAGACAATGCCCTAGCTAAACATGTGGCAGAATTTTCTGGACATCAGTTCAGATTTTTAGTTATAGACCAGCCAGAGCTCGATGTTAGAGGTGGTCCTGCACCATTGCAACTCGAAGAGCTGGAACTATTCTGGCAGATTAGACAATGCATATAATCTACCAGGTATAAATGAGACCTGTAGTTTGAGCAGTGTGTTAAAGCTTAAAAGTCCAAAAAGATGAATTTAGGAAAATGTATTAATATAGAATGTCAGATTATTCTAATTAATTATTCATTTTTATATACATTTGGTTTTAACATGAATTAGATATAAACATATTTTAGATAGGAAAAGCTGTAAAGTGAATTGTTGATATATGTTTGATTTATGTATATTGAATGTTCACACTGAAATCTACTCTAGTATGGTTTTACTTCTATATGAGAAATGTTCTATACACAAGAAGGACACATATCGATATGTGTTATTTAGTATATATAAATAATATATATAGATATATAGTTTTTCTTATATCTACCATTTTTTATATCAACTATTACCATAACTATTAGTATTATTGGAATTTCCCTTTATTCTTAGATTTATTACTACCACTATTTGGTTGTGAATGCTGTTTAGTATTTTTGCATAAGTTGGTTGCCTCTGTAAGTTAATTGATTAATCAACTAATTAACCCAGAGCAAAATGTATATATACTCACAATGTGATTACCTTTGTTGTCTGAAGAAGTTTGCTGACAGAGCAAACGAAAATCGCTTAATCTTATTAAATCTTTTTGGCTTTTACTGGTCTGCATTGGTTTTGCTGCTACCCGACTTGTTTATTAATTGTTCAAATGTCATATAAAGAAGGTAGAATGAAAAAAAAGCCATTTTATGGTTTCAGGAGTTAGATATCCTTGTAGAAACAGTTAGATAGTAAGTGTAATATTCTAAGGAAAAAGCTTTGAAGAACCACAAACAATGGTGAAAGAATATAATGACAATATTAACAGGTTCATGGGTTCATTGGTGTGTACTAGGCTAATGGCCCTGGGGCCTTTACAAGCCTAGCCATAGGATTACCCTGGCATCATGCCACCCGACCTTAGTTCCCAGTGCTTCTGTCAAGTAGAGCCACTGGAGTGACCCCCAGAGTGAATTTTCTATTTCCTATCCATTCATCAAGATTTCTCTTGAAAAGGGTCAGCAAGGTGCTCTGCTTGACATGTATGGGAAGTCTATTCCATAGCATGGGCAGTCTCTGGGTTATGAACCTGTCCCTCCAGTATGTTCTGCTGATTGTGGTAATGAGGTTGAGGTCCCTGAAGTGTGTGGTGTGGAGGGATTGGGATTTCTTTAGATGTAGCATTTCTAATAGAGCTGGGTCAGACATGGCTTTTAAGTCAAACAGAGATGGCATCTAAGTAGGTGATATGAGACAGAGAATAGTTGGAGTTTTTTGAGTCTGTCCATATAGGCAAGTGCTTAAGGCCTAGGATCCTCTTTGTGAGGTACTTTTGCGGCCTCTCCAGTTGTTGCAGGCGTCTAGTGAGGTGAGGCTGTGATTGAACAGGGCACACAGGTGAGGTGCCAGTTCACTCTGTAGTTCATGTAAAACACAGCCAGGGATATTGTCAGGTCCCATAGAAGCTGTATTCTTGGTCTTGGACAGTACTGTTTTAACCCATGCAGCAGTAATACTGGGTGCCTGGCAATCTACTGGTGTTGTGATTGGTCCTTTGGGGGGGGGAGTGAGAGGGGTAAAGTTGGCACTGAATCTGTTAGCCAGTATACTGGCAATATCTGTTGGCTCGGTATAGGAGGTACCACTGTGCAGTAGCTCAGAGCAAATCTGGATATTGCCGTGGAGATTCTTTACATAACTATAGAAGGTCTTGTGGTTGTTTTTACTATCTGCTGCAATTTTGTTTTCATAGCTAGCTTTAGAGGATTTGATGAGGGATCTCAACTTTTTGTTGAGGCTAATAAGGGAGTTTTTCCAGTCTTGGAACTTCACCTTATTCTGCATCAGTTTCCTCCTTCTGTTGTAGAGATTGTTTATGGCAGGGGACCACCAGATTAGCTTTCTTTTTTTGGAGGAGAGCATCTTGGTTCTATTGAGTATGGCAAGATCCATACATTTGTGTACGTGTTTGTACAGTGCATCAATGTATGATTCAGTGGTCATGCAACTATTCTCCATTTGCATGGGTACCGTGATGTTGGCCAGAGGTTTTTAGGAGCCCAAAGTTGGCTTTGGAGAAGTTTTTCATGGTGGTTACCTTTGCGGAGGGGATGAGAGGGATGTGGATTTCCAAGGTGATTAGTTTGTGGTTGGATCTAACCAGGGAGGAGTTGACTATTGGTGTAGCACAACGGTCGCCCATGTTAGTAATGACCATGTTAAGGATGTTGCTACCTCCAGTGGGGGTAAGAATAAGCTGGTACAGGACACTGAAATTAATGAATTCCAGGAAACGTTGGGCAAGTGTATTGGTACGTGAGTAGTTTCCCAGTTAATGGAGGGGTAGTTGAAGTCGCCCAATATGAGAGTGTTAGATTGGACCCTAATATTCTCCAGGGTGCTTAGGAACATGGAGTGTGAGTCTTGGGACATGATTGGGGACTTACAGCAGGCTGCAATCTGAACTGCTGTCTTACCCAATGTTAGCTGCACCTGAAGTATCTCTGGTGCTTTATGTTGGGCTACCAGTCTGGAGGTGTGCGTATCCTTTATGAATATGGAAAAACCAAGAACAAGTAGGCACTGATGTGATGAAATAAGTCTTTATTGTATCAAAGCAGAATAAAAGAATGTCTGCCTAAGTATTGGTATAATTGTACTGGGATTAAGAAGGATATCTCCCATTTATTAAATACTATCTCCAAGAAGACAAAACAGTATCTGGAAGGGTTACTCAGGTAAATTTGGAACTTATTGAAAATAAGAAATCAGGACTTCAAGATTTTTTTTCAGATAAGTTTAGACAAGCTATACTTGGGCTAAAGCCACCTTTATATATATGATAAAAGGTTTGGTGAAATGGATGAAACAGACTTTTAATAACCCTTTTAGTTTATTTGAACAGAAATTAGTACTAAAAGTAACTAATCACAATTCTGCCTCACAGTAAGATGAAATTTTCTTTTTGAGGTAGAAAGTTGATACAAATTTGCACTTTAAAGCATTAGCACTTTAAGACATTTGGCATGCACATGCTTTTCATTTGGAAAATAAGCAGAATTAAACCATAAAACATTGCTACGTGATAGTTTACAACTGGTATTGACACAGACAGTATGTGGGGTTTTATAGCATACTTTCTTTTTTCCCTCCCAAAAAAACATTTTTCAAGAAATAGGTAACAGGTAATCAAGTACAATAAACTTAAATTATAATTAGTATAGTATCTTCTTCTTTCGGCTTTTTCCTGGTTAGGGGTCGCCACAGAGGATCACCTGTCTGCTCATGATTGGCAGTGGAGTTTTATGGTGTACGAGTTGCCAGCCCGGTGCCCAACCTTCCACAGAAGGCACATAAATAGTATAGTATGTTCTTAACAAAATTAACAATCTGAACTATGTACATTATTTGCAAAGGCCTGACGTTAGATATTAGATGTATAGTATACTTTCTTGTTAGCAGATAATCTGTTTTTTTACATATCTGTTCTAATCCATTCTAGAACCTTCACAAGTCTTGGTACTGACAGGAATAAATATTTCATGCAGTCTTGAAGTAGCTCTGACTGTGTACAGGATAGGTTGGCCATTTATAACAAGTCAGTAAGGGTCAGTGTGCCTCTATCCTTCTGTGTATCTCTTTTAGCCAAAATGTCTCTTTTGGGTAATAAGTTATAGCTAGTCAATGTGTCTCTTTGGTATAGATTGTGACTAATTCACCCCTTAGATTTTGAAATCCTTAACTCAAAGCCTCTCACATTTTCAGGTTCTCCCAGTTGTGGCATTTGCTATTCTGGTTGTAGCAATTTACTACTTGGCTTGATCAATCCAAGGACTTGGATGGATGTCTGTCTGCTTGATTTCTCCTTACTACATCTCCATCATTGGTTCAGACACACTTGTCTTCCATTTCCTTTTCTAGTCTCCTAACTTGAGATGAAGGGTTTGACATAGATTCAAGTCAGATAAGTAACCGTCTTCTTTTCTAGAAGTATTTATTCACAGATTTTCCTTTTTATTCTAATTGTTGGACAGACTCAGATGTCGAAGGCATTGGGATGATGGTTCCACTTTATCTGCCAATATCATTTATGCCGGACTCATTCCTGTTGTACTTATTTGGAGTTGGTCTATAGGATATTAAAGGTCTGTGCAAATCTAGATGGTTGAGACTTACTTACAAATGTTAACCTGATGTGATATGACAAACCCATACTCTATTGGTGAATTGTTGAAAATCAGAAGATACACTATAATTCCATTGTCCAATCTATGTTCAACAGAAATTCCCCATCTGGAAAATATTGTCTTGCATTGAGACATGACTTGTTGGCTTTTTGTTACATATCAATTGACGCTCAAATAATATTTCAATACTAGAAATGTTTTACTGTTGTGATTGCACAAGTCTGGTTCAATTCTTTGCCATGATCCTTATGGCAATGGAGACACAGTTTGGAACTCTTGTCTTTGCAGAGGTATGTGTTCACTGTGGAATTGGCACTTAGATACAGTCTTGGTTATGTCAGCATTGATATTTGACCACCACACGGACATATTTGCTCTCTCACTTCACATGGCTAATTCATGACACCTTTCATGAATTTGTGTCAGGACTTGTGCTCTTTGTGAACCTGGCACCACAATCCTATTTGGTACAACAACATATGTTCATTCTCTGCCACATAAGCTCTCAGAATTAAGTATTTACACAATGAATAAATTGTCTGTGTCAATTTACTCAGCCACCCAACATAAACTTGCTAAAGGCCACACAGTAGGCAAATGAAGACTGATGAACTCAAACCATACACCATAATTTATCTCTACAAGTGGCCTAGACAACATCATCAGACCACCATTGTTGATTGCAATCTGCAGGTCTGCATATTGCTTAGTTGAGGGTGTCCAATCTATATGAAGTAATTGATCTGACAGGCATTATAGCTTACATATATGTACTTACACCTCCTTCATTGTCTTATTAGCCTGGCACAATTACTGGATTTCTGGACCGATAATTTATAGTGCCAAGTATATATCAGAATTCTATGGCATTATCTGGAATAGGTAATTTAATCTCAGCTTTTGCTTTACCTTGATGTGGTGGGATACCATGCCTCTGATTCAAATATCTGAAATATTGCATTTTTGTCTTGCCAAACAAAAAGTTCTGTAATGAGTTTGAGCCCTAAGTTTTCAATGATCTGAAGCACTACTTCTAGCCTTTTATTATGTGGCTCTTTATCAGGCTTAAACACAACACCAGATTTCCGAGAACCTCTAACCTACAAGGTGTATCAGTACTTATTGTTCCACTATAGAAACACCCCATGCTAGCACTGCATGGAAGGCATCTTTCTTTAACATGATGGCTTTCATCTCTGGTGCTGCCCAGTGTTTCCTAAGATTTCCTCCATGATAGCCAACATATTTTACTTATAGTCAAGAATGCAGGCATAGTTCTTTTTCTAAAATATAAAGACAAAACATCAAACTCAACCCCACATACAGTAAGGGTTACCATCTCAACTGATAAGTTTTGGGTCAGGGTTGATTCAGAGTCTATGTCCCCAACCTTCCCTGGAATATAAAAAAGCTCTTTTAGAGGTGGGAATTGAATTTATCCCACAAAGACACACCTGCTTGTTCACAGAATGCTGTCACTACATATTTGGGATTCCCAGGTCAGTTTAGCTGCTGCCTCATCCATCTGACCCACCTCACTTCCAAGTGATGACCAGATGACAGCTTATTAACACTCTAAACCTGTGTGCCCAGAACAGACATCTTCAAAGCTGATGTCATAACCACAAAGTACATCATCAGCCTTGGGTCTAAGGTGCTCTAATATCATGTTCACTTATATATTGCCTTGTGAATGACCATGGTGTTTTTTATAGATAATGCATAACTAGCACAGAAGTCCAATAACAGATTTCCTCTTGTGTCCATCCACATTAAGCAATTCCCCCAGACATGAGCTATGGATATCACCCTCATTTCTTATATGAAGTTGTAGAGCTACAGAGCTGGCTGGTAGGTAGTTCTATCAAGCACCACACTCACAGCACCCAGGAAGGCCAAATACCTTTAACTGATTTCAGCTACATATGTGAAAACAATAAAGTTATCCTTTTTGAAACTCAGAATTGCATTGATGTACCCTTGTCATCTACACTAACAAGCCTCCTCTGTACATCATCCAAGCAGAGATTTCTGAGCATTTACACAGTTTCCCAAGGGTTGTTCAAAGGAGCAAATGCAGAGTAGGGTACCACTCCCAAGTGAGAAGGCTGGTTCCAGAACAAGTTTTATGTGTACAGGTAACATTGTCTATATCTAGTTAATACATAAAACAAGTTAAAAAAATCAGATTTCTTCCCCATAGTTGAGCTGGCATTCTACATCCCAAGATACAGGTTCCATTTCCACAACCTAATCTGTCCAGCACTTATCTGCCACTCAGTTTGCATTGCATTTGACTACCCCCACTTTTACTGTGTTGGTGGAAGGCCCATATGGTGGCTCCATACAGCTTTTTGAGGTTGTATCCAATTCATCTACATGTATCACTCATCCAACAGGTAGGCTTTAAGGGGGGATTCCAGTATCCATCTTCTTGAAGTGACTCTCTGAAATCATTAAATGATCCATTAGGGAAGTAAAAAAAAAAGAAGAAGACAGAGGAAAATTAGAAAAGGAGATTAGTAATGGAGTAACAGCCATAGAGATTGAAACAAAGTTAAGAAAAGCCTCTAATTGGAAAACCCCAGGCCCAAATGCAGTACCTAACTTTTGGATAAAAGTATTCACATGTTTGCATGAAGATTTAGCTATGAGTAAGAACTATTTATATGGGCACCCCGAACACACACCAACCTGGCTAATAACAGGCAAAACAATGCACCTACTTAAGAGTGAACCTGCAAATTACCCTAAAAATTATAGACCAATAACTTGCCTTCTGACAATGTATAAACTATACACAGGAACTGATGCTGACAGAGTTTATAGTCATTTAGAAGAAAACTCAATTATGGCAGTAGAACAAAAGGGCAATAAAAGAACGTCATATGGAACAAAGGACCATTTGTTATTAAAGTCATACTGAGAAACTGTAAAAAGGGGAAGAATTTAAGTATGGAATGGATTGACTATAAAAAAGCATTTGATAGTATCCCACATTCATGAATAAAAGAGTGCTTAAAGATATATGATACATCCTACACTGATCGACTACATTACAGTGACCATGAAACAGCGGCAGATCACCTTGCAATTAAGCCATGATAAAGGACAGATTATTATCCCAGGGTGACTCTCTGCCACTGTTGCTATTCTGCCTTGCCATTAACCCACTAAGCTGTTTACTTAACAGCTTAGGCCATGGCTACAATTTGGCTCCTGGAAAACAACAAAGTGTAAAGACTTCTTATCTTCTCTTTGTTGATGATTTGAAACTGTATAGCTCATCAAATGAGGAACTCAAAGCACAGTTGCAGGCTGTCAAAACTTTTCCAGATGCTATAAGTATGTCATTTGGTCTTAATAAGTGTGCAAAATCAACCTTTAAGGCAGGAAAACTGCAGCACCAGGAAAACATTAGTTTGGGACAAGAATATGATATGAAAGAACTTGAGCAAGAGGGAGTGTAAAAATATTTGGGAATTGAAGAAGGATCAACAATAAAACATGAACAAATGTGAATAAAACATAGTAAGGAATACTTTGGAAGACTTAAATTAATTCTGAAAACAGTGTTGACATCTAGGAACAAAATCAAAGCTATAAACCAATTTGCTCTTCCTGCCCTAACTTACAGTTTTGGAGAGATTGGCTGGCCCCAAAATGTGTTGAATAGATTAGGTAGGAAAACTAGAAGGATGCTTCATGCTCACCAAATGATTGATAAAAGTGTATACCAGCTGATTTCAAGATGGCCGCAAGCTAGGCAGCACACTTCTCAATCAGCTCCTGACAGAAATCTACAATCTAACCCAATCCAGGCTTCTGCACTTCTGCTACACCATCAGAAAATAAAGAATACTGTATTAAACTACATACTAAAGCATATTTTCAGCAGACTTGTAAAAGATACAGTATTTTTATATACTTATCTGCAAGATCAACGTATGCTGACTCGAGGATTTCAGTAAGAAGCTCAGGCCTCATCAATAAACTACAGGAAACTACATAGAAAAATAAGAAACTTATTTTATTTTATTTATTTTACATTTGTTGACCGGGATAGTCTGACTGGATGCATGTCCATTTTCAGCGGAGGCCCGGGGTGCAAAGCTCCAAGGGTAAGCAGATACAGCATTACATAATACCAGCATTACATATTACAAACAGACTATTTACAGAGGTTACATAGGTAAGCAAGTTAAACAAGTTTGATAAATATAAGACCATGGACTTAATGGAATCTCAAATATCAAAAAGAAGACTTTCACAATTAACTTCACCAGAGAAAGACGTCTGTACAAAGAGATATAAAAACTGTTAGACAGCAAACTGCTTTACAAAAACAGACTGCCAAAATGAAGACTGAGCAACCTCTCTTCGTGGAGGAACTCAAGGCAGCTCTAACACCATTGCAAAAAAAATACACTCTTTTTCTACAAAACTAAATGCCTTTGGAAGTAATATAGATCAAATATTAACTAGACTAGAGAAAAATGAAGAGAAAACTGTAGAGAATGAAACTAAAATAGAAGAAATCCGATAAAGAACTAATGCCACATAAAAAAACAGTGTCTGATCCACAACAAAAAAATAATTGACTTAGAAGCCAGATCAAGAAGAAATTATGTGCTCATTAGGAGTATCCCAGAAGACTATGAACAAGCTTCTCTGCATAATGCAATTAAAGAAATCATTGAAATATTCTTAGACAACAATGCTACGGTTCAAAATATTACATTAGAGAGATTCCACAGAGCCTTAAGAAAATCACAAACTCTTGATGCCCCTAGGCAAGTCTACGTGAGAATATCAAATGCAACTCATGCTAATATGATTATACAAGCTGGTAAAGCTGAAAAACAAATCATTTGGAAAGGTAACAAAATAACAATTGCACAGGACTTACCCTTAGCTATCAAGCAACAGAGACACATTCTATTACCTTTCTGTGCATACTTAATAAAAAACAAAATAAAATTCCAAATGAAGTATCCTGCCTCCTTACAATTCCAATACAAGGGATCTACATACCAAGCAAAATGTAAAGATGAAGCAAACACACTTTCTTGAAAGCATTCAATGAGATCCCTTCAAAATTAGCAGTAAAATGTAAGTAACAGTAATACTGTTTCTATTAGTATTTAAAATGCATCTAAATAGTAAATTACTTTAAATCTGATGAAATACAAGTGTTGCTAGTATTTTTAAGCATTATTTTGTAGTTTCTGAAGGTTTTTTTACCTTTATATTACAAGAAAAAGGCTTATTATGCTTTCCTTTCCATTGCAACATTCTGAAGTCATTATTTCCAGGAAGTTAAGCCAAATCAGATGTCCCCATGACCTTTGACCTCATGTTGCACATGTCAAGCAGCGCATACAGTGAAGTCAGAGCCAAAGCAAGTCTATGGCAGCCTAGAAGTCCCAAAAAGAAGCAGGAAAATATGTGATTACACTAAGAGAGCCTCCAGTTTTAACATAATGCCATCCAGGAAGTAAGTTGCTGTATTAAAATGCTGGAAATTAAGAGACAACTGCAGTTAAGGATTTGAAACAGCTTATGGCTCCATAATCTCACAGGTACTGAAAACCTTCCTTAAATCACTAGCAGTAGTAAATCAAGGCAGGTATAGAAGAAGAATCTATTTGTAAATAACTGACAGTTTGAATGATGGAAGCTAAAAATCAAGACTTTTACAAGAAATGAAAGAAAAAGGAAAAAAGGGGGAAAAAGCAAAGGTTAAAGGGATTTCTGCAGAATAAGACTACTCATGAAGAAAAGAAACATTATAACACAGGACTTTGTGGCCATACTCTTGTAAATAAAACTAACTTTACGCTCATTCAACAGTTTTTTTTTTTATCAACTAGCAGTAGGAGTTCTAGAGAAAGGTCATGAGAATAGTATGTGTATTAGATACATTTTAATTTGAAGAATATAAAGGAGCTATATTTTATCTGCTTGTCTAGATGAATTATAAGAATGGTAGTATATAACATCTGCTCATACCATATTGTATGATACACTCTACAGTTAATGAGTCCATTGATCTATTAGGCCAGGTTTTTTATTCCTGTACTATATATAGCACTCAAAAGAAGGTTAGAGAAAAGGTATATATCTAAACATATGGAACCTTCTACAAGGTTATATATTATATTGTATACAATCACTACAAGCCATAAGTTACACACAGTGCCTAAATGGGTTAAAAACATCTATTATATTCATAACTAAGTTGGTGGCTGCGTAACATTTACCCAAGCAACGTTGTGATGTTCTTTGGAATGCAAAATAATTATTGTATGACAATTAAAATTGTATATATTTTCAGTTTTTTTCAATTCTAGGAGTATGTTTATATTAACTGTTTACTTGACTAACCCTTCTCTTTCAGAGCATAGTGGTAAGTGGTTAGGCACTAGGGAATTTCTGAAAGAGTGTTATGTTACCTCCCCCTCTCATGTTATTGCGTCCCAACACCCTTCAACTAATAACCACAATGTTTTGCCAAATACTCTCTTCACAGCACACATATGTATTTCAGCTAAAGCACTATTCAAATTAATATTCGGCTTAGATGATTAACATAGCCTCATGGAATATATATGGCTTACAAGACATTAAAAAGAAAAGGCTAGTTATGCACCTTATATACAAATCAAAGTCAGATATAACCTTTTTGCAGGCAACTCATATGACTATGGGACAATGGGACAAAGGTACAGAAAAAAACACTAAGTGGGTTCAGCAAATAATAGTAGTTGGTGACAGTACTGCATCAAGAGGGACAGATATAATAGTCAAAAATCATTTAAAGGGAACATCATTAAACATAGTATTGATACAAAAGGTAGATGGTGCTATTTCACATGTTTACATCCAGCATACAACAAACCATTATTACTTTGTAATATATACGGGCCTTGCAATTATCAGCTTGATTTTTTATTGAAATCTATAACTTATTATTAAAACACCCAGAACATCTGATTATAATTGTCGGAGATTGGAACATAACAATAAATCCATCTAACGATAGAGCAAATAAAAATTACACTCAGTCTCCTCATGCCACAACCTTTTTTTCAGAACTAATCGATGACTTCAACTTAATAGATCCCTTTGAACTTAACAACACAGACAGTCTAAGTAGCAGATACACATATTTCTCCCCATACCATAAGACCTGGTCTAGAACTGTCATATTTCTAATTTCTCAAAGCTTTGCTCTTTATGAAGTACAATATAATCTAGAACCTAGATCAATATCAGATCACTCAAAAATAAATTTAACAATAACACAAAATAAAAAGAGCGATACTACCCACAATACCTCAAACTGGACTTTAAACTCAAACCTGCTGAAAATAAAAGAAGTGGAACAAGAGATTATAAACTCTATTATTCATTTAAAAAAAAAACTTGTAAATAATGATACTCCTCTGGATATTCAAATGGCAGCCTTTAAAGCCACAACTAGGGGTACCTTCATCCAAAAAGCATCATTCTACGAAAAAGCAAAAAAGTGAAAATAAATAAATAACATAGAGGGCAAGCTAAAACAAATTGAAATAGAATTACAAAGAAACCACACTCCCACTCTTGAGAAAGAAATGGCAAGTCTACAAAAGCAATTAAATGAGATCCTAACACAACAATATACATTTACAGAACTAAGGATGCTATATAAATATGTGGAAAAGGCTCAAACCCCTTCCAAAATGCTAGTGAGACTTATCAATATAAGGAACCCTGCATGTAAAATACAAGAAATAAAATATAAAGACAAAATGAATAACTCAGATAATAAAATAATATGGGTTTTTGAAGAAATATTTCAATCCATATATGACCCACAAGATCATATTAATGACAACCTTTTCCAAATCTTTGTTGATAACTTAGACTTCTCTCAGATCAATCACTCATAATATAATAGTCTTAAAAGTCCACTGACAGAAGAGGAAATAAATAAAGCAATTGAGAAGTTAAAATCCAGGAAAGCTCCTGGTCCTGATGGATACGTGGCAGAATTCTTTAAACATTTTAAGCAACAATTAACCCCAGTACTTTTAAAGCTATACAATTATATAATCAAAGTTGGGATATCAGACCTTTAGTTGAACAATTCCAAAACTATACTTATGCCAAAACCAAATAAAGACTCCACAAATCCAAAAAACTACAGACCTATAGCTTTGGTAAATATAGATTTAAAGATATTTTCAACAATTTTAGCACACAGGATGCAAAAAGTAGCCCCAGCTTTAATTCCACCTGAACAACTAGGCTTTATGAGTCAGAGACAAGTATGGGACAACACACTAACCACTGATGTCTTATCCCACTTATGTGCCAAGGATAAATCCCCTAAATATGCTTTATCAGTTGATGCAACAAAAGTCTTTGACAGAGTCAATCAAAAATTCCTCTTCTTTGTACTTTCTCAGTTTGGATTCCCCTAAAAAATGCATAGCAATTATGAAAATGTTATATAGTAAAGCAAAGACAACTCTGTATATTAATAAGAAAACATCTAACCCAATACAAATTCTTAATGGCAACAGACAGGGATGCCCACTCTCACCAATCCTGTTTAATTCCTATATAGAAGTATTATTACTACAAATCACTCAGAGAACATATCATCACCTTATTTTGATATCTAAAACCCAAATAAAATACACAGCCTTTGCAGACGATCTTAATATCTACTTTCAATATCCAAATTCTGAATTAAATAAAATCCTATCATCCATAGAAAAGTTTTCCCTAGTCCCTAACTATGAAATTAATCCTAAGAAGTCAATTATATACCCAATTAACCCCCTGGGAGATAGACTTTTATTTCCTGGAAACAAATGTTAAAGTGCAATATACACTGAAATATTTAGGTATAATCTTTAAACATACACAATCAGATTCTGGAATAATAGCTAAACTCACTAAACTAGGTATAAGTCCCTACGTCACAAGATGGGTTGCAATTGGCTCACTGACAGAACCCACATTGTAAAAGTTGCAGACTCTAAATCTGACTTCAAATTAGTGACAAATGGAGTACCACAGGGTTCAGTCCTGGGACCTCTCCTGTTTGGTATTTACTTCTGTGAAGTACAGGCTAACACAGAAGGCCTTTGACTAATGAAGTTTGCAGATGACTGCAAACTAGGAGCCATAGTTGTGTCCCCAAATGATGTGGACATTCTACAGAAGGGCCTCACTGAGACAGATGCCTGGTGTCAGAGCCATGGCCTCAAGCTCAATGCCAAAAAGTGCATTGTCATCCTCTTTGGTAAAAACTCTGTACCCATGAACTACCACATAGGCAGCAGTCTACTTAATGCCGAATGTGTGATAAGAGACCTGGGGACCCAGGTGGGCAGTAGTCTCTCCGTTGATAATCACATCGCCACAGTAGTCAGAAAATCCTTCTATGTGGCACACCTCATCACAAAAGGGTTCTCATCCAGAAAAAAAAAAGGTCATTGTTCCCCTCTACTCGACACTCATTAGACCCATTATAGAGTACAATGTCCCTTTTGGAATGTACCTCACAAGACATCTGCAGCAGCTGGAAAGGCCACAAAAGTACCTCACAAAGATGATTACTGGCCTCAAACAGATGCCCAACACTGACCGTCTGAAAAACTCCAGCTTTACTCCATAGCATATCGCCTACTCCGAGGTGATCTCTGCCTAACATATAAAGCTATGTCAAACCCAAAGCTGTTGGACATGCTACACCTAAAGACATCCCAATCCCAACAAGCTACATGCTCTAGGGACCTAAACCTTGTCACCACAATAAGCAGGACATGCTGGAGGGATAGATTCCTGTCCCAGAGACTTCCCATACTCTGGAACAAGCTACCCATCTAAGTCAAGCAAAGTTCCTCATTAACACTCTTCAAGAAAAATCTTGATAAGTGGATGACAAATAGAAAATACACCCTAGGTTCACTTCGGTGGCTCTACTTGACAGGGGCACAGGAAAATAACTTTCTTGGGTGGCATAAGCCAGGGAACCTTGTTGGCTAGGCTTACTTAGGCCCTTGGGCCAATAGCCTAGTACCTACTTATAAACCTATGAACCTATGAAGATATGTTCAATAACAATATAGTTAAAACCTGGTCCAATATAATAAGTAACATTAACAAATGGGAAAAGCTAAACCATCTACCTTATCAAAAGCTTCAATAGTCAAAATGAATATACTGCCTAAGATTTTATACCATTTGAATGCCACCTTCATGAAAATCCCAGCTACCTTCTTCAACAAGATGAAAGTTCGACTAGCATATGGTACCCAAAAGGTAGAAGAATTAGCTATAATAAATGGATACTATCAAAAGAAAAAGGAGGTCTCAGCCTTCCTGATTTTCAACTGTACTATGAAATAATTAATGCTAGTCGCATCATGCAAATAGCAAATCATGACCCAATAGGCAATGAATGGTATCCACTATGGATTAAATTATTTCACCAAAATATTACATCTAAAGTTAACCCAAAAGAGATTCCCTTCTTAAATCAAGATATCCTTAAGACAACAAAAATTCATCCAATCTTAATTAACAGCTGTGAAATTTTCAAGAAATTACTGATATCAATAAATCTTAAAGACACAATTACTCTGCTACAACCAATACATAACAACCCAGATATAAAATTAGCAAACTCCATGGTAAACCTAGATAAATACCCATTAATAAAAAAATTATATAGTATGAGACTTCTACCAAAAACAAAACCTTTCAATGGATAATATAATAAACCTACCCCCGGATTCTGCAAGCCTTGCATGGCGTGCAGGATTAGTGCAGGAGCTCTAGCAGGCAATATGTCTGCCGTGTGATCCAAGAATAGCTTGTAGAGGTGTGCATGAGCGTTCCTGCACTAGTCCTGCACAGACTCAGCCCCTGTATGCAAATTACCCTATTTGCAGGAGAAATTCATGCAAATGAGGTGAATTTGTGATCCAGGAACCTGGAAACCGGCCGTGCAGGACTAGTGTAATCTGCAGAAATGTACTCAGTTAGTAACCGAGTACATTTCTGCAAATTCCAAAACAGAGCTGTTACAGCTCCAAATAAAGGCTGCATATCAGTCAGGAAGCATGCCAATGTCCAAGTATAAGACGATTAGCATTGAAAACAGCGTAAGAAATGAAAAAATCAACTTTTATTTTTTTTAGCCGATCTCGGCTGTTTAAGCATAGAGCAGCGGTGTGCAAACGGGATCAGCTAAAAATAAAAAAATACCCTAAAAAAAGCATTCTAACCAAAATCACTAATCTGCCATTATAGTCAATGGCAGGCAGAAGACAACATGGCCAGTGATTAGTGGTTGCTAAGGGGGGAGGCTCAGTGTGAGACATGTAACTATGCATTAGCAGACAATCCTATGCAAATGAGGGGAATGATAGTGAATCCCAGTTTGCCCCAGCATGCTAGTCAGGTCCCAACAGTGTAAGAGCTGGAATAGCTTGGTGCAAGCTAGGAGTTAGCTGACATCATGGAGGGGGTGTCAGGCTTACTGTAAGTGGATTGAAGCCCTGTGGCTCAGGTTTGCTCCTAGCTAAGCACAGCTAAGCAAGGGGGTGTGTCTGAGTCTGCCTAGCACACTTTACATTGCCTAAGCGGGAGTGTGCGCCACGCACCGGGTTTTAAAGAAAAAAAAGGTAATAGCAGCTCTGTGCACATTTGAGCACTGTGTTTGTGCTGCGTGCCCCTGGGCTTAAACAGGAAGGCAATGGGAAGGGAAAACAGTAGTAGGAAGTTAATCAAGGAGAACTAGCATAGCTGGCAGGTGAAATGTATCAGAATCAGCCAGTTACACAGGCAGCAGACCAGCCCAGCCCAAAATACTACTATAAACTATGCAAACATCTTTCACTCTGTTTTTTTCCATACTCTACACCACCAGTGTATACAAGTGGGGAACTTTTAACAAACAAAACTACAAAATGATAGGGACTGCAATAGCTATCATACAACAACTTGTGGAAGAGGCTGAGGGTGGTGAGGATGTGAATGCTGTCGACCAACCCACAGTGAGGAGACAGAGAAGAGTGTACAGACCCAGGGTAACCAACCAGGAGCTACATGAGCTGGAGATAGTGGAGCGCTATAGGGTGGACAGGGACCTCCTACAGCAAATTGTTGAGCTGTGCCGGCCCACCTGACACACAGAACTAACAGAGGGGAACCCATCCCAGTGGATACCAAGGTATGTGTAGGCCTAAGAATACTAGCTACAGGTACCTTCCAAAGGCCAGCTGGAGATATGATGGGGATCTCACAGGCATCAGCATCCAGGGTACTCCACCAGTTCTTGGATGCCATGTCAGCACATGTCGGTGAGCACGTATATTTCCCCAACACCCATGAGGCATTAGCCAGCAATATACAACTGATCAACCAAATAGCAGAATACCCTGAGGTAGTGGGTGCTATAGACTGCATGCATATATGCATCAAAGAACCACCTGGTGAGTGGGGTAGGGTCTACATCAACCTCAAGGGCTTCCCCTCCATCAACTGCCAGGTCATGTGTGATGCCCAGGGCATAATAATGAATGTGTGTGCTGGCTGCCCTGGAAGCTATCACGATTCCCACATCTGGAATCTGATGCAGCTGTACCAGAGATTTGCCAAGTGGGACATCCCTCACAGTCACCTAGTGGGGGATGCTGGATACGCACTGGAGCTGTGGCTGATGACACCCATAGGAAATGCACACACACCCGAACAAGAACTCCATAATGAGGCACATGCACAGACCAGAATTATAGTAGAGTGTGTGTTTGGGATGCTCAAGTCATGGTTCCAGTGCCTGGACACATCCGGTGGAGCCTTGCAGTACTCACCAGATACATGTACCCAAATTGTCATCGTATGTGCCATGCTACACAATATGATCCTGCAGAAACAGCTGCAGCAGAAACAGCATGGGGCAGGGCCACACATCCCCCACCATTGCCAAGGCCTGCACAGGTACAGAGTGACTCAGAGGAGGAACAACCTGAGCCTGCCCCAGTAGGCAGAAGGAAGCATGCCCAGTATGCCCTGGCCTTGGCAAAGAGGCAACACATAGTACATACATTGACACAGGAGGGACTCAGGGAATAACACCTCTTTCTGACTCTCACATACAGTAAAAGGGATGCCAAACATGACACTACCTGTGTTCAACCATATGTAGGGAGTGTACTATGTGCATCCGACATAAGCAGCCCTGCAGCACCACCCTCAATACTGGGACACCCATAAGGTAAGTGACTCACACATGCCAGTCAGGGGGTTCACATACCCAACAACAATCACAGCCAGCAGAACAGGTATAGACAAACACAAACAAAGGCTGTGTTATGGCCTCTGAATGATGCCTATGGGTAACCTCCCCCACCAGGCCTACACAGACAGACTACAGCAGGTCAGGCAGCGGGACATTAGTTCTGAAGGGTAGGAAGTCAGAAACTAATATGTAGTTCAATCAAAGCTAAGATCTGTAGTACACTGATATGCCTCTAGTCAGCAAGATAGGTTAGAATACAGAATGAAATGGAGTACCTGACATACCAGTGCAGTCATAACAAATGTGTACAAGTGTCAGGTGTGCCCTCCCATCCTACATAGTAATGTAATAACAGTCAGGTGTGCCCCCCAATCCTGTGTAGAAATGTAGAAATAGTCAGGTGTGCCCCCCATCCTACATAGAAATGTAGTAACAGTCAGGTGTGCCCCCTAATCCTGTGTAAATCCTGTGTAGAAATGTAAAAATAGTCAGGTGTGCCCCCCCTAATCCTGTATAGGAATGCAGAAACAGTCAGGTGTGCCCCCCAATCCTCTGTAGGGAATGCAGAAACAGTCAGGTGTGCCCCCAAATCCTGTGTAGAAATAGTCAGGTGTGCCCCCCCAATCCTGTGTAGAAATGTAGAAATAGTCAAGTGTGCCCCCCATCCTACGTAGAAATGTAGTAACAGTCAGGTGTGCCCCCCAATCCTGTGTAGGAATGTAGAAATAGTCAGGTGTGCCCCCCAATCCTGTGTAGAAATGTAGAAATAGTCAGGTGTGCACCCCAATCCTGTGTAGGGGATGTAGAAACAGTCAGGTGTGCCCCCAAATCCTGTGTAGAAATAGTCAGGTGTGCCCCCCCAATCCTGTGTAGAAATGTAGAAATAGTTAGGTGTGCCCCTCCACAATCCTGTGTAGGACTGCAGAAATAGTCAGGTGTGCTCCCCCCAACCCTACTAAATTATGTAGTAATGGTCTGGTGTGCCCCCCCCAATCTGATGTACGCACATCATAACAGTCAGGTGTGCCCCCCCACACAACCTTATGTAGAAATGTAGTAACATGTATATGTAGGTATAATACCAGTGGAGCACAGATGCACAGAGATAGCCAAGGTAGCAGGATAGGTTGTAGCATCTGCACACTATGCAGGTATGTGTGTGTTAGGTTGGTGTGTGTCTCATATCGTGTGAGAGTGGTTGGTATGTATGCATGTTGAGGTAAGCCTGGTGGCCATTGCCCACTACCGCTGATGACAGGGACAAGTCCTCACAACTGCAGTGCCATACACAATCCCATCAGTATAACACAATTCAGCAGTAAGCCATTGCAAATGTATGGTGGTAATATGTATCACCATCTGAAAGACTGACATGGCATGGCTGTTGGGCTAGATATACAAGCAGTACACAGGAGAAAGTACCCTAGACATACAGTATATATTGTGTCACTGTGAAATGGACACACCCTTGGAGAAGTACATACAGGTATGCATCACATTATCTGGTCCTGTAGTAGGGGATACTGGTGTTGTCTGCCTAAAGTCTCGCAGATCACAAAGGAAATAGGGCTGATGTATGGGGAAACAGCTGATGTACCTGCACATGCAAGCATAACTGGAGTGCCCAATGCATATCTGTGTGTCAGATGCAAGTAGTGTCCATAGCACACATGCACCTAGCTCATACAAACACCACCCACAGCCACCTCTCTGGTCATATCCCTGCTGTGGGGAGTGAGCACAGTAAGACCCCACCTGTGTATGGCAATAGCAGAAGACTGCAGCATGCAGTGCAGTTGTCCCATGCAGGTGTGTCCCTAGCTGTAGGTAGCACCCTGCCAGCATCCACACCACCTGAGCAAGACTGTTAGGAGGTATTGGCATGAACATCTATCACACCTACCCTGCCACCTCAGGGGAATATACTGTATAGTGTTCTGGGACTGTAGGACTGACAGAATGTAATGACCTGCCACATCTGGCATGCAGCAACACTTAATGCCCCACAGGCGTCTGCCAAAGGCCTGTGTCTCACACGTACTGCCAATGCATGTTATGCCATGGACACCCAAATAGCAACATAACACACTCCACATAAGCCATATGCAAGGCCATGTGGACAAACCACAGTAACATGTCCCACTGCATGAACTGTGGACCAACACTAACACACACCTGTGATGGGGTGATACCCTTAGGGAAAGTATCAGAGAATGTATACATAATGTATGGAAGAGGTTAGAATAACAGGAGGGGGTGGGAGCATGGGCAGCATGGAATGTGCAGGGTCTGACACCAAGCTGTGTGCACACACTATCCCTGGTTTCAAACACATACATGGGTGGCTACACACATGCCCGTACACCACAATAGGGTAAATGTCCTGACCCATGGTCCCTGCCCCTGGCTAACCTGTGCAAATCTGTAGAGCTGTGAGGCATTGCCACAGTAAGATAAGCCCATACTGTCATGTTGATGGGAGTACAAGTATGGGATCCTCTGCCAGCACTGTACCAAGGTGCTGAACTGGATATACAAACCCAGCACCAAGTGTCTGCAGCTCCCCCTCCAGAATGGCATAACTTACCATGAATATGTAGGTGTCTGCCCACAATACTGGGCACAGCTGCTGTCACCCTTGTCCCCAAGACATCACCGCGAGCAAGAATGTCCTCCTGACAGTACATGAGGACAGAAAACATCACTGTGTATAACAGTACACATCTGAATATCATTGCTAACAGCAGTACCATGCAGCTGAAGCAGCACAGACACAATCACCTACAGCACACACTATCCCCTGCACAGTTTGTCCCCATATTGCCAAATGATCAATGGATACCCTGCAGAAACAGTATGCTACCTGTAGATGTACAACATAAAGGTCTGCACTGCAGTACAAACTACCTGGACTCGATCCACACATTCAACACAGATGGGCATACTAGGCATGCTCACACACTTAGAGAAATGAAAGCAATGTCAGGCAACAACATGCTGAAAGGTCATACTGGGCATGCTCACACAAACAAATGAAGGCCATGTCTGCAAACACCAGTGAACCAGACATATCTGGCAGTCACAAATCTTAGTGCAGACACTCATCAGTATGCACCACTCATGCTTTGCACACACAGTGGATAGGAATACAGATATATATCTACGGACAAAAAAAGAAGAAGTAAGTAGCGTCACCAAAGGCAAAGCACATCACGATATAAAACTCCAAAAACAAATGGTTCTGCCACCAATTCCACTTAAAAACACTTGAAACTTGAGAGGCATGCTCTCATATAAACATTTTGAATACTTTTACACATCCCTGACTAAGAGTAACTATAAGTTTGAAGGATTTGCAAACTGTTGGAGTAAAAACATTATCTATGTGGCAAACTGCAGTCATTGCAAGGCATACTACATAGGGAAAACTAATCAAATGCTCAAGGAACATATCCTAAAGCACTTATCTGACATAAGAAACAAAGTTACCAGCAGTGCACTTTATATGCATATTAGTATAAATGACAGTCACTCTTTCAAGTTCATGGCACTAACTAGGCTTAATGAAACACCAAGAGGTGGGGATTTAGTAAACCGAACAGATATTGAAGAGATAGTGGATAATGGATTTGCAATCAGATCAGTCACCAGGTCTGAATGCATTTGTCCCTTTAAAACCTGCACTAAAAGGCAAAGCTCTTCAGCACTCAAAATGACATAATTAAAAGGGCGTGTATGCTGCTAAGTGAGTGAACACTAGGAAATTAAGGTATTTAAGAGGAAGTTTCACTGGCAAACATTTAGGATTGGAAAAATGTATTATACCGAAAGCGCTTATCCAGTTTATGAGCCAGTGTGTTTATTTTATTTTATCTTATCATCGTATATTTTATTAAAGTTTTCAAGTTTCGAGTGTTTTTAAGTGGAATTTGTGGCAGAACCATTTGTTTTTGGAGTTATATATCTAATAACAACACACTATAATAAGCCAAAAGTAGACGTACATAGATGTGTGGAAGAGGGTGACTGTGACAAGGAGCCATCCAGGCCTGTCCCACCCAGTACACAGCCAAAGGGCCATAACCACATGAGGTTCAGCTGTCACTCACTGTAGATACTAGCCACTGGTATCTGTCAGCATTACAGACTATGTGGTGCAAGTGCTAGCTGTGCAGCATGACTGTACAAGGAAGTATTCATCTAGCAGCTGTATACACGTACCTGTGGAATATGACCCTGCGTGTGCCTGCATGTGGTGTGTCAACCGCTAGATGAATGGGTTATGGCTCATGCACACACACACTGCCCTCCCCAGAGCCCTACTATGACAAGCCTGCTGAGGTCATCCACTGTGAAATACACCTTTGGGAAAGTTGTAGCCCAGTAATCTCTGTGGTGTGACCTATAACTGTATACTTCTGTAGTGTGATAAACTAGTTAGGTAGGAGTTCCAATCCCAGACATGGCAAATGTGTGTCTGTGTGTGTGTCTGTGCATGTGTGTGTGTGTGTGTGTGTGTGTGTGTGTGTGTGTGTGTGTGTGTGTGTGTGTGTGTGTGTGTGTGTGTGCATGTGTGTGTGTTTCTATGTAGAGAGCGATGCTTTTTATGCTAGTCACACGCACTACATGTCAAATGCCCTACTTGGGCAAGGCTGCTGATGTCATCCACCTTGAAATACACCTTTGGGAAGGTTGTAACCCAGTAATCTCCATAGTGCATCCCATAACTGTGTATTGCTGTAGTGTGATAAAATAGTTAGGAAGGAGTTCTAATCCCAGACTTGGCAACTGTGTATATCCCTGTCTGTGTAGAGATCAATGCTTTTTAGGCTAGTCACACTCCCTACAATTCAAATGCCCTACTTTGGCAAGGCTGATGATGTCATCCACCTTGAAATACACCTTTGGGAAAGGTGCAGCCCAGTAATCTCCATGGTGCATACTATAACTGCATACTGCTGTTCTAATCTCAGACATGGCAACTATATGTGTATGTGTCTCTGCCTGTGTAGGGAGCAATTTATTTCAGGCTAGTCACACTCAGTACAATTCAAATGTCCTACATAGGCAATCCTGCTAATGTCATTCACTGTGAAATACACCTTTGAGGAAGGGGCATTCCAACTATCCTCATGGTGCATCCTATAATAGCATCATGCTGTAGTGTGTTATAAAACTCTGGTAGGGCTTCTATTCAAACACATGGCAGTTGTATATGTTTTGTGTGTGTTTCTATGTCTGTGTAGGGAGCAATGCATTGTAGGCTAGTCACACAGTACAATTCAAATGCCCTACATTGGCAATCCTGCTGATGTCAATCACTGTGAAATGCACCTTTAGGGAAGGGGCATTTCAGCAATCCCCATGGTGTGTCCTATAACAGTATCATGCTGTAGTGTGATATAGATCACTGGTAGGGGTTCTATTCCCACACATGGCAGTTGTGGATGTTGTGTGTGTGTATATATGTATGTGTAGGGAACAATGCATTTTAAGTAGTCACACTTAGTACAATTCAAATGCCCTACTTTGGTAATCCTGCTGATGTCATTCACTGTGAAATACACCTTTGGGGAAGGGGCAGTTCAATAATACCTGTGGTGCATTCTATAACAGCATCATGCTGTAGTGTGATATAGAACTCTGGTAGGGGTTATATTCCCACACATGGCAGTTGTGAATGTTTTGTGTGTGTTGATATGCCTGTGTAGGGAACAATGCATTTTAGGCTAATCACACATAGTACAATTCAAATGCCCTACTTTGGCAATCCTGCTGATGTCATTCACTGTGAAATACACATTTGGGGAAGGGGAATTCCAGCAATCCCTGTGATGTGTCCTAAAACAGCATCATGCTGTAGTGTGTTATAGAACTCTGGTAGGGGTTCTATTCCCACACATGGCATTTGTGGATGTTGTGTGTGTGTTTCTATGTCTGTGTAGGGAGCAATGCATTTTAGGCTAGTCACACTCATTATAATTCAAATGCCCTTCACTGGCTATCCTGCTGATGTCAATCACTGTGAAATACATCTTTGGGGTAAGGGCATTCCAGCAATTCCTGTGGTGCATCCTATAACAGCATCATGCAGTTGTATGATATAGAACTCTGGTAGGGGTTCTATTCCCACACATGGCAGCTGTGGATGTTGTGTGTGTGTTTCTATGTCTGTGTAGGGAGTAATGCACTTTAGGCTAGTCACACTCAGTACAATTCAATTGCCCTACTTTGGCAATCCTGCTGATGTCAATCACTGTGAAATACACCTTTGGGGAAGGGGCATTTCAGCAATCCCCATGGTGTGTCCTATAACAACATCATGCTGTAGTGTGATATAGACCACTGGTAGGGGTTCTATTCCCACACATGGCAGTTGTGGATGTTGTGTGTGTGTATCTATGTCTGTGTAGGGAACAATGCATTTTAGGCAGTCACACTCAGTACAATTCAAATACCCTACTTTGGCAATCCTACTGATGTCATTCACTGTGAAATACACCTTTGGGGAAGGGGCAGCCCAATAATACCCATGGTGCATCCTATAACAGCATCATGCAGTAGTGTGATATAGAATTCTGGTAGAGGTTCTATTCCCACACATGGCAGTTGTGGATGTTTTGTGTGGAATTCTATGCCTGTGTAGGGAACAATGCATTTTAGGCTAGTCACACACAGTACAATTCAAATGCCCTAATTTGACAATCCTGCTGATGTCATTCACTGTGAAATACACATTTGGGGAAGGGGCATTCCAGCAATCCCTGTGGTGTGTCCTATAACAGCATCATGCTGTAGTGTGTTATAGAACTCTGATAGGAGTTCTATTTCCACACATGGCAGTTGTGGATGTTTTGTGTGTGTTTTTATGTCTGTGTAGGGAGCAATGCATTTTAGGCTAGTCACACTCAGTATAATTCAAATGCCCTACATTGGCAATCCTACTGATGTCAATCACTGTGAAATACACCTTTGGGGTAAGGGCATTTCAGCAATTCCCGTGGTGCATCCTACAACAGCATCATGCAGTAGTGTGATATAGAAATCTGGTAGGGGTTCTATTCCACACATGGCTGTTGTAGATGTTGTGTGTGTGTTTCTATGTCTGTGTAGGGCGCAATGCACTTTAGGCTAGTCACACTCAGTGCAATTCAAATGCCCTAGTTTGGCAATCCTGCTGATGTCATTCACTGTGAAATACACCTTTGGGGAAGCAGTACTCCAGTAATCTCCATGGTGCATCCTATAACTGTGTAGTGTAATATACAAGTTAAGTAGGAGTTCTAATCCCAGACATGACAGGTATGTGTATGTGTGTGTTATTCGTATCCTTTGTGGAGGTGGCTGTGAGTGTGTAACAACTGGACTCAATGTGGAGTGGGTTTTGCAAACTTCTTATATGGTGGCTTAAGTGTATATCACAATGTCCACCGTACAGGGATAACAAATGTGAAATAGCCGAGAGGCTGGGGTGCGGATCCATACCCCCTAAATATGACATCAGTGCCAGCTGAACAAAGTTAGCAACCCTTGTATTACCCAGGGACCATTCTCAACCCATGTCTCATACAGACACACACACACACACACACACACACACACACACACACACACACACACACACACACACACACACACACACTTGCCTAGGCAACAGCCGCTATGTTGGTAGTGCCCTGCATATTGCCCATTGATAGTAACCATGGTGTGATTGCAGTGGGATAAAGAGGGCATGGCACCCTGTCCATCAGTCCAATAGGCATGTACCTGCTGATAGTGCACCTCCCCCATGTTCCCCACTGCTCACCTGCAACACCTGTGGTGCCATTAAATGTGACCCACAAAGGACATACCATCCATGAAACACAAGCCCTGTATGGACAGATGCCACTGACACCAAAGAATACCGGTATCATGCTATCAATGTAGGTGCAGAATCAACCTGCTGTCCATTAACAGTTCCCACAACATGAGGTCAGGACTGACACATCTGATGATAAACATCCCTGTACACAACATGGGCCAGACACTCCAGGTACAGATCCACATGTCACTGTTCATGCATGTGGGAGGTGTGCACATCCCTGACACTGTCCATATCATGGAATAAGGAACACATACATGGCAAGCAATGCACAGCATTGGCCACACGCAATAGTCACCCAGGTGACTGGATGGCAAATACAATGCCCACCTATGTGGGCAACTCCAGACACTACACCCCTGAGCCACAATGCAGACCATTGCCATGTGGCCTGATGCCAAGGTATACCTCTAACTAGCCTAGTAAAGCCATCTGGCACCGACGACCACAACACACCAGTGAAGCAGTGCACCCATGCATGTCACTACTGGCAGCCGTGTCTGTGTGTGTGTTGCATGATGCATATGACCACATTCACACTCACTACAACCCCCACTGGCTTACTGAAGCATGCTGTCTGATGTCAGACACCTCTACATACCCTTTTCACATATAACCTCCGTATGACCCCTATGGTGTATGTGATACCGGCACAGTACTGTGTTGTGGCAATACCACTAGTGATGAGTTGTAGTCCTGGCCCTGCCAAGTGTGTCAATGTGTGTGAATCCCTGTGAGAGTGTGGCTGTGTTGATGCTGACACCTGTTCATGCGGACATCATGTGCACTACACCTACCGCATAGCTACCATATCCCTGTTGCAGATGTCACTCACCATCACATATACATTCAGAGGGCTCCTCAACATGTAACTATGTGGTGCATCCAATAACTGCATGGACATGTGATAGCACTACATAGCTGTCATGGGTTTGATACCCTGTACTGGTAGGTGTGTGACACAAACATGCTTAAGTTTTACTTTCCCACCCCCTCCCTGGCTTTTCTTTGCCTCTGTCTGCCTCTCTCACTCACTCTCTGGTGGATGTGGAGACTTACACCTGCTTTGCTTAGGCAGCAGGATGTGTATTTTAAGTGATGCTTATGATCAGCTGATGGCCTCTGCATGAATTGCAGCCCTCCTCTAGCTGAATGCATGTGGAACAACTGTGGTAACATTCCCATAGCCAATTGCATGGAAACACACTCCAATATCTAGGAACATCATGTTGGTGTTGGGCATTTCAGTCACTGTGAGCAGGAACTCGATCTGTTGTTTAGCATCTCAGATGGCTTGGGGATTTACCTCTAACAACATACACTCTGGAAACAGGCCAACACACAGGAGGGGATTTGGCTGACCTGTCTACAGACTGTAAGTGCTGCTATACTGCATTTGTAGTAATGTTGGTTTAACAAGGTGTGTGTGGATATGGCTGTCCCACATGTTTTAATACCTGCCATGTCAGTGCTATGTTTATGAGGAAACACCCATCTGTAGGGTCATTTGCAGACTGGCCAGTGTGTGGTGCCTTTTGTTTCAGGTGTTACCTGCAGAGCACCTGTCTGTGAACTGCAGAAGGTAGTGTGAGGATTGCAGTCTGTAGATGGTGACAGCAGTGAGAGTTACTGACTTCATATCCTTCATACGACATATGTTGCAACAAATCCTGTTACAACAGTAAATGTAAGAGGTTATCACAGCAACATGTCAATATTGGCCCTGTGTATGTGCCTCGAGCCACAACCCTGTCAACTGTTGTACATATGACATGCAGTAAGAGGGTGCATATGTGCTGTACACCATAATTAGTGACATCATATCTGATAACAAGCCAGTGAGATATCAGACTGTTATGCATGTTATGTATAGTAGGGGTTATATTTGATGACATAACCTGGACATTCTGTGGTTGTGTGTACAGTATTGAGGTCTGTGTACTTATGGTGATTGTCGGCAGTGTGGTTATTGTTAATATGTACCTTGGCCTGTGTACAGACTGTGGTAGATGTCATTGTTCTTGGTCCTGTTCTATCTGATGTTACATGCTGCTCCACTGTATGTTACCCTATCAGCTTACATGTTTGTAGGGCCATACATGCACATGTCCCATAGCACAGACAGGCATTGGACCACACTGTGTAGTGGCCCAGTATATATAGGGTTAGTGTGTGAATGGCACATATGAGGTTGGTGTTGAACAGATAGTCCATATACTGTAATACTATGCTAGCATACCATATGTGGCTGTGGCTGTGTTCACATTGGTTGTAGCTATTCACTTTCACACAGGTGTAGGTTACTCTGTGCTGTGGCATGCCTGTAGAGCCTGCTATATATGCAGGTACATGTGCATTCCCCCATAGGAAATGTAGGCCAATGTTGAGCCGGTCTGCCTGTAGCCTGCACAGTGCTATGTTACATGCCTAGCAGCCTAGTGTACTTACCCAGTGAGATGTAATGTCCAGATACTTGCCAGACGTACTGCTGCCGGGCCACCATAACAGTCTTGTATGTCAATCAGAGCAGTGGGATGCTATACAGATGTATGTCAATATCTAGTGGGTAGTATGTGGCCATGGCACCTCTGTACCAGTAGTTATTATGTGGCAGGACAGACAGGGATGTGTGAATGCATAACCTATGGGGGCACATGTATACCAGTAGTTACATGTTATACCCATCTACATGGCTGTTAACATCCACATTGTCAAGATTGGTCCACATGTCTTGCAGTAAGGGGTTATGTGTATAAATCTGGACTGTCAAGAGTGTGTCAGACTGCCCACATATATTGGGCGTTATCTCTGGTGTATTCCAGAGGAGCATTACATGCTAGCAGTGGTTCTGTACTATGGTGTCCTTAGGATGTCTGTCAGTAGCCAATGGCACACATGTTAAATGCAGATGTGACCTCCCACACATACCATGTTTGTGAAGACACTCCCTATTACAGTAGCAATAGTCTACAAATGTACCTGCTATACATACCTGACATGCCCTTGCACTACAAAGTTGGCACTATAGGGGCTGAGATAGGGCTACACTCCATGTCCAGGACATATGGTGAAGATATATGTACATATAATTATCCAGATATCTATATAGACATACACATATACATATCGACATACATAGATGGATATGTATATGTATATAGATATACATATACATATAAACACCCATATATATACATATACAGAGCAATATATGTCTACACATATTCAGACAGAGATACATATTGCACATATACGTATGGATATCTACATATATATTGACAGTAGTAGGTATATCAGAATAGATATGCATGCACATATAGTTATTGATATCTACATATATACCAACATAACTAGGCATATCTGTACATATAGGACATGCATACATATATAGCTATGTATATATATATATATATATATATATATATATATATATATATATATATATATATATATATATATATATATATATATATATATATATACATATATACATATATCTATATATACATATATGTATATGAGAGCGCTACAGAATCTTGAATGCCCAAAATCCTGAAGACCATCAGGGGTGAGCTGCCTTAAGGTATATGGATATACATTACCATACAACCCACCTTGGGTAAGTGCAGGCCTACTGCCACCTGCCATACAGACTGTTCTGTTTGTCAGTGTGCTTGAGATGGTGTCAGTTATGCCTTGTTATGTAACAGTTACATCCCATTGTGTCACCTGAGGCCTTTACCCCCTATGGATTGTCTACAGAGTGTAGATAGAGGCTGCTGAACTATACATCTGCATTACTTACTGTTGATTCTTTGGCATCATGTGGCCCAGTCTATCTTTAGTATTGTACTACTTGATGGCCTTGGCCTGGACAGCAACATTTGTTAACATTTCCAGACTACTGTATTAGTATAACTGTTTCACAGTTGCATTACAAAGTTTATATGGATGTCCGTGTCTAAACAGCTATATGACATGTCATATACAACTGTAATAGTACACAAATACAGCTTTCCCATTTATGCAAACCTGTGTGTGGTCTTATATCCTTTGATCTCTCTCTGTGGGTATATGTTTCAGGCAATGATTGTCATTTGTATGGGTGGCTCATACAGTTTCCAGTTGGTAAGGTGGTAACTGTAGGAATAGTGGCTGTTCCATATTGCGTGCACCTTCTACATATGTATCTTACTATACATATCTCTGCGTGTGTATGTATAGTATATATATATATATATATATATATATATATATATATATATATTTATGTGTGCATAGTCTGAGTATATGTATCCTAGGGATGTTGATTGCTACCACATTGTATATTTCCTATGGGAGCCAGACTGCACTGCATGATATGTTACTGATACCAGCCTGACATCATGCAGGTGAGATTAAGTGCTGTTAACATCTTGTGCCCATGTTGTGTCAGGTCCTGGGTATCGGGGCTGCAACAGTTGGCAGTGTATTGCAGGGCAGACGTGTTTCACTGTGAGAGGGGATGCCTAATCATACAAGATGTATGTTGTTTGGGGCCACTCAACCCCAGTAATGGTGCATGTGGACATATATGTTTATGTTATGTTCCCATTGTTATCTACAGATGTATATCCATATATACCTATGTAGATACAAATATCTGCTTACATATATATAACTTGCTGTATATATGTAGACATATAGATGTAGACATATATATCTATAGATGTATGCATTTGCAGATATATATATATATATATATATATATATATATATATATATATATATATATATACACACACACACACACACACACACACACACACACACACACACACACACACACACACACACACATATATATGTATATATTTCTATATTATAATGAAGGTCAGTGAAGTTCAATGAAGGTGAAGGAATGAAGGTCAGCAGGACTAAGACAGAATATATGTGTGAATGAGAGGGAGGGTAGAGGAATGGTGACGATGCAAGGAGTAGAGTTGGAGAAGGTGGATGAGTTTAAGTACTTGGGATCAACAGTTCAGAGTAATGGTGAGTGTGGAAGAGAGGTGAAGAAGAGAGTACAGGCAGGGTGGAATGGGTGAAGAAGAGTGTCAGGAGTGATTTGTGACAGACGGGTACCAGTAAGAGTGAAAGGGAAGGTCTACAAGAGGGTAGTGAGACAAGCTATGTTGTATGGGTTGGAGACAGTGGCATTGACAAAAAGGCAGGAGTCAGAGCTGGAAGTGGCAGAGTTAAAGATGTTAAGATTTGCACTGGGTGTGACAATGATGGGTACCAGTAAGAGTGAAAGGGAAGGTCTACAACAGGGTAGTGAGACAAGCTATATTGTATGGGTTGGAGACAGTGGCAATGACAAAAAGGCAGGAGTCAGAGCTGGAAGTGGCAGAGTTAAAGATGTTAAGATTTGCACTGGGTGTGACAAGGATGGACAGGATTAGGCATCAGTATATTAGAGGGTCAGCTCAGGTTTGACAGTTTGGAGACAAAGTCAGAGAGGCAAGATTGCATTGGTTTGGACATGAGCTGAGGAGGGATGCTAGGTATATTGGGAAAAGGATGCTAAGGATGGAGCTGCCAGGTAAGAGGAAAAGAGGAAGGCCTAAGATAAGGTTTATGGATGTGGTGAGAGAGGACATGCAGGTGGTTGGTGTGACAGAGCAATATGCAGTGGACAGGAAGAAATGGAATCAGATGATCCACTGTGGCGACCCCTAATGGGAACAGCCGAAAGAGAAGAAGATGTATATATTTCTATATTATATCGATATCACATGTTATATCTGTTTAGATAATAATATCTATACATGCACACACACACATACATGTTGGAATACATTCCCTGTACTGTTGAATGACTGGGCTGGATGATATGTTTGTGAAAACATCAGGCTTATGTATGTTTGACATGACTTAGGGGTAATTCACTATGGTGTGCAGGGTCCTGGGTTTGAGCCTTGCAGAGGCTATTTATTTTGTTGCTGGGCAGAACAAGGGCCATTGGATGCAGAGTGATTAAGGCACTTTTGAGCAGTTGTAAGTGAGTTTGCGTGGAGGTAAGCACTGCTAACTTCCGGTTGCAGTTTCTTATACTCAGCTTCTAAATTGCTTAACCTGTGTAAGCATTGCTTACCTCAATGCAAACAGGCTTAAACCCACTTACTGCTGCTTAAAAGTGCTTACTCCCGCTTATCCCCATGCTAATTTCTTAGAAAGAAAAGAAAAAAGGGTTGATAGGAAAGTGGTGAAAAATGGGCACAAAGAGGGAAAGACAAAAGGAAAAGTAGCTAGGGATGTGCAGGATGTGTGTAGGGAAGGTCCATAGCTGCCCATTTCTTCTATAGCAACAGATGTGCATAAACACTGAATTTGGAGGTAGATTTGGACACTCAAACCCCTGAGAGAGGGGTGAGGACAACAATAATATGTTGTGATGCCAATTAAACCTGATTACATGTGTCCAGTGGACACATGTGTAAAATAGGCAACTATGTATGGGGTGTGAATTTTTTTTTGGGAACAGATTGCCCTTTTTTTTTGTAAGGTGAGAGTGGGATGTTGAGGAGGGGTAGTAGGTATATGTGGGGCGGTAGGTTGGGTAGGTTAACAGACAAGACAAACAAGATACATACAGGGGCGGTATATGACACATGTGGGGGGTAAACACCTTGATGGGGAGGGGTGTTGGGAAATCAGAAGCCCATGAGTGCCCTAGTGGAGACAGTGGGACTGAGGTCCCCACCCATGGGCAGTCACCACTGCAACTTCACAGCCCCAATGGTGGCTGTGCTGGGGGCTGTGTTGCAGAGCCAGACTGATGCTCTAGTCATGACACACGGCCCTCAAGCTGGCATAGAAGATAACCAAACTGCTGGTTGAGTTCTCTGCGCACCAGAACCCAGACCTGGCGATGGGTTATAGGTGCCTGTTCGTGCCACTCCCAGGGGGTGAGCCCCATCCCCTGAGGCAGTTCCACCCAAAGGTGGTGCAGGACCAATGGATGAGGAGGTCCTGGGTTGGGCCCCAGACATGCTGGTGCCCGGTGCCATGGCCAGCTGAGGTGGGACAGGTGGGTCCGCTGGGACCAGCCTTCACAAATGTGCTATAGTGTTTAGATTTTATCATCATATGTGGGCTAGTAATCATCAACACATTCCAGCATTAGGTATAACAGCATGCATAGATATCCCCATTAACCCAGACACCAGATGTGGAACAATTGCATAGCAAACAGAACACATGCATATACGGGACCACAGTTGTAATAACAACAGCATGTAGGTACATTGATGGTACCATGCCACCAATGTTGGAATAATTCAAAATAGCACATGCATGGAAACAAATATAAATATTTATTAACCAATATGGCATAATCAGAACATTGGAGACATTACATACTGGTTGGGGTGGGTATGTAGTTTATTGCTGGAGATATGTTGAGGGGGAGAAAGGTGTCAATTAACAACCAGTATATTCCTGTAGTCCACATTACTTTCCTAATAAGTGCTGTTATCTGTACCTTACAAGTATTACTACACTACCCTATAGCCTTAGTTTGGACAGTGATATGGCTGTTGTCATCGTTATACATGAACTGGTTTTACCTGCAGTATACATCTCTTACCTGGTATACCTGTGGAGGAAATGTTTGTTAACACTAACTGTTTCTACACATATCCCCAGATTCCAGGTTGATGTTGTGCACATAGCTATACAACTCTTTCTGCACAGACTCTGGCCATGTCTTGACCACATGCAGGTGTACCAGGACATATCTAGATTATTGTCCTCTTCAACCTTCATTGACTTGACACGCACATATAAATGTTTTCCTACACAGCTATATTATGTAGCACAGTGTGGGTGACGGTGATCAGTGATACTTTATTATTCAGAGAAACTGCAACACTCACTATTCCCTACAATACCAGAGTAAACAGTACCAGTACAGGATATGAAGGGTTTTATTTCTCAGCACAGTGTTCGTATCTGACGTACCTGTGGGAGCAATGATTGTTAGCAGTACCTGATTGTTGCCACACAAAGTTCTAGATTACACATTAGTATTATGCACATACATCTCACTCTGTTACTATACACACTCTGGTCACAGCTTGACAACATGGGGGTGTGGATAGGACATACTTGACTTATTACTCTCCTTACAGTTTCAGGAGTTGCTATAGTGACAGGTTTGTTCTCATAGATGTTTGACAATCACTTATATTTCCTGTTGGCTGGCTAAACATCTGGGATCATCCCAAAGACTTCCCATGGGGACAGGCAGCAGATATGGCCCCATATGCTGGACATCCTGGTCTAATCTGTACAGATGTGGGGTATGATTCTGTATGCAGCCTACTTCCAGTCCCAGTATTCAGACCATGGCTGTGTCTGCTACAACTTAAAGACTGTCCATCAGAGTTGTGTGTGCTATATAGATATTGCTGTATATCTCCTATATGCTTAATATCTTATAATTCTCCTGTGCTTTGGCATTCTGACCTTGTATTACAGCACTCTTATACAGATATCCTAGACAGTTATATTTTGTAGGACAGTGTGGGCAACAGTGATGACTACTACCTCATTATTCAGAGCAACTGCATCAGTCACAATGCCATACAATACCAATGTAAACAGTACCAATACAGGGTAACATTCTTGTATTTCTGGGCAGAGTTTTGGCATCCGACAGACCTGTGGGAGAACTGTTTGTTAGCACTTCCTGAATGTTGCCACACACAGTACCAGATTACACATTACTAATATGGACATACATCTCACTCTGTTACTGTACACACTCTGGCCACAGCTTGACAACATGGGGCTGTAAATGGGACATACATGGCTTCTTACTCTCATGTTTTTGGAGAGTTGCTAGTGTGCCAGCTTTGTTCTCACAGATGTGTGCCAATCAGTTGTATTTCCTGTTTGCTGCCTATATGTCTGGGATCATCCCAATGTTTTCACAGGGGGACAGGTTGACAGGCACCAGATATGGGCCACTTTACTGGATATTCTGGACGTATCAGTACAGCTATGGGGTATAATTCTGTATGCAGACTACTCCCACTGCAAGGATTCAAACCATGGCTGTGTGAGCTAAAAATATAACAGTTCAGATATCAGTTGCATCTGCTATTCAGGTTTTGCTGTTTGCTTTTTTCCTGTTTTCTGTCTATGTGTCTCTCAGTTTTACTAAATGGCCTCTGGAGATTGCACCAGTCATATACAGGCATTCCTACACATTCTATTTATGGTGCACAGTGTGGGTAACAGTGCTTAATACAACAGTACTATTATGTGATTGCAAATCTACATTACCATATGATACCAGAGTATACACATGCAGTCCAGCAATTAGAACTTTATTGTCAGACTGTTATGCTTTATTTACATACCAGCTATATGAGACTCTTCCTGTCATATTCTCCAGTGTATGCAGTACTTTCCCTGAACAATACAGGTTTTATACAGGCACTTAATTTACTAATACTTTTAGTTTTATTTCCTGTGACAGTAAATGCATGAGTATTACTGACCTGCCTCACGTTGCAACCTTGCCAGGTGACTGATGTTGGCCTCCTGGTTCGTGGCCCACTGCATTGCAGCTGTGGGAGACATAAGAGGAATATTTAGCCATACATATCCATGATATACATGAGCTGGCAATTGTTACACACATAGTGGGGTGATACTTATACACAGCTGGGACATCCCCTTCCGCTCTAGCCTCTTGGATGCACTCATCCAAGAGGTGCCCCTTATGCTGCTTCAGGTCAGCATAGTGATGCCTGACCTGCTCACCAGTTCAGGGTATGCCAGTGGCAGTCTCTGATCATGGTCCTTGACAAGGAGTCCTGCCATGACTCTGGACTCCTGGATGCACCAGCGCTGCACCTGAAAGCGTACACCTTCTGCCTTCCTGACATGGTGCCTGCAAGGGGAAGCTACAACCAGTTATGAGATGTACTCCCACCTCTTGGGTTTAAGTAGGGCCGATTTCCTGCACTTTTCCCTGATTGACTGGTTTTGAAAAGGCTAAGTTATGGGCAAACCTTCTTACCTAGGGTTGGCATTGTTTAAAGGGGTATACCTCTGGGCACACTGAGTTAGCCAGCCTACACATTGCTTACACATCCTAAGCTGGCCTGTGCAATGCTTAGTGTTGCTTACATTAGACTTTGCATTATATTTCCTTTTTAGCATTGATTTATTATTCATTACACCTTATATGTATGCCTGGTATCCATGATTCATGTGTACATACACTGTATGGGGTCCTTGTGTTTTATTGGGGACTTAAACACTCTATTACAATTACACTTGACTTCTGGGCTTACTGCTGTACTCCATTTCACATATTTATGTTATATAGTGGGTTAAGGCACATATATCTGTATACTGATTCCTTTCACAGGTTCAGTTTGATTTTACTTGGTGAAGACTTGTTTGCTGATACCTCCTTATTCTGTACTTCTGTGATGGCTCAATGGTTAATTATTGTGACTATAGTGTATAGGGTTCTGGGTTCAAGACCTGCAAGGCTGTTTATTTTGTTGATGGCAGAACAAGGGCCATTGGATACAGAGTGATTAGGGCACTTTTGAGCATTTGTAAGTGGGTTTGCGTGGGTTTGCTTGAGGTTAAGCAATGTTAACCTCCGGTTACATATGCTTACAGAGAGTTAGCTTCAAAATTGCTTAACCTGTGTGCACATTGCTTACTCCCACACAAATGGGATTAAACCCACTTACTAGTGCTTAAATATGCTTACTACTGCTTATTGGTGCTTAAACCTGCTTACTAGTGTTTTATTCATTATGATACTGACACCTCACATGTGCATTGACTGCAGTACTCCAGTTCATAAGTATATGTTATTTAGTGGGTTATGCAACATAAATATTAGTCATAACGTACTTTGCCATGGAAAATGGACTGTGCTGCAGTGGGACTCAAACCAGGGATGGCTGCTCATAAGGTGAATGCTCTGCCCACTACACTATTGCTATGCTGTGTCATTTGCATATATCTTCCTTGTTATCCTTTTCAGCCATTTAAGCTGCATTAACCGTAGCTAAGCGATGGGCACACCCACGCACCTACGGTTAGCTTTAATCGGATTATTAAAAAAAAGGAGTTTGTTCATTTTATTTCTGTATACTTGCTGTTGTACATGAGGGGAACTGTTGGTGGGGATATGCGGACACCTATGAGTGGTCTCGCTCATTTCTTAGCCCTTTCTGCTGTTCTTCATTCCGGGGGCATTTATATTCTGAGACCTCTGCTCTCAGACATGCCCCCTGCACTCTTACACGTGCCATGTAAGATTAGGAGCTCAGGCAGAACGCCTCATTAATATGCATGGCGCACTGCCGTCCTGCTCCTAAACAGCCACCTCAGTGCAGGACTAAGCTAGTCCTGCATGTAGGGATAGTAAATCCGGGGGCTACTTAGTGCAAACAATAATTATAAAGTGATAATTAAACAAATCCTATACTTAGTTAGTATAATAACCAAAGATATCAATGTAATTGAGCAAGATGTCAAATTAGCATAACAAATTCAAAAATTGCTCTTAAATAAAAAGAAAATTCTCTCAAATACATATAAATTAATAGCAAAAAATAAATATCAAAATACAATACTTGTCTCAAAGTTTTAGGAAGGAAAAGGTAATACCATAACAGACAATCAGAAGGAATCAGCTTTTAGAAATACTAAGAAACTGATGCCATATAAAAAATTAATATACACCCAGATCATGATTTTTAATAATGTGTACCATACACCTGTACACCTAAACAAATTCAATTCATCTAAGTCACCTTACTGTCCCTTCTGTCCTAATAAAGAGGCAGATATCCTCCACATCTTCTGGAGCTGCAAAACAGTTTATAAACTCACTAAGCTCACTAAGATTACTCTTAGAGAAATCAGACTATTCAAAATTCACTTTGTCATGGGAGACAGCAATACTGCATATATTCAAAAGCAAGAATAATAATTTCTTTAATCACATAGTAATAACACTATGCACCCTATTAAAAATTCACATAGCAAAGAACTGGATAGCCAGATCAAGACTAACCTGGTCAGAATACAAAAGCATGGCAAAAGACATATACTGGATAAGAAACTTTATACAAAAAGTCAGAAGAACCAAACATATTGTTGGAATTACTGCAAAATATTAATTGATGTATTATCATAAATTGCAAGACAAATGCTAACAAAACAAAGATAGTTGGGAGTAGTAACAGTATTAACTAAGGCTACATTTTTTTGTAAATATGTATATAAGGTTTAGTAGAGTAGACTGATTTCTTTGTGTAGGTTGGTGTTATACTTTTAAATATGCTCTCATTTGTCACTATAATGTACAAGTGAAATGTTAAAATAATATAACCATGACTAACATATAACATAACCATTCCCTTGTGTTTATCCAATACTGTATTCCTATTTCAAATGTCATTTAGCAAAGTGTGTATCATCTGTTGAATAACTTCCTCATGTTAAACGTTCTGTAACATTCAACTGTACCACAGTTACATCTTGTTTATCTCTCTACTTGTATTTTATGTGAGAAAATATTCATTAAAAATGTATTTGAAAAAAAAATTAGTGTATGCCAAGATTATATATTCCCCATTCCGAAGGAGGGATGGGCCTTCTAAAAATTGATTATGTGTATTGATTTGCAATTGTGGGACTCCACGCATACTGTATATGCTGACTTCACAAGACCCAAATGTAGCTAAAGTTTTGAAACATGAGAATAAATCTAAGATGACTTCACTGCTTAATTTACCAACAGCATATTGGTGTCAAGCAGGAATGGAAATCAAACCAGAAGCAGATAAAAATCCGGCAGCAACTGAATGTGCCAAAAACAAAAGAAAGAATATAAGGTGAAGGACCAGATAAGAAGGCAAGAAATGTGGAAAAAGAATAAATATAGTTGCAAGTACAGAAAACTTCTGGAAGAACCTCATGTTGATCAGGAATGACTGCAGGAATGGTTAAGGAGAGGAGAATTTAAGCCAAAGAATGAAAGGTTAATATTAGCAGCCCAAGATAGTGGGCTATGTACACACTGGTTTACAAAGTCCATTGAACATGTGGGAGAAACAGACAAATGTAGGTTTGGTATAACCCAACTGGAAACAGTCGCATACCTTGTTGCTGGTTGTGACATACTAATGCCAGAAGGACTGTATACTGAAAGGTATAATAATGTGGCAAGACTGTTACACTGGGGATTGTGCAAATATCATGATATTGAAGTGGTTGAAACACACTGGAAACATGAGCCACAACGCATCATAGAAAATGATGAAGTTTATATAACATGGCATCACCCATTACCAACAGTTCAAAAGATAGATGCTAGAAAACTGGATATAGTAGTCCAAGAAAAGAAGACAAAAGTAGCACTGATCATTGAAATCACCACACCCAGTGACTATAGTGTCTTGCTTTCAGAGAGACACAAAGTCATAAAATATCAGGATCTGCAGGCAGAAATGAGAGTAATGTGGAAGAAAGATACCCAGACAGTTCCAATAGTAGTAGGAGCAATGGGTCTTATAAAAAAAGAATCTATAATTATATTTTGATATGTTACCAATACATGTAATGCAGGACAAATTGCAGAAGGAGTCATTACTGAGCACATTGCGGGTGCTGTGAAGAGCACATTTGGCTGACATGAAAGATTGAAACAATACTAATTTCATGAACTTTAATCATATTTTGACATAGGAATGGGGTCCATTTCCATCACAGTATTAGAAACCCTAAAGATCTGGAGAAATAAAAAAAGAGAGTGAAATCACATTTTTTTGTTTGGGGTCACTTGATTATTTTGTTTATCACAGTAGGACACTGCTGCTGAATTACCAATTGTAGGCTGATATACCAATAAAATATTTAAAAATAGTTGGGATAAAGGAAAGTAAAAGATATAGAAAAAATAATGAGGTTTAAATAAAGGAGAAGAAAATTTGGGAGAGTGTAGCAGAAATATTAGTTAATTCTTGTCTTGTCTATCTTTATGAAAAATGATAATAGAAAGAGAACTGCACGAGACTGACAGAAATGTTTATAACTAGATAGATGATCTGAGACCTTCTTGCAGAGAGAAGGCTTATTTAAGAACATTTTAAACTGAAGGAAGTGCACTTCTGCATTTCCCAATCTTGCTTCATAACAATTTGCACCTGGAACAGCTGCCTCCTTCACCCCATCCTTACTCCTTTACTGACCAAACCTTAGAAAAGCATAATCCAAAACAATACTCAGCATAATGCATGTAATAAGAACCCCCCCCACTGGGACAGTCATTGTTTATGTATTACTGACAGCTGAAAACTCTAAGTGAGCTGATCTTAGTGAGGCAACAGCACTTTTTAATTAGACTGGGGACAGGAATACCCGAGGGCAGGTGTCAAAAACATGTAAACCTGCGCACAAATGTAGGGGCCAGCTCAGGATAAAGGCTCTCAATATACCTCTGACAAGACTAATACCACAGCAAGAGTGTCTGAGTCAGCACAGCTAACTGTGCAGACACCTGCAGCACACAGGAGTCAACAAACAAATGAATGCATAGCAAAAGTGGTATACTTAACATGAAACAGAGAGCACCACCAGAAGTTCAGTAGAGCTGCTGCAAGGTATCCAGTCAAGAGACAGACCACTAAGCTGATAAAGCAGCTTCTTGTCAACAAGGGGAGTGGGTAGCAGTAGATCCCATCACACTGAGGGCAGTGTGCCTTCTTACTGATTCAAAGTGGTTTCCCCTCTTGGCAAGGTAGCTCTGTCAAGTCTTTCTCTTTTTACATTTATTTTGTATAAATCCTTCAGTCTCACTATCAGACATAACTAAATTTGTTTTTTTTCTTTCTCTCTCATAAAATAAGCACTTGTGTGGGAAGTAGCATTGTATTTATAGTTTGAGAACCAAAGAGTGAAAATAATGTTAACAAAAAGGGTAACCAAATTTAAAAAGGTGTATCCTTCAGAACAGCAAAAGAATGACCTGAAATACACTTTTAAATATCTTTAGGAAATAAAGTTCAGGAGGACAAAATCCTTAGGATAGTAAACTGCACACAAACAAGGAACCTTATTTTAAACACTGATGGAGAATGACTCAGGGGAGGGGTGTGCCTGACAAGATTGTGAGTCAGTGAAACAGTTCTCCATAAAGATCAGTGGATTTAACAACAGAGATGCAATATAAGGAAATAGAAGGCAAACATAATTTTGCACAGCATAGCAATAACCAACAACGGGATCCGGTATATTGAAGATTTACCCAAGGCTGATGTGGTTTAATCATGAGGGTGAAGCCCGAGAGATTAAAGAAAGCCAACCATAGGTAAATCTTCCATATACCACACCACAGAGTTGCTTATTGCTATTATACAATGACATTATTTAAAAAATAAATTACTTACTTTTGTTAAATTGTCTTTGTATGATGGCTTTGTGATGTTCTTTTGCTTTCACTGGATATCCTGCTGCTTTTTTTGATGTACTGAGCATCCATATGGCACATATGCAGTACATCAGTGCTTTGGAAAGGTAGCAACAAAGAAAGGAAGATCTCTGTTGCCCCCCCCCCCCCACACTTTTTAATAAGGTTGAAATTCAGGCACTTTAGAGGAATGAGAGAGACAGGATGGAGAAAATACAAGGGAAATTAGGTACATTTCTTTAGTTTTGCATAATGTACCTGATTTTCCTAGTATTTTCTCCATGCTCTCTCTCTCTTACCTCTGGACTGTCTGGATTTCTAATTTTATTATTATTATTTTTTTTTTATGGTGAAGAAAATTTAAAAGGTTATAGCATATAGTAATGGAAAAAAGTCCAGTCAACCATACTTTTTTCCACTGGTATAGGAAAATGTTTTGTAAGCATAAACGCATGGCAGATGAAAGTGTCTGTGAATATGTTGCTGAACTAAGCACTTAGTTTCATAAGTGGGTGAGTGGATGTCAGGTCACCACTTTTAAAGGGCTGGCAGACCTTATGGTGAGGGAACAAACCCTTAGCACTTTGCCCGAGGACATGAGAGTCTGGTTAGCAATGCCAGCAGTAAGTTGTCTCGAGACAACACAAAGGTACCAAACTACCACAAGAGGTTGTATGCTATCTTAGTGAATGGGAAAGAGGCCATGGCTAACAGAAACACAGCCCCTGACCTAACCATTGTGAAGCCTGCAATGGTTATAGATAAGCATTACTTTCTTAGGCAGTCTGCTCCAGTCAGAGGTTTAGGAGGTACCCCATTCCAAATACCTTTGGCTAGGGTTAACTTTGACTGGGAAGGTACTGATGTCCCCTTGGACAGATTGACTGCAAGGGCAGAGGTGAGTAGTAGTAGTAAGCAGATTGACAGTGAGGCACCGCTGTCAGAGGATGCCAGACTTCCTGTCGAAGGGGAGCTGGGAAGGGTTACTAAGAGAGAGATGAGACAGATTCAGCTCTCAGGCCCTGCATTACAAGGCCTGAGGGAGGTAGCTAGTGAGGCACCTGATTCTCAAGGGAAGGGGGAATCTGTACACTGGGACAAAGGGTTACTGTATAGAGCATGAACCCTTGAGGGAGGGCTAGAGAGTGAGAGAATATAGCAGTTGGTAGTGCTCAGAGCCTACCATCTGGCACTTCTAGCCATGGCCCATGATATTCCCTTTGCAGGTCATATTGGCATAAAATTTATGAAGAGACATATTATGCAGAACGTCTATTGGCCTGGGATTTCCAGCGATGTAACATGGTATCACAGGACCTGTGAACAGTGCCAAAATGTAGGCAAGACAGGAGACAAGGAAAAAGCTCCTTTGATAGGTTCATAGGTTCATAGGTAGGTACTGGGCTATCTGCCCGAAGGCATATATTAGCCCAGCCATGTTGTGCGGTATTCACTGCCCCTTTAGTAGTTCCCTAGACCCTTGTACTAGCAGCTAGTAGCCTTGGCCCCTATCTAGTAGTGCTGTTGGTGTGATCCCCGGTGTGAACTTTCTGTTACCCATCCACTCATCAAGGTTCCTCTTGAAGAGTGATAGTGAGGGACTCTGTCTTATGTAGATCGGGACCCTGTTCCATAGTAAGGGAAGTCTCTGCAAAGGGAATCTATCCCTCCAGCATGTTCTATTCATTGTTGTGTTGAGGTTTATATCCCTAGAGCGTGTAGCTCGAGTAGATTTGGTTTTGCTAAGATGGAGCATGTTCAATAATTCTGGGTTGGACATGGCTCTGTACATTAGACAGAGATCGCCTCTGAGAAAGCGGTATGCAACAGAGAACAGTCTTAGCTTTTTCAATCATACTGCATAGTGCAACTGTTTGAGGCCAGTAATCCTCTTGGTTAGGTACCTTTGTGGTCTCTCCAGCTGCTGGAGATGTCTAGCCAGGTACATTCCAATTGGTGCATTGTACTCAATAATGGGTCTGATGAGGGAAGAGTAGAGGGGCACCATTACAACCTTAGATCTTGATGCAAACCCTTTCATGATCAAATGGGTCACATAGAATGATTTTCTAACTACTTTGGCAACATGGTTATCAAAGGAAAGCTGACTATCTAGTTGGGTACCTAGATCCCTTATGATCTTTGATCTTATGATGCTTTGCCTGTGATTGAAGAACCATTTCAGAGGGTATGGATATTGTGGGGCTTCTGAGTACCCCATGTTCCACAGGGAAAAAGTATATCCTAGTGGTGGTAGATTATGCTACCAGATACCCAAATGTTGTGGCTCTGTCCTCCATTAAGGCAGAAAAGGTGGGAAATGTTTTGTTAGAGATTTTCAGCAGGGTAGGTTTCCCAAAAGAAATGCTGACTGACAGAGGTGTCAATTTCATGTCAGACATGCTGGCTTGTCTGTGGACATACTGTGGGATGAAGCACATAAAGACCACTCCCTGCCATCCCCAGACTCATGGTCTGGTGGAGAGGTTAAACTCTACATTCAAGTCCATGCTATGGGCATCTGCAGATGGGTTTAAGAGGGAATGGGACAAATATTTGCCCCATCTGTTATTTGCTTATAGAGAGGTGCCCCAGGAATCCACAGGTTTTTCACCTTTTGAGTTGTATGGGCATAGGGAGAAGGGACCTCTAGATTTGATTTGAGATGAGTGGGAGGGTGAGTGTGAATCCCACAAGAAGTCTATTGTGGCATATATCCTAAACCTCAGGACAAGGCTCAGGGAGCTCATGGGCTTGGCCCAGAAGAAGCTGACAGAAGCCCCACAGCAAGAAAAAGGTCTGGTATGACAGGAATGCTTGAGCTAGAGAGTATGCTGTAGGGCAGCACATAATGGTTCGAATTCCTGTCAGACACAACAAGCTGCAGGCAGCCTGGGAGGGACCCTACAATGTAGTAAGAAAGGTCTGTGATGTTAGCTACATGGTAGAAGTGCTACACAGGAGGTAGGGGCACAAATTGCACCATGTTAACATGATGAAACCTTACCATGATAGGGAGGACCTTGTGCTGAGTATTTTCAATGGATGGCAGGAGGGGTCTGAGGGGGATCTGGTGACTGATCCCCTCAATGAGGCTCGGACTGACACCTCATTGGAAGGGGTTGCAATGTCCCAGCAGCTATCCCCTACCCAGGTTTGAGAAATCCGAGCAGTGTTACAGGAGTTTGAGGGCATGTTCACTGGGAAACCAGGGTGCACCCCCTGGGTGCAGCACCATGTGGATTCAGGACCTCAAAGGCCTATTAAGCAGGCCCCTTATAGGGTGCCTGAGAGAGTCAAACAGACTCTGAGGGAGGAGATACAGGAAATGTTGGAACTGGGGATAATTCAGGAGTCCAGCAGTCTGTGTGCATTCCCAGTGGTGCTGGTACCAAAGAAGGATGGCAGCACCAGGTTCTGTGTGGACTAGAGGAAATTAAATAGTCACACAGAGTCAGATGCTTACCCCATGCCTAGGACAGATGAAGCCCTAGAGCAGCTGGGTGAAGCTAAGTATCTTACCACTATTGATCTTCCCAAGGGTTACTGGCAGGTGCCTTTGACTCCCAGTGATAGAGAGAGGTCAGGATTTGTGACTCCTTTTGGCTTGTATGAGTTCACGAAGATACCCTTTGGGATGAAAAATGTGCAGTGACTTTCCAGAGGCTGGTGGATCGTATCCTAGCAGGAGCAGGAGATTTTGCCCTTGCTTACCTAGATGATATTGCTATCTACAGCCATTCCTGGCAAGAGTACCTTTAGCATGTCTGAGAGGTGCTGGGCAGGCAACAGAGGGCAGGGTTGACCATTAAGCCCAGCAAGTATCAGGTGGGTACGGCAGAGGTCCCCTACCTGGGGCATATAGTGGGGACTGGTAAGATAAGACCAGAACCTGCCAAGGTGGAAGCCATTCAGACATGGCCTGCCCCTGTTGCCAATAAGTAGGTGAGGGCATTCTTAGGGACAGCAGGGTACTACAGAAACTTCATCCCCAGTTATAGTACCATAGCTGCTCCCCTCAAAGATGTGACAAGGAAAAACATCCCAGCTAAGACAGTGTGGACCCCAGCATGTGAATAGGCATTCCAGAAGCTTAAAGGAGCTTTAGGAGGACCTCCTGTGTTAGATATTCCAGATTACAGCAGAGAATTTGTTGTGCAGGTGGATGCTTCACACCATGGGTTGGGGGCTGTACTTAGCCAGGTTTCCTCAAAGGGAGAAGAGCACCCAGTGGTATATCTCAGTTGTAGACTCCAACCCAGGAAGGAATGTTATGCGGCTGTAGAAAAGGAATGCCTAGCCATACTGTGGACACTGCAGAAATGTCAGCCTTATCTATATGGAAGGAAATTCACTGTAGTTACAGACCACAATCCCTTAACATGGCTACATCAAGCCAGCCAGCAAAATGTCAAGTTACTAAGTTGGAGCCTAGGGTTGTAAGCATATGATATGACAGTTCGGCACCGCAGTGGGGTTAGCAATGCCAACACAGAAGGGCTCTCAAGACAGGGAATGGGGTAAGATATTCCTCGATAGGCTCAATCCTCTCAAGCAACGTTTCTCAAGGGTCATGTTAAAAACTAGCTTGAGTTTTTGACGAGGGAGGAAATGTGACACTGCCAGCCCAGCTATCTGGAATTTTGTAAATAATCATATGTCATTTGTGAATATTGATATGATGTATACAGAACTGTACTGAGCTTTAAAAATGTAACCACAGGATACTCTGCTGGAAAATAGAAGATTAACTTACAAAACTTCAAGAAAATAAGCTGAAATTAAGTGCTTCACAATGTGCTATAAAAGTTAGTTAATGCAGCATGAAGACAGAATCTCTAGAGCTACAAGTTTTTTCTATTGTCCTGGACAGAAATAATTACTAGGTTTCAAATGTAAAAGCATGTTATTGTTCTACTACTTCCAAGTTCTGCAAACTTCTGAAAGCTATGTACTTCTCACATAGAGATGTTAAAATTATGTTAGTTTCTGTTAGCTTGGCTAACAGGCAGGTGACAAAGAGTGATGTCATCCAAGCTGACCCAGCAGTAATGTTTGATAGTAATTTAAGAACTCTCTCAGAGAGATACTGTGTGCATTTTGTATTTGCCTTTGGATCTGACAACATCCACTCATCAACATCAACATCTGCACTTGCCTTGTTAATAGTAAATAAGTAACTGGATTACAGTAATTTATTTTAGATATAATTAGGAATATAGCAAAGATTAGTTTAGATGTTTTCTGTATTTATTTGAGACTGTACTGTAATGTTTTAAAATATTTCCTGTGATTCTGAACTCTGTAGTTACTGTGTTGATTGAGTATTGTATTGTTCTATTATTATGTATTATTAAATATATTTAAACCTATCTTTGTGGCTGACATTTGTGAGACATATTTAAGCTCTGAGAGTACTTGCATGTGTATTTGGTGACACTGTACAGGCCACTCCTAAATCGCCTTAGTCTTGGTCACACTTACCATTTGAATAATAGTAACATTACACAGTATGATTGGTCACCGTTTGTAAGGGCCTTAAGCAGCTGATAAGTAGGGGTTGGTGGCAGTGATGACTACATTATAGTTTGGGCAGAAGGGGGCATAGCTAGTAAACCTGTGCCAGCCTTCCCCAGGTGTGTGTGTGTGTGTGTGTGTGTGTGTGTGTGTGTGTGTGTGTGTGTGTGTGTGTATTTGTATATAAATCAAATCTCAAAGTGTGTGTGTCAGCTACTTGGGCAGGGACACAAAGCACTGCATGGACAGAGAGGGCGGTGGAGGTCTTGCCTTGACCCCTCAGCTTAGATATTAACCCTATAGATGTGCCAGTGGGGAGTGTTATTGGGGATCTGGAGACAGAGTGAGAAACTAGCCCTAGACTGGCTGTGATCTCTGTGTGCTCTTAAGGGAAATTGTACTTTACTGTGTGTGTGCCTGTCATCCTCCCATTGAGTACATCCCTCACTGTTGCCAGTGGTGAGGATTGAGGCTCTTTGATTACTGGGACAGTGCAGAGGTGTCACACTCATATTTAAAGACTTCCTGGACATTGACATGCTTGAGAAAGACAGAATGCAACAGTGGTTAGATTACGTTAATCTTACATTTTAGGTAATATGTTAGACATTTTGACAGTGATGTACATTTCATATTTAAACAAGCTGCCAGCTTCAGCCTATGCCTTGCAGCTCAGGTAACATCAACAAAGAATCCACAAGAACTAGTCCACTTACCCAAATAACAAGTAAATAATTAACGTATGCAATCTGATAAGTAAACAGGCAAACAGTTTCTCATAATTTTATGATCTTCTCTTATACATCTACAGCAGCAAGGAATGAAGGCCAGAGTAATCTTTTCTTTCCATCATGCACTGTCTGTTTCACGTCCATACCTGTTGACCAGTTTAATGTCATAATACTGATACAAGGACATGACAACTGCAGTGTGAGGAATTCCCCATTAATTCAATAAATATTTTAGGTGCTGGCATTATGTATAACATAGTAGTTATTGCTGTTGGCTCACAGAGTTATGGGTGCCTTCCTTGTGGAATGTGAATGCACTATGCAATTGATTAATATCATTTGGCACAAAAGTGGCTCCTGCAACAATTGATTGTCAGGAAAGGCTCTGGTTCTTCATGATCCTGAAATGAATATAAATGGAAAGGTGGATGGATGGATTGATGGAGGGATGGATACTGTACACTGTTTGCCTAGCTGGAATGTCTAGCCAAGTTATTATTAAACTTTGTAGAGGATGACATGATAGGAATACATGGCCGGCCTTAGGCATAGGCCAACTAGGCAGCCGCCTAGGGCACCGGTCTAGCAGGGGCACTTTTCCAGTATTTATCTGGTGTAGGTAGACCAGGATAGGGGCACCAGGTAATGTGTTGGGGGGGTGCCGTGGAGCCCTTTTGCCTAGGGCACCAGTTGACCTAGGTCCGCTCCTGTAGGAATATTTTCCCTTAGGGAAATACCCCTCTGCAAAACTTAGTGCAAGCTCCAGTATATACACTATACAGTAAAAAATCAAATGTCTGCTTCATCTTCTGGTTTTCCAAACAGAATCTCACTAGGTTACTTATCCTCCCAAAACCACATCACACATAGAGAACTACAGTTGTATGGCTGCCACCTACATCTTATTTATGCCTCATTTGTATGTAAATGTTCTAGACTAAGACTGGGTAAACAGAGAGACAGAGAGAGATAATGGTGTGGATAATTGTAAAGGAAAAGTAGATAAAGTAGAAGAATAAGAACAGTGAGAAAGAAAATGAACAGTAGACTATGGCATATCACAAAAAGGATGATATTTTGTGAGATTAATTAATGCAGGCGAGAATTACAGTGCATACATGCATACAGAAAGATAAGCATTTGATTTTCTTGACTGAGGGCAGCTAAAGATAAATTAATGCAAGGTTGTTACACAACTACTCCTTCACAACTGTTTTCACCCCATACTATTCTATCCCACCCTCAACCTCACAAAATCAAACTTCAGACACCACACACACACCGCAGTTTATTCTAATTATAATTATGTTGTATGTGGCTATACGTCCTTGTAATTAAAGAAAAGAACTTCAATAATCATTCTAAATTATAGAACAAGAAGTTTAAAATCTGCAAGTTCTGTGGAAAAAATGACAAGCAGTACAGATAATTAGAGTATGCTGTTAGTAGGCACAAATGAGGAATGTGGAAAATTCCAAAACGTTCACATAGAAAAATTTGCTAAATGGCAAAAAATTAACTAGAGGGTCGGGTCTGTTTGTGTTTCCAGCTAGGCTGGAATTTATCACTATGATTGTACTTTTTTAGAACAAATGTTTTTTTTTTCTACTAACATAAAATCAGCACCACTTACTCAGCATTTGGCAAGAAAAGCATCCCTTTATCACGCTGTGTGTTCTTGCTCTTTTCCATCACACACACAGTAATTATTTCCACTTGAATGAGACGCTGATAACCACTTCTTCCCAAGTTGTGTGCTTCCCTTTTAAAGATAAGTGCTGGAAGAAAGTATTTTATCATGAGCAGACAGAGCAGCTTTTTTTCTTTCCTTCTTTAGACAATAAATTACTTTCTTTTGGGAAACATGACACATAAGCTTTATTCAGTGGGCCTGAGGAATGTTGCATGCCATTCAGGAAACTGTGACTCTCAGAAAAAAGGAGTCTTTTGTACAGCTTGGAAAGGTTTCAGTCTGTCTCTCTCACATATGGAAAAATGTTGATCTTGTTTTTTTTTTTTTTTAGTAACTGGCTTGGCCAATGGCAACTAACACAAAAGTGTCCCAGTATAAAATGTATGTTCAGTTTGCCTGGTTCAGGACTTGATGGTTAAACTGACTTTCTGTTTCTTACTAAAAAACTTCCAGTCTTAAATTATATATAATTTTGTTAAACTAAAAAGCAAAAGTTGGTGTAGCACTTTTCCTTTGAAGTTTATATATTTTCAGTAATAAGTAACATATACGTTTATCTTATATGATATTACACATATAAAGATTTGTGGTGCTATAAAGACTGCATGAGCTAAATAGCAACTAAAACGCAGTTGCCAGTATTACTGAAGCATATAATTCAGGGAAGGAATCAGTCATCTGTCTGACATCTGATTCACTGAAATAGTTAATGTGTGATTACATTCATGGGAAATCAACTGTGTGTAATATTCCAGTAAAAATTTCATTCTTTTGCTTTGTATATCTTTTCTAAAAGTCCATCAACTTTGGAGTCATATATATATATATATATATATATATATATATATATATATGTAGTGGGTATAGGTTCTATAGCCTGTTGTACGGGGACAGTCTACAAAATGATCAAATATATATAAATATATATTTATATATATATATATATATATATATATATATATATATATATATATATATATATATATATATATATAGATTTACTTAATTTGCCCTAACTTCCAATTGACTGACACCCATTTGCCCGACCCCATTTGACCGACACTTCATTTGACTGACAAGTATTATTGGCAAGTAAATGGAATATGTCCCCTTCCCCACTGTAGTGCGACCCTGGAATTAGAATATATAGTTAGGGGGGTGTGGGGGGCATAGCCCCCCAAAATGGGGGTGGGGGGGGTGAAGCCCCCCACTTAATTTTTTACTAAGCAATATGAAAGCAAAACCAAACAATATAATACGAAATTAAGTGGGGGGCTTCCCCCACACCCCCCATTGTGGGGGGCTGTGCCTCCCACACCCCCCTAACTATAGACTCTAACTCCAGGGTAGCACTACAGTGGGGAAGGGGACATATTCCATTTACTTGCCAAAAATACTTGTCAGCCAAATGAAGTGTCGGGCAAATAAAGTGTCAATCAAATGAAATTTCAGTCATTTGGTATCGGTCAAATGGGTGTCAGTCAGTTGGAAGTTAGTGCAAATGAAGTAGACCCATATATATATATATATATATATATATATATATATATATATATATATATATTCTAATGGCATATTTTATATATACATATATATGGTCCCAAGCCCAGATAAATGGGGAGGGTTGCGTCAGGAAGGGCATCCAGCATAAAACTTCGCCAAATAATTCATGCGGACACCAGTAAATATTTTCATACCGGATCGGTCGAAGCCTGGGTTAACAACGACCGGCACCAGTATTGTTAGCCAACAGGGTGCTGTTGGAAATTGGGCTATTGTTGGCTGAAGGAGGAGAAGCGGCGGAAGGCATGGCCAAAGGCAGGAAGAGAGGAGAAAGGCTAGGACTGTGGTAGTGAGGGTCGGAACTTTGAATGTTGGCAGTATGACTGGTATAGGGAGAGAGCTAGCTGATATGATGGACAGAAGGAAGGTTGGTATACTGTGTGTGCAAGAGACCAGATGGAAGGAGAGTAAGGTTAGGTGTATCGGAGGTGGGTTCAAATTGTTATATTATGGTGTGGATGGGAGTAGAAATGGTGTAGGAGTTATCCTGAAGGAACAGTATGCTAAGAGTGTTTTGGAGGTGAAAAGAGTGTCGGATAGAGTGATGTTTATAAAGCTGGAAATTGATGGTATAATGAATGTTGTTAGTGCATATGCTCCACAAGTTGGGCGTGCGATAGATGAGAAAGAAAAATTTTGGAGTGAGTTGAATGAAGTGGTGATGACTGTACCCAAGGGTGAGAGAGTGGCGATTGGAGCAGATTTCAATGGGCATGCTGGTGAAGTGAACAGAGGGGATGAGGAAGTGATGGGTAGATATAGTGTTAAACAAAGGAATGCAGAAGGTCAGATGGTAGTGGATTTTGCGACAAGGATGGACATGGCTGTGGTGAATATATATTTTAACAAGAGGGAGGCGCATAGGGTGACATACAAGAGTGGAGGAAGATGCACACAGGTGGATTATATCTTCTGTAGGAGGGCCAGTTTGAAGGAGATTGGAGACTGTAAAGTGGTGACCGGGGAAAGTGTAGTTAGGCAGAAGAGGACGGTGGTTTGTAGGATGACGTTGGTGATCAAGAAGATTAGGAGGAGTGTGAGGGCAGCACCAAGGATCAGATGGTGGAAATTGAAAAAGGGTAATTGTGAAGTGGAGTTCACTGGTTGGCAGTGAGGAGTTACCAAATAGCTGGGTAACTACAGCAGAGCTAGAAAGGTGCTTGGTATGACATCTGGACAGAGGAAGGATGACAAGGAGACATGGTGGTGGAATGAGGAAGTACAGGAGAGTATACAGAGAAAGAGGTTGGCAAAGAAGAAATGGGATTGTCAGAGATATGAAGAAATTAGACAGGAGTATAGGGAGATGAGGTGCATGGCAAAGAGAGGTGGCAAAGGCTAAGGATAAGGCATATGAAGAGTTGTAAGAAAGGTTGGACATTAAGGAGGGAGAAAATGACCTGTACCAATTGGCTAGACTGAGGGACCGAGCTAGGAAAGATGTGCAGCAGGTAAAGGTGATAAAGGATAATGAGGGAAACATACTCACAAGTGAGGAGAGTGTGTTGAGGAGATGGAAAGAGTACTTTGAAGGATTGATGAATGAAGAGAACGAAAGGGAGAGAAGGTTGGATGATGTGGGGATAGTGAATCATGAAGTACAATGGATTAACAAGGAGGAAGTAAGGATAGCCATGAAGAGGATGAAGAATGGAAAGGCTGTTGGTCCAGATGACATACCTGTGGAAGCATGGAGGTGTTTAGGTGAAATGGCAGTGGAGTTTTTAACCAGATTGTTTAATGAAATCTTGGAAAGTGAGAGAATGCCTGAGGAATGGAGAAACAGTGTTTTGGTACCGATTTTTAAGAATAAGGGTGATTGATGTGCAGAGCTGTAGTAACTACAGAGGGATTAAATTGATCAGTCACAGCATGAAGTTATGGGAAAGAGTAGTGGAAGCTAGGTTAAGAAGGGACATGATGATTAGTGATCAGCAGTATGGTTTCATGCCTGGAAAGAGCACTACAGATGCGATGCTTGCTCTGAGAGTGTTGATGGAGAAGTACAGAGAAGGTCAGGAGGAGTTGCATTGTGTTTTTGTAGACTTAGAGAAAGCATATTACAGGGTGCCTAGAGAGGAGTTGAGGTATTGTATGAGGAAGTCGAGAGTGTCAGAGAAGTATGTAAGAGTGGTACAGGATATGTACGAGGGTAGTGTGACAGCGGTGAGGTCTGCGGTGGGAGTGATGGATGCATTTAAGGTGGAGGTGGGGTTACATCAAGGATCAGCTCTGAGCCCTTTCTTATTTGCAATGATGATGGACAGGTTGACAGACGAGATCAGACAGGAGTCCCCGTGGACTATGATGTTTGCAGATGATATTGTGATCAGTAGTGAGAGTAGGGAACAGGTGGAGGAGACCCTGGAGATATGGAGATATGCTCTAGAGAGAAGAAGAATGAAGGTCAGCAGAACTAAGACAGAATATATGTGTGTGAATGGGAGGGAGGATAGTGGAATGGTGAGGATGCAAGGAGTAGAGGTGGCGAAGGTGGATGAGTTTAAATACTTGGGATCAATAGTTCAGAGTAATGGTGAGTATGGAAGAGAGGTGAAAAAGAGAGTACTGGCAGGATGGAGTGGGTGGAGAAGAGTGTCAGGAGTGATTTGTGACAGACGAGTACCAATAAGAGTGAAAGGGAATGTCTACAAGCTGGTAGTGAGACCAGCTATGTTATATGGGTTGGAGACAGTGGCATTAACAAAAAGGAAGGAGTTTGAGCTGAATGTTGCAGAGTTAAAAATGTTAAGATTTGCACTGGGTGTGATGAGGGTAGACAGGATTAGGAATAAGGATATTAGAGGGTCAGCCCAGGTTGGAAGGTTTGGAGACAAAGCCAGAGAGGCAAGATTAAGTTGGTTTGGACATGTGCTGAGGAGGGATGCTGAGTATATTGGGAAAAAGATGTTAAGGATGAAGCTACCAGGTAACAGGAAAAGAGGAAGGTCTAAGATAAGGTTTATGGATGTGGTGAGAGAGGACATGCAGGTGTTTGATGTGACAGAGCAAGATGCAGAGGACAGGAAGAAATGGAAACTGATGATCCACTGTGGTGACCCCTAATGGAACAACCCGAAAGAAGATGATGATGATGATGATATATGTATATGTGTGTGTGTGTGTGTGTGTGTGTGTGTGTGTGTGTGTGTGTGTGTGTGTGTGTGTGTGTGTGTATGTATATATATATATATATATATATATATATATATATATATATATATATATATATATATATATATATATTTTCTGAGGTTCCTATTAGATGACCAAAGATGCATTCTATCGAATGCGTCTTGGTCGAACTTAAAACAACGAAAAGGCAAAATAGCAAAGCGGCTTTTAAGCAAATTCTTTCCCAGGGAAAGAA